>NC_080380.1:16464543-16781820 GCF_014773155.1 Arachis stenosperma
CCTTAATCTATGGTGTGTAGAAACTCCACCGTTGAAAATACATAAGCATAAGGTCTAGGCATGGCCGAATGGCCAGCCTCCCAATGATCTAAGAACTAAAATGTCCAAAGATCTAGAGATCTAAAAGTGATCAAAAGATTTCTATACAATAGTAAAAGGTCCTACTTATAAGAAACTAGTAGCCTAGGTGTACAGAAATGAGTAAATGACATAAAAATCCTCTCCGGGCCCCTTGGTGTGTGCTTGGGCTGAGCAATGAAGTAATTCGTGTAGAGACTCTTCTTGGAGTTAAACGCCAGCTTTGGTGCCAGTTTGGGCGTTTAACTCCCATTTGGGTGCCAGTTCCAGCGTTTAACGCTGGGATTTCTTGAGGTGACTTTGAACGCCGGTTTGGGCCATCAAATCTTGGGCAAAGTATGGACTATTATATATTGCTGGAAAGCCCAGGATGTCTATTTTCCAACGCCGTTGAGAGCGCGCCAATTGGGCTTCTGTAGCTCCAGAAAATCCACTTCAAGTGCAGGGAGTCAGAATCCAACAGCATCTGCATCCTTTTGAGTCTCAGAATCAGATTTTTGCTCAGGTCCCTCAATTTCAGCCAGAAAATACCTGAAATCACAGAAAACACACAACTCATAGTAAGTCCAGAAAAGTGAATTTTAATTAAAAACTAATAAAAGTATACTAAAAACTAACTATAATATCAAAAACATACTAAAAACAATGCCAAAAAGTATACAAATTATCCGTTCATCACAACACCAAACTTAAATTGTTGCTTGTCCTCAAGCAACTGAAAATCAAATAAGATAAAAAGAAGAGATATGCAATGAATTCCAAAAACATCTGTGAAGATCAGTATTAATCGATGAGCGGGCTTTTAACTTTTTGCCTCCGAACAGTTTTGGCATCTCACTCTATCCTTTGAAATCCAGAATGGTGGCTTCTTTAGGAACTTAGAATCCAGATAGTGTTAATGATTCTCTTAGTAAAGTATGATGATTCTTGAACATAGCTATTTATTGAGTCTTGGCTGTGGCCCAAAGCACTCTGTCTTCCAGTATTACCACCGGATACATACATGCCACAGACACATAATTGGGTGAACCTTTTTGGATTGTGACTCAGCTTTGCTAAAGTCCCCAATTAGAGGTGTCCAGGGTTCTTAAGCACACTCTTATTTGCCTTGGATCACAACTTTATTCTTTCTTTTTCTTTCTTTTTCTCTTTCTTTTCTTCGTTTTTTTTTTTTGAAATGCTTTTTCTTGCTTCAAGAATCATTTTATTGATTTTTCAGATCCTCAGTAACATGTCTCCTTTTTCATCATTCTTTCAAGAGCCAACATTCATGAACCACAAATTCAAAAGACATATGCACTGTTTAAGCATACATTCAGAGAACAAAAATATTGCCACCACATCAAATAATTAACTATTATAAAATTCAAAATTCATGCAATTCTTTCTTTTATCAATTAGGCACGTTTTTATTGAAGAAAGGTGATGGATTCATAAGACATTCATAACTTTAAGGCATAGACACTAAGACACTAATGATCACAAGACACAAACATGGATAAACATAAGCATTAAAATTCGAAAATAGAAGAACAATAACAAGGAAATCAAAGAACGGGTCCACCTAGTGATGGCGGCTCTTTCTTGCTCTTGAAGATCCTATGGAGTGCTTGAGCTCCTCAATGTCTCTTCCTTGTCTTTGTTGCTCCTCCCTCATGATTCTTTGATCTTCTCTAATTTCATGAAGGATGATGGAGTGTTCTTGATGCTCCACCCTCAGTTGTCCCATGTTGGAACTAGTCTCCTAGGGAGGTGTTTAGTTGCTCCCAATAGTTTGTGGAGGAAAATTCATCCCTTGAGGAATCTCAGGGATCTCATGATGAGTGAGATCTCTTGTGTACTCCATCCTTTTCTTGGTGATGGGCTTGTCCTCATCAATGGGAATGTCTCCCTCTATGTCCAACTCCAACTGAATAACAGAGGTGACAAATGAGATGAGGAAAAGCTAACCTTGCCAAGGTGGAGGTCTTGTCCGCCACCTTATAGAGTTCTTGGGCTATAACCTCATGAACCTCTATTTCTTCTCCAATCATGATACTATGGATCATGATGGCCCGGTCTATGGTAACTTCGGACCGGTTGCTAGTGGGATGATTGAGCGTTGTATGAACTCTAACCATCCTCTAGCCACGGCTTGAGGTCATGCCTTCTCAATTGGACCGGCTTTCCTCTTGAATCTTGCTTCCATTGTGCGCCCTCTTCACATATGACTGTGAGGACTTGGTCCAACCTTTGATCAAAGTTGACCCTTCTAGTGTAAGGATGCTCATCTCTTGCATCATAGGCAAGTTGAACGCCACCCTCACACTCTCCGACTAAAATCCAAGTATTTCCCCGAACCATAGTGAGATAATTCTTTGGATTCGGGTTCACACTTTGGTCATGGTTCTTTGTGATCCATGCATTGGCATAGAACTCTTGAACCATCAAGATTCTGACTTGTTGAATGGGGTTGGTAAGAACTTCCCAACCTCTTCTTCGGATCTCATGGCGGATCTCCGGATATTCACCCTTTTTGAGTGAAAAGGGGACCTCGGAGATCACCTTCTTCAAGGCACAACTTCATAGAAGTGGTCTTGATGCACCCTTGAGAGGAATCTATCCATCTCCCATGACTCGGAGGTGGAAGCTTTGCCTTCCCTTTCCTCTTTCTAGAGGTTTCTCCGGCCTTGGATGCCATAAATGGTTATGGAAAAACGAAAAAGCAATGCTTTTACCCACACCAAACTTAAAATGTTTGCTCGTCCTCGAGCAAAAGAAGAAGAAGGGAGTAGAAGAAGAAGAAATGAAGAGAGGGAGATGGTGGTGTATTCGGCCAAAGAGGGGAGAAGTGGTGTTTAGGTTGTGTGAAATTGAAGGGTTGAAGAAGGGTATATATAGGAGAAGGGGGTGAATGGTTCGGCCATTATGGGTGGGTTTGGGAGGGAAAGTGGTTTGAATTTGAAGGGTGAGGTTGGTGGGGTTTTATGAAGGATGGATGTGGTGAAGAGAAAGATGGGATTTGATAGGTGAGGGGTTTTTGGGGAAGAGGTGTTGAGATGATTGGTGAATGGGGGAAGAAGAGAGAGTGATGGTAGGGTCCTGTGGGTCCACAGATCCTGTAGTGTCAAGGAAAAGTCATCCCTGCACCAAATGTTGCTCAAAATCACGTTTTGAGCCATTTCTGGCGTTAAACGGGCTGGTGCCCATTCCTGGCGTTTAACGCCAGGTTCTTGCCCTTTACTGGCGTTTAACGCCAGTCTGGTGCCCCTTTCTGGCGTTAAACGCCCAGAATGGTGCCAGACTGGGCGTTAAACGCCCAACAGCTAGCATTACTGGCGTTTGAACGCCAGCTTCTTCTCCTCCAGGGTGTGCTGTTTTTCTTCCTGTTTTTCATTCTGTTTTTGCTTTTTTCATTGTTTTTGTGACTTCTTATGATCATCAACCTACAAAAAAGATAAAATAACAAAAGAAAATAATTAATTATAAAACATTGGGTTGCCTCCCAACAAGCGCTTCTTTAATGTCATTAGCTTGACAGAGGGCTCTCATGGAGCCTCAGAAATGCTCAGAACCGTGTTGAAACCTCCCAACACCAAACTTAGAGTTTGAATGTGGGGTTTCAACACCAAACTTAGAGTTTGGTTGTAGCCTCCCAACACCAAACTTAGAGTTTGACTGTGGGGGCTCTGTTTGGCTCTGTTTTGAGAGAAGCTCTTCATGCTTCCTCTCCATGATGACAGAGGGATATCCTTGGGCCTTAAACACCAAGGATTTTTCATTCACTTGAATGATTAACTCTCCTCTGTCAACATCAATCACAGCCTTTGCTGTGGCTAGGAAGGGTCTGCCAAGGATGATGGATTCATCCATGCACTTCCTAGTCTCTAGGACTATGAAATCAGTAGGAATGTACTGGTCTTCAACTTTAACCAGAACATCCTCTACAAGTCCATGGGCTTGTTTTCTTGAGTTGTCTGCCATCTCTAATGAGATTCTTGCAGCTTGCACCTCAAGGATCCCTAATTTCTCCATTACAGAGAGGGGCATGAGGTTCACACTTGACCCTAAGTCACACAAGGCCTTCTTGAAGGTCATGGTGCCTATGGTACAAGGTATAGAAAACTTTCCAGGATCCTGCCTCTTTTGAGGCAGTTTCTGCCTAGACAAGTCATCCAGTTCTTTGGTGAGCAAGGGAGGTTCATCCTCCCAAGTCTCATTTCCAAATAACTTGTCATTTAGTTTCATGATTGCTCCAAGGTATTTAGCAACTTGCTCTTCAGTAACATACTCATCCTCTTCAGAGGAAGAATACTCATCAGAGCTCATGAATGGCAGAAGTAAGTCCAATGGAATCTCTATGGTCTTATTTTGAGCCTCAGATTCCCAAGGTTCCTCATTGAGGAACTCAGAGGAGAGTGATGCACGCCCACTGAGGTCTTTCTCAGTGGCGTCTTCTTCCTCTCTTCCTCTCCATATCGGCCATGTTGATGGCCTTGCACTCTCCTTTTGGATTTTCTTCTGTATTACTTGGGAGAGTACTAGGAGGGAGTTCAGTAACTTTCTTGCTCAGCTGACCCACTTGTCCTTCCAAATTTCTGATGGAGGACCTTGTTCACTCATGAAACTTTGAGTGGTCTTTATTAGATCAGAGACCATTGTTGCTAAGTCAGAAGTATTCTGCTTAGAACTCTCTGTCTGTTGCTGAGAAGATGATGGAAAAGGCTTGCCATTGCTAAACCTGTTTCTTCCACCATTATTGTTATTGAAACCTTGTTGAGGTCTCTCTTGATTCTTCCATGAGAGATTTGGGTGATTTCTCCATGAAGAATTGTAGGTGTTTCCATAGGGTTCTCCCATGTAATTCACCTCTTCTATTGAAGGGTTCTCAGGATCATAAGCTTCTTCCTCGATGAAGCTTCCTTAGTACTGTTTGGTGCATTTTGCATTCCAGACAGACTTTGAGAAATCAAATTGACTTGTTGAGTCAATATCTTGTTCTGAGCCATATGGCATTCAGAGTGTCAATCTCAAGAACTCCTTTCTTCTGACTAGTCCCATTGTTCACAGGATTCCTTTCAGAAGTGTACATGAATTGGTTATTTGCAACCATTTCAATTAGCTCTTGAGCTTCTGCAGGCGTCTTCTTCAGATGAAGAGATCCTCCAGCAGAGCTATCCAAGGACATCTTAGATAGTTCAGAGAGACCATCATAGAAAATACCTATGATGCTCCATTCAGAAAGCATGTCTGAAGGACATCTTCTGATTAATTGTTTGTATCTTTCCCAAGCTTCATAGAGGGATTCTCCATCCTTCTGTCTGAAGGTTTGGACTTCCACTCTAAGCTTACTCCATCTTTGTGGTGGAAAGAACTTTGCCAAGAAGGCATTGACTAGCTTTTCCCAAGAGTCCAGGCTTTCTTTAGGTTGAGAATCTAACCATATTCTAGCTCTGTCTCTTACAGCAAAAGGGAATAGCATCAGTCTATAGACCTCAGGGTTAACCCCATTAGTCTTGACTGTGTCACAGATTTGCAAGAATTCAGCTAAAAACTGATGAGGATCTTCCATTGGAAGTCCATGGAACTTGCAATTCTGTTGCATTAGAGAAACTAATTGAGGCTTAAGCTCAAAGTTGTTTGCTCCAATGGCAGGGATAGAGATGCTTCTCCCATAGAAGTCGGGAGTAGGTGCAGTAAAGTCACCCAGCACCTTCCTTGCATTGTTGGCATTGTTGTTGTTTTCGGCTGCCATGGGTTCTTCTTCTTTGAAGAATTCGGTCAGGTCCTCTAAAGAGAGTTGTGCCTTGGCTTCTCTTAGCTTTCGCTTCAAGGTTCTCTCAGGTTCAGGGTCAGCTTCAACAAGAATGCCTTTGTCTCTGCTCCTGCTCATATGAAAGAGAAGAGAAAAAGAAAATGTGGAATCCTCTATGTCACAGTATAGAGATTCCTTGAAATGTCAGATTAAAAGAGAAATAGAAAGAAGAAGGAGAAGAAGAATTCGAACTTTAAGTAGATAAGGTTCGAATTGTGCATTTAGAAGGAGTGGTACTCCATAAATAGAAGGATGTGAGAAAGAGGGAAGTAATCTTTTCGAAAATTCAATTAAAAGATTTTGAAAACATTTTGAAAATTTGATTGATAATTTTCGAAAATTGAAAGTGGAAAAGAAATCAAGTGATTTTTGAAAAAGATTTTGAAATTAGAAGTCAAAAAGATTTGATTGAAAACTTATTTTGAAAAAGATGAGGTTAAAAAGATTTGATTGAAAAGTTATGGTTTTAAAAAGATGTGATTGAGAAGATTTGATTTGAAAACAATTTTAGAAGATATGATTTGAAAACAATTTGAAAAGATATGATTTTAAAAATTAATGACTTGCCTAACAAGAAAAGATATGATTCAAACATAAAACCTTCCTCAACAGAAAAGGCAAAAAATGTTCAATCAAATCATTAATTGTTAGTAAGTATCTTTGAAAAAGGAAAGAAATTGATTTTGAAAATATTTGATTGAAAAGATATGATTTGAAAAAGATTTGATTTTGAAAAACTTTGAAAACTTGAAAAAAATTGATTTTGAAAACAAAATCTTCCCCCTAGCACCATCCTGGCGTTAAACGCCCAGAATGGTATACATTCTGGCGTTTAACGCCCAAAATGCTACCTCTTTGGGCGTTAAACGCCCAACCAGGTACCCTGGCTGGCGTTTAAACGCCAGTCTGCCTTCTTCACTGGGCATTTTTGAATGCTCAGCTTTTTCTGTATAATTCCTCTGCAGTATGTTCTGAATCTTCAATTCTTTGTATCATTGACTTGAAAAGACACAAATTAAAAATATTTTTGGATTTTTTAATAATCAAAATGCAACAAGAATCAATTAACAATGCATGCAAGACACCAAACTTAGCAGTTTGTGTGCTACTGACACTATATGAGACACATGAACACTCAAGTCAATAGAATTTAGAGATCAAAACAAGAAATATATGCATGGATTCGAAAAATGTAACAAAAACATGCATTTGACACCAAACTTAAGATGAGACTCTAGACTCAAACAAGAAATATTTTTGGATTTTATGGTTTTGCAAATTTTTTTTTTTTGTGTTTTTCGAAAATTAAGTGGGAAAAGATATCAAAATTCTTAATGAGAATTCCAGGAATCAGTGCAATGCTAGTCTAAGACTCCGGTCCAGGAATTAGACATGGCTTCACAGCCAGCCAAGCTTTCAAAGAAAGCTTCGGTCCAAAACACTAGACATGACCAAAGGTCAGCCAAGCCTTAGCAGATCACTGCTCCAAAAGCAAAATTGATGAAAATCAGCAAGCTCTTGTGGTGATAAGTTGAAACCTCGGTCCAATCAGATTAGACATGGCTTCTCAGCCAGCCAGATTTCAACAAATCATCATGAAACTCTAGAATTCATCTTCAAGAATTTCGAAAAAAATAAATACCTAATCTAAGCAACAAGATGAACCGTCAGTTGTCCAAACTATAACAATCCCAGGCATTGTTACCAAAAGCTTGCTCAAAACTTGAACAATCCCCGGCAACGGCGCCAAAAACTTGGTGCGCGAATTGTGAACTATACTTTTTCACAACTCTCATAATCCTGGTAATGGCTCCAAAAACTTGGTGCGCTCAATACCATGGCATTACACAACTTCGCACAACTAACCAGCAAGTGCACTGGGTCGTCCAAGTAATAAACCTTACGTGAGTAAGGGTCGATCCCACGGAGATTGTTAGTATTGAAGCAAGCTATGGTCATCTTGTAAATCTTAGTCAGGCAAACTCAGATATATATGGTGATGAACGAAAATAACATAAAAGATAAAGATAGTGATACTTATGTAATTCATTGGTAGGAACTTCAGATAAGCGCATGAAGATGCCTTCCCTTCCGTCTCTCTGCTTTCCTACTGTCTTCATCCAACCCTTCTTACTCCTTTCCATGGCAAGCTCGTATAGGGTCTCACTGTTGTCAGCAGCTACCTCCCATCCTCGCAGTGAAAGCTAATGCACACTCTGTCACAGTGCTGCCAATCACCGGTGTGGTTCCTTCCCCTACCGGAATAGAATAACTCTTTTGCGTCTGTCACGAACGCCCAGTAGGTTACAGGTTTGAAGCACGTCACAGTCATTCAATCATTGAATCCTACTCAGAATACCACAGACAAGGTTAGACCTTCCGGATTCTCTTGAATGCTGCCATCAGTTCTTGCCTATACCACGAAGACTCTGATCTCACGGAATTTGAATGAAAGAACAATAGTAATTGCATTAATACTCGAGGTACAGCAGAGCTCCACACCTTAATCTATGGTGTGTAGAAACTCCACCGTTGAAAATACATAAGCATAAGGTCTAGGCATGGCCGAATGGCCAGCCTCCCAATGATCTAAGAACTAAAATGTCCAAAGATGATCTAGAGATCTAAAAGTGATCAAAAGATTTCTATACAATAGTAAAAGGTCCTACTTATAAGAAACTAGTAGCCTAGGGTGTACAGAAATGAGTAAATGACATAAAAATCCTCTCCCGGGCCCACTTGGTGTGTGCTTGGGCTGAGCAATGAAGCAATTTCGTGTAGAGACTCTTCTTGGAGTTAAACGCCAGCTTTGGTGCCAGTTTGGGCGTTTAACTCCCATTTGGGTGCCAGTTCCAGCGTTTAACGCTGGGATTTCTTGAGGTGACTTTGAACGCCGGTTTGGGCCATCAAATCTTGGGCAAAGTATGGACTATTATATATTGCTGGAAAGCCCAGGATGTCTATTTTCCAACGCCGTTGAGAGCGCGCCAATTGGGCTTCTGTAGCTCCAGAAAATCCACTTCGAGTGCAGGGAGGTCAGAATCCAATAGCATCTGCAGTCCTTTTGAGTCTCAGAATCAGATTTTTGCTTAGGTCCCTCAATTTCAGCCAGAAAATACCTGAAATCACAGAAAAACACACAAACTCATAGTAAAGTCCAGAAAAGTGAATTTTAATTAAAAACTAATAAAAGTATACTAAAAACTAACTATATCATATCAAAAACATACTAAAAACAATGCCAAAAAGTATACAAATTATCCGCTCATCAGTGTCCATCCTCCATCATTTGGAATTTATGGCCCGGAATCACGTGTAGATGGCGTTTATGGCGGCCGCTATACACCGGACTGCTCAAAGTCTCCCTCTTCATGCCACCAAGGCATTTATGGAGGAGGCAAAGCAAGAGTTTGACCGGATGAAAGGGCTGAAGGAGGAGCTCGAATTAAAGGTGACCAAGTTAGAGAAGGATCTAGAGAATGAGAAGGCGAGTTCCCTTTCATTGGCGGCTTCTTTGAGGTTGGCCGAGGACACAGCTCTGATGCATAAAGATAGTTATGTTACAACTTATCGGGAGGTGATGCGTCTGAGGGGGGAGTTGGACAGTGCTCGGGAGGATTATTCTGAGCTCCAAGGTCATCTTGTCGGCAGCGTGACTGCTGCTTATGGGAACTTGAAGGAGCAAGTTCGGGTCGTTGCTCCCGAGGCCGATCTTACCCTTTTCAGTTTAGATAATGTTGTCAGAGATGGCAAGATCGTCCCTGATGACGAGGGTGATGATGACGCTGATCCTCCTCCTGTGTCCTCTGCCAAAGTGTCGACTACCTCTGCTCCCCCGGTTGCACCTGATTCGGATTGCCAAGTTCTGAACCGGGAGGATGGAACTGTAGATGCCGTGCCTATTCAGACTCGTCCTCCTTCTCCTTGTCCTGATACTGCCAAAGATGTTCCTGATGTTTGCTGATCTTTTTCTGGATTCTCATGTTAGTTGGCCCGGCTTGTGGGCTCTTAAAACTTTTTATTTATTTGCTGACGTTTTCTGGTTGTTTTGTCTGGCAACCTTTTGAAAAACAAAAGTAGCTCGTTATCCTTTTTTGATGGCCTCCGAGGCTTTAGAACTTTGTAGATTATATCAAGGTTTTTGATATTTTCTTCTGTTTTCTGAGAATGTTGGTCCTTGCAATTTTGATCTTTTTGGATTGCCTCGTGCTTATCGTTTGTAGCTTGGATCCTTCTGTATTTGTGTGGATCCGACTTGTTTTCTCGTTTTTGTAGGTATTTTTGGTGTTTCTCCAACTGATTTCTTTGTGTTGATTCCCTTTATTTCTGTAATCCTCTTTCCTGGACCTTCGTTAGGTCTCTTTCAGGGATTACTTTGTTCGTAGGAGTCCGACTTCATTTAGGTCGGTCTCTTCTGAGTTATATCTGTAATCCTCTTTCTTGGATCTTTATCAAATCTTTTTCAGGGGTTACTTGTATAACTTTTTTTTTAATGGTAGGAGTCTGACTTGGTTATATCGGTCTCCTTTAAGTTATTTTTTGTAGTCCTCTTTCTTGGATCTTTGTTAGATCTTTTTCAGGGACTACTTGTATAACTTTTTTAATGGTAGGAGTCCGACTTGGTTATATCGGTCTCCTTTAAGTTATTTTTTGTAGTCCTCTTTCTTGGATCTTTGTCAGATCTCTTTCAGGGACTACTTGTATAACTTTTTTAATAGTAGGAGTCCAACTTGGTTATATCGGTCTCCTTTAAGTTATTTTTTGTAGTCCTCTTTCTTGGATCTTTGTCAGATCTCTTTCAGGAACTACTTGTATAACTTTTTTAATGGTAGGAGTCCGACTTGGTTATATCGGTCTCCTTTAAGTTATTTTTTGTAGTCCTCTTTCTTGGATCTTTGTCAGATCTCTTTCAGGGACTACTTATATAACTTTTTAGTTTGGGACTGGCTTTTGTTATGTCAGGCCCTTCTAAGTTAAAGTAATCCTCTTTAATAGGGTTGGCCAGACCTCTTTCCAGGGTTTACTTATAACTTGGGTTGACTTGGTCCGACTTCTGAACGTCGGCCAGTCTTTTAAGTTATTATATTAGCTATCCGTAAGACCTCGTCAGGTTCTTTTTTTTTTTGGATTGCTTTCGATAACTTCTTACATTATTCTGTGTTCATCTTTGCCGATTTGTAGAAAATGGTTGGCGTCTTTAGATCGTCTTTTGGGTGAATCACGTTTTCACCTTTATCGGACGATTGTCTTTATCGTGGTCGCGCAGTGAATTTGTTTTTCACTTTCTGCCGACCTGTTGCTTTGTAATCGGACGATGAATACTTCAGATTAATGCATCTTGGAATCTTGTAGAATATCTAAATAAACTTTAGAAAAAATGCAAATATATACATGTGGGAATTTCCTTGTTCCTTTAAGTCAGGTATGATCTAGGTCTCGACATGGTGCCTCATTAAAAAACCTTTTCAGGAAAAAGAGCGCATCCATTTAGTGAGATCCTTTACCTTTTCTAACTGTAGTACCTTCTTAGGTTGCAGGCGTGCCATGATCGAGGAAGCTCTCGTCCATCAAGCTCGGACAGTCTGTAGTAGCCCTTCCCTAGTACTTCAATGACTCGGTAGGGTCCTTTCCAGTTTGCTGCCAGCTTTCCTTCTCCGGGTCGAGTTGTTCCAATGTCATTTCTGATTAGGATGAGATTATTCTCTGCAAAACTTCTCGGCACTACCTTTTGATTATATCTGGAAGCCATTCGTCGCTTTAGAGCTTCTTCCCTGATCCGAGCTCTTTCTTGGATTTTGGGTAGCAAGTCGAGCTCTTCTCTCTGAAGTTAGGAGTTTACTCGTTCATTGTAGTGGACTACTCGGGGAGATCCTTCTTCGATTTCTATTGGAATCATTGCCTCCGCTCCGTATGCTAGTCGGAATGGTGATTCATTTGTAGTAGAATGGGGGGTCGTTCGATACGCCCATAGGACTTGTGGAAGTTCCTCGGCCCAGGCTCCCTTTACTTCTTGTAGCCTCCGCTTTAGTCCGGCCAATATGACTTTGTTGGCCGCTTCGGCTTGTCCATTGGCTTGGGGATGTTTGGTGCGCGAAATTGTGAACAATACTTTTCACAACTCTCATAATCCCCGGTCATGAACTCCAAAAACTTGGTAGCTCAATCCCACGGCATTACACAACTTCGCACAACTAACCAGCAAGTGCACTGGGTCGTCCAAGTAATACCTTACGTGAGTAAGGGTCGATCCCACGGAGATTGTTGGTATGAAGCAAGCTATGGTCATCTTGTAAATCTCAGTCAGGCAGACTCAAATGTATAATGGTGATGAACGAAAATAACATAAAGATAAAGAGAGAGATACTTATGTAATTCATTGGTAGGAACTTCAGATAAGCGCATGAAGATGCCTTCCCTTCCGTCTCTCTGCTTTCCTACTGTCTTCATCCAATCCTTCTTACTCCTTTCAATGGCAAGCTTATGCAAGGGTTTCACCGTTGTCAGTGGCTACCTCCCATCCTCTCATTGGAAATGTTCAACGCACCCTGTCACGGCACGGCTATCCATCTGTCGGTTCTCAATCAGGCCGGAATAGAATCCAGTGATTCTTTTGCGTCTGTCACTAACGCCCCGCCCTCAGGAGTTTGAAGCACGTCACAGTCATTCAATCATTGAATCCTACTCAGAATACCACAGACAAGGTTAGACCTTCCGGATTCTCTTGAATGCCGCCATCAGTTCTCGCCTATACCACGAAGACTCTGATCTCACGGAATGGCTGGCTCGTTTGTCAGGCGAGCACTCGGTTGTTAGGCGATCAACCATGCATCGTGTTATCAGGAATCCAAGAGATATTCACTAGAGCCTTGGTTGCTTGTAGAACAAGAGTGGTTGTCAGTCACCTTGTTCATGAGTGAGAATGATGATGAGTGTCACGGATCATCACATTCATCAAGTTGAAGAACAAGTGATATCTTGGACAAAGAACAAGCGGAATTGAATAGAAGAACAATAGTAATTGCATTAATACTCGAGGTACAGCAGAGCTCCACACCTTAATCTATGGTGTGTAGAAACTCCACCGTTGAAAATACATAAGAACAAGGTCTAGGCATGGCCGAATGGCCAGCCTCCCAAATTGAGTTCAATCATAAAACATGATCAAAAGCTCTCTAATACAATAATAAAAGGTCCTATATATAGAGAACTAGTAGCCTAGGGTGTACAGAGATGAGTAAATGACATAAAAATCCACTTCCGGGCCCACTTGGTGTGTGCTTGGGCTGAGCAATGAAGCAATTTCGTGTAGAGACTCTTCTTGGAGTTAAACGCCAGCTTTTATGCCAGTTTGGGCGTTTAACTCCCATTTTGGTGCCAGTTCCGGCGTTTAACGCTGAAATTTCTTGAGGTGACTTTGAACGCCGGTTTGGGCCATCAAATCTTAGGCAAAGTATGGACTATCATATATTGCTGGAAAGCCCAGGATGTCTACTTTCCAACGCCGTTGAGAGCGCGCCAATTGGGCTTCTGTAGCTCCAGAAAATCCACTTCGAGTGCAGGGAGGTCAGAATCCAACAGCATCTGCAGTCCTTTTGAGTCTCTGGATCAGATTTTTGCTCAGATCCCTCAATTTCAGCCAGAAAATACCTAAAATCACAGAAAAACACACAAACTCATAGTAAAGTCTAGAAAAGTGATTTTTAACTAAAAACTAATAAAATATACTAAAAACTAACTAGATCATACCAAAAACATACTAAAAACAATGCCAAAAAGTGTATAAATTATCCGCTCATCACAACACCAAACTTAAATTGTTGCTTGTCCTCAAGCAACTGAAAATCAAATAAGATAAAAAGAAGAGAATATGTAATGAATTCCAAACACATCTATGAAGATCAGTATTAATTAGATGAGCGGGGCTTTTAGCTTTTTGCCTCTGAACAGTTTTGGCATCTCACTCTATCATTTGCAACTCAGAATGATTGGCTTCTTTAGGAACTCAGAATCCAGATAGTGTTATTGATTCTCCTAGTTAAGTATGATGATTCTTGAACACAGCTACTTTATGAGTCTTGGCCGTGGCCCAAAGCACTCTGTCTTCCAGTATTACCACCGGATACATACATGCCACAGACACATAATTGGGTGAACCTTTTCAGATTGTGACTCAGCTTTGCTAGAGTCCCCAATTGGAGGTGTCCAGGGTTCTTAAGCACACTCTTATTGCCTTGGATCACAACTTTATTCTTTCTTTTTCTTTCTTTTTCTCTTTCTTTTTTCGGGTTTTTTTTTCCGCCTCTTTTTTTCTTTGTATTCACTGCTTTTTCTTGCTTCAAGAATCATTTTTATGATTTTTCAGATCCTCAGTAACATGTCTCTTTTTTCATCATTCTTTCAAGAGCCAACATTCATGAACCACAAATTCAAAAGACATATGCACTGTTCAAGCATACATTCAGAAGACAAAAATAATGCCACCACATCAAAATAATTAAACTGCTATAAAATTCAAAATTCATGCAATTCTTTCTTTTCAATTAAGCACTCTTTATTTAAGAAAGGTGATGGATTCATAGGACATTCATAACTTTAAGGCATAGACACTAAGACACTAATGATCACAAGACACAAACATGGATAAACATAAGCATAAAATTCGAAAAACAGAAGAGTAAAGAACAAGGAGATTAAAGAACGGGTCCACCTTAGTGATGGCGGCTCTTTCTTTCTCTTGAAGATCCTATGGAGTGCTTGAGCTCCTCAATATCTCTTCCTTGCCTTTGTTGCTCCTCCCTCATGATTCTTTGATCTTCTCTAATTTCATGGAGGATGATGGAGTGTTCTTGATGCTCCACCCTTAGTTGTCCCATGTTGGAACTCAATTCTCCTAGGGAGGTGTTTAGTTGCTCCCAATAGTTTTGTGGAGGAAAGTGCATCCCTTGAGGCATCTCAGGGATCTCATGATGAGAGGGGTCTCTTGTGTGTTCCATCCTTTTCTTAGTGATGGGCTTGTCCTCATCAATGGGGGTATCTTCTTCTATGTCAACTCCAATTGAATAACAGAGGTGACAAATGAGATGAGGAAAGGCTAGCCTTGCCAAGGTGGAAGACTTGTCCGCCACTTTATAGAGTTCTTGGGCTATAACCTCATGAACTTCCACTTCTTCTCTAATCATGATGCTATGAATCATGATGGCCCGGTCTAGAGTAACTTCGGACCGGTTGCTAGTGGGATTGATTGAGCGTTGAATGAACTCCAACCATCCTCTAGCCACGGGTTTGAGGTCATGCCTTCTCAATTGAACCGGCTTGCCTCTTGAATCTCTCTTCCATTGTGCGCCCTCTTCACATATAACTGTGAGGACTTGGTCCAACCTTTGATCAAAGTTGACCCTTCTAGTGTAAGGATGTTCATCTCCTTGCATCATGGGCAAATTGAATGCCAACCTTACACTTTCCGGACTAAAATCCAAGTAATTCCCCCGAACCATAGTAAGATAATTCCTTGGATTCGGGTTAACACTTTGATCATGGTTCTTGGTGATCCATGCATTGGCATAGAACTCTTGAACCATCAAGATTCCGACTTGTTGAATGGGGTTGGTAAGCACTTCCCAACCTCTTCTTCGGATCTCATGGCGGATCTCCGGATATTCACCCTTTTTGAGTGAAAAGGGAACCTCGGGGATCACCTTCTTCAAGGCCACAACTTCATAGAAGTGGTCTTGATGCACCCTTGAGATGAATCTCTCCATCTCCCATGACTCGGAGGTGGAAGCTTTTGCCTTCCCTTTCCTCTTTCTAGAGGTTTCTCCGGCCTTGGATGCCATAAATGGTTATGGAAAAACGAAAAAGCAACGCTTTTACCACACCAAACTTAAAAGGTTTGCTCGTCCTCGAGCAAAAGAAGAAAGAAGAGAGTAGAAGAAGAAGAAATGAGGGAGAAGGGAATGGCTTTGTATTCGGCCAAAGAAGGGGAGAAGTGGTGTTTAGGTTGTGTGAAAATGAAGGAGTGAAGAAGGGTATTTATAGGAGAGAGGGGAGTAGGAGTTCGGCCATTATGGGTGGGTTTGGGAGGGAAAGTGGTTTGAATTTGAAGGGTGAGGTAGGTGAGGTTTTATGAAGGATGGATGTGAGTGGTGAAGAGAAAGATGGGATTTGATAGGTGAAGGGGTTTTTGGGGAAGAGGTATTGAGGTGATTGGTGAATGGGGGAAGAAGAGAGAGGGTGGTGGTGGGGTTGGATGGGGTCCTGTGGGGTCCACAGATCCTGTGGTGTCAAGGAAAAGTCATCCCTGCACCAAATGTTGCTCAAAATCACGTTTTGAGTCATTTCTGGCGTTAAACGCCGGGCTGGTGCCCATTCCTGGCGTTTAACGCCAGGTTCTTGCCCTTTTCTGGCGTTTAACGCCAGTCTGGTGCCCCTTTCTGGCGTTAAACGCCCAGAATGGTGCCAGACTGGGCGTTAAACGCCCAACTGCTAGCCTCACTGGCGTTTAAACGCCAGTGGGTTCTTCCTCCAGGGTGTGCTGTTTTTCTTCCTGTTTTTCATTTTGTTTTTGCTTTTTCAATGGATTTTGTGACTTCTTATGATCATCAACCTACAAAAAACATAAAATATCAAAAGAAAATAGTTAATTATAAAGCATTGGGTTGCCTCCCAACAAGCGCTTCTTTAATGTCATTAGTTTGACAGAGGACTCTCATGGAGCCTCACAGATACTCAGAGCCATGTTGGAACCTCCCAACACCAAACTTAGAGTTTGAATGTGGGGGTTCAACACCAAACTTAGAGTTTGGTTGTGGCCTCCCAACACCAAACTTAGAGTTTGACTGTGGGGGCTCTGTTTGTCTCTGATTTGAGAGAAGCTCTTCATGCTTCTTCTCCATGGTGACAGAGGGATATCCTTGAGCCTTAAACACCAAGGATTTTTCATTCACTTGAATGATCAGTTCACCTTTATCAACATCAATCACAGCCTTTGCTGTGGCTAGGAAGGGTCTGCCAAGGATGATGGATTCATCCATGCACTTCCCAGTCTCTAGGACTATGAAATCAGCAGGGATGTAATGGTTTTCAATTTTCACCAAAACATCCTCTACAAGTCCATGAGCTTGTTTTCTTGAGTTGTCTGCCATCTCTAATGAGATTCTTGCAGCTTGTACCTCAAAGATCCCTAGCTTCTCCATTACAGAGAGAGGCATGAGGTTCACACTTGACCCTAAGTCACACAGGGCCTTCTTGAAGGTCATGGTGCCTATGGTACAAGGTATGGAAAACTTCCCAGGATCTTGTCTCTTTTGAGGTAATTTCTGCCTAGACAAGTCATCCAGTTCTTTGGTGAGCAAAGGAGGTTCATCTTCCCAAGTCTCATTTCCAAATAACTTGTCATTTAGCTTCATGATTGCTCCAAGGTATTTAGCAACTTGCTCTTCAGTGACATACTCGTCCTCTTCAGAGGAAGAATACTCATCAGAGCTCATGAAAGGCAGAAGTAAGTCCAATGGAATCTCTATGGTCTCATTTTGAGCCTCAGATTCCCATGGTTCCTCATTGGGGAACTCAGAGGAGGTTGGTGCACGCCCATTGAGGTCTTCCTCAGTGGCGTACACTTCCTCTCTTTCCTCTCCGTATTCGGCCATGGTTATGGCTTTGCACTCTCCTTTTGGATTTTCTTCTGTATTACTTGGGAGAGTACTAGGAGGGAGTTCAGTAACTTTCTTGCTCAGCTGTCCCACTTGTGCCTCTAAATTCCTAATGGAGGACCTTGTTTCAGTCATGAAACCTTGAGTGGTTTTGATTAGATCAGAGACCATGGTTGCTAAGTCAGAGGGGTTCTGCTTAGAATTCTCTGTCTGTTGCTGAGAAGATGATGGAAAAGGCTTGCCATTGCTAAACCTGTTTCTTCCACCATTATTGTTGTTGAAACCTTGTTGAGGTCTCTGTTGATCCTTCCATGAGAAATTTGGATGATTTCTCCATGAAGAATTATAGGTGCTTCCATAGGGTTCTCCTAGGTAATTCACCTCTTCCATTGAAGGGTTCTCAGGATCATAAGCTTCTTCCTCAGATGAAGCATCCTTAGTACTGCCAGGTGCATTTTGCATTCCAGACAGACTTTGAGAAATCAAATTGACTTGTTGAGTCAATATCTTATTCTGAGCCAGAATGGCATTCAGAGCATCAATCTCAAGAACTCATTTCTTCTGATTAGTCCCGTTGTTCACAGGATTCCTTTCAGAAGTGTACATGAATTGGTTATTTGCAACCATTTCAATGAGCTCTTGAGCTTCTGTAGGCGTCTTCTTCAGATGAAGAGATCCTCCAGCAGAGCTATCCAAAGATATCTTGGATAGTTCAGAGAGACCATCATAGAAAATACCTATGATGCTCCATTCAGAAAGCATGTCTGAGGGACATTTTCTGATTAATTGTTTGTATCTTTCCCAAGCTTCATAGAGGGATTCTCCATCCTTCTGTCTGAAGGTTTGGACTTCCACTCTAAGCTTACTCCATTTTTGAGGTAGAAAGAACTTTGCCAAGAAGGCATTGACTAGCTTTTCCCAAGAGTCCAGGCTATCTTTAGGTTGTGAGTCCAACCATATTCGAGCTCTGTCTCTTACAGCAAAAGGGAACAGCATAAGTCTATAGACCTCAGGGTCTACCCCATTAGTCTTGACAGTGTCACAGATTTGCAAGAACTCAGCTAAAAACTGATGAGGATCTTCCATTGGAAGTCCATGGAACTTGCAATTCTGTTGCATTAGAGAAACTAATTGAGGCTTAAGCTCAAAGTTGTTTGCTCCAATGGCAGGGATAGAGATGCTTCTCCCATAGAAGTCGGGAGTAGGTGCAGTAAAGTCACCCAGCACCTTCCTTGCATTGTTGGCATTGTTGTTGTTTTCGGCTGCCATGTGTTCTTCTTCTTTGAAGAATTCGGTCAGGTCCTCTAAAGAGAGTTGTGCTTTGGCTTCTCTTAGCTTTCTCTTCAAGGTCCTTTCAGGTTCAGGATCAGGCTCAACAAGAATGCTTTTGTCTTTGCTCCTGCTCATAAGAAAGAGAAGGGAACAAGAAAATGTGGAATCCTCTATGTCACAGTATAGAGATTCCTTGAGGTGTCAGAGGAACAGAAGAGTAGAAGACAGAAGTAGAAAATTCGAACTTATCAAAAGAGATGGAGTTCGAATTTTGCATTAAGGGATAGTGTTAGTCCATAAATAGAAGGATGTGAGGAGAAGGGAAGTAATTTTCGAAAATTAAGTGAGAGATTTTGAAAATATTTTTGAAAAACATTACTTAATTTTCGAAAATGAGAGTGGGAAAGAAATAAGATGATTTTTGAAAAAGATTTTGAAATTAGAAATCAAAGAGATTTGATTGAAAACTATTTTGAAAAAGATGAGGTTAAGGAGATATGATTGATTTTAAAAATGTGTGATTGAAAAGATATGATTTGAAAACAATTTTAAAAAGATTTGATTTTAAAAACTAGTAACTTGGCTATCAAGAAAAGATATGATTCAAACATTAAACCTTTCTCAACAGAAAAGGCAACATACTTGAAATGTTGAGTCAAATCATTAATTGATAGTAAGTATCTTTGAAAAAGGAAAGAAATTGATTTTGAAAACATTTGATTGAAGAGATATGATTTGAAAAAGATTTGATTTTGAAAAACTTTGAAAACTTGAAAAAAAAATTGATTTGAAAACAAAATTCTCCCCCTTGTGCCATCCTGGCGTTAAACGCCCAGAATGGTGCACATTCTGGCGTTTAACGCCCAAAACTATACCCTTTTGGGCGTTAAATGCCCAACCAGGTACCCTGGCTGGCGTTTAAACGCCAGTCTGTCCTTCTTCACTGGGCGTTTTGAACGCCCAGCTTTTTCTGTGCAATTCCTCTGCTGTATGTTCTGAATCTTCAATTCACTGTATTATTGACTTGAAAGGACACAAATTAAAAATATTTTTGGATTTTTGAAGAATAATCAAAGTGCAACTAAAATCAAATAACAATGCATGCAAGACACCAAACTTAGCAGTTTGTATACTACTGACACTAATGAAAATGCATATGAGACACACAAAATACTTCAAGTCAATAGAATTCAAATATTAGAGCACGAAAATTATCAAGAATTACTTGAAAATTCCTTAAGACATATGAATGAATGCATGCAATTGACACCAAACTTAAGATAAGACTAGTGTCTCAACAAGAAACATAACATATTTTTGGTTTTTTTATGATTTTTTTGATTTTTTTGTGTTTTTCGAAAATTAAGTGGAAAAAGATATCAAAATTCTTAATGAGAATTCCAGGAATCAGTGCAATGCTAGTCTAAGACTCCGGTCCAAGAATTAGACATGGCTTCACAGCCAGCCAAGCTTTCAAAGAAAGCTTCGGTCCAAAACACTAGACATGGCCAAAGGCCAGCCAAGCCTTAGCAAATCACTGCTCCAAAAGCAAGATTGATGAAAATCAACAAGCTCTTGTGATGATAAGTTGAAACCTCGGTCCAATGAGATTAGACATGGCTTCTCAGCCAGCCAGACTTCAACAAATCATCATGAAACTCTAGAATTCATCTTCAAGAATTTCGAAAAAAAATATCCAATCTAAGCAACAAGATGAACCGTCAGTTGTCCAAACTTGACAATCTCAGGCATTGTTACCAAAAGCTTGCTCAAAACTTGAACAATCCCCGGCAACGGCGCCAAAAACTTGGTGCGCGAAATTGTGAACAATACTTTTCACAACTCTCATAATCCCCGGTCATGAACTCCAAAAACTTGGTAGCTCAATCCCACGGCATTACACAACTTCGCACAACTAACCAGCAAGTGCACTGGGTCGTCCAAGTAATACCTTACGTGAGTAAGGGTCGATCCCACGGAGATTGTTGGTATGAAGCAAGCTATGGTCATCTTGTAAATCTCAGTCAGGCAGACTCAAATGTATAATGGTGATGAACGAAAATAACATAAAGATAAAGATAGAGATACTTATGTAATTCATTGGTAGGAACTTCAGATAAGCGCATGAAGATGCCTTCCCTTCCGTCTCTCTGCTTTCCTACTGTCTTCATCCAATCCTTCTTACTCCTTTCCATGGCAAGCTTATGCAAGGGTTTCACCGTTGTCAGTGGCTACCTCCCATCCTCTCATTGGAAATGTTCAACGCACCCTGTCACGGCACGGCTATCCATCTGTCGGTTCTCAATCAGGCCGGAATAGAATCCAGTGATTCTTTTGCGTCTGTCACTAACGCCCCGCCCTCAGGAGTTTGAAGCACGTCACAGTCATTCAATCATTGAATCCTACTCAGAATACCACAGACAAGGTTAGACCTTCCGGATTCTCTTGAATGCCGCCATCAGTTCTCGCCTATACCACGAAGACTCTGATCTCACGGAATGGCTGGCTTGTTTGTCAGGCGAGCACTCGGTTGTCAGGCGATCAACCATGCATCGTGTTATCAGGAATCCAAGAGATATTCACTAGAGCCTTGGTTGCTTGTAGAACAAGAGTGGTTGTCAGTCACCTTGTTCATGAGTGAGAATGATGATGAGTGTCACGGATCATCACATTCATCAAGTTGAAGAACAAGTGATATCTTGGACAAAGAACAAGCGGAATTGAATAGAAGAACAATAGTAATTGCATTAATACTCGAGGTACAGCAGAGCTCCACACCTTAATCTATGGTGTGTAGAAACTCCACCGTTGAAAATACATAAGAACAAGGTCTAGGCATGGCCGAATGGCCAGCCTCCCAAATTGAGTTCAATCATAAAACATGATCAAAAGCTCTCTAATACAATAATAAAAGGTCCTATATATAGAGAACTAGTAGCCTAGGGTGTACAGAGATGAGTAAATGACATAAAAATCTACTTCCGGGCCCACTTGGTGTGTGCTTGGGCTGAGCAATGAAGAAATTTCGTGTAGAGACTCTTCTTGGAGTTAAACGCCAGCTTTTATGCCAGTTTGGGCGTTTAACTCCCATTTAGGTGCCAGTTCCGGCGTTTAACGCTGGAATTTCTTGAGGTGACTTTGAACGCCGGTTTGGGCCATCAAATCTTGAGCAAAGTATGGACTATCATATATTGCTGGAAAGCCCAGGATGTCTACTTTCCAACGCCGTTGAGAGCGCGCCAATTGGGCTTCTGTAGCTCCAGAAAATCCACTTCGAGTGCAGGAAGGTCAGAATCCAACAGCATCTGCAGTCCTTTTGAGTCTCTGGATCAGATTTTTGCTCAGATCCCTCAATTTCAGCCAGAAAATACCTGAAATCACAGAAAAACACACAAACTCATAGTAAAGTCCAGAAAAGTGATTTTTAACTAAAAACTAATAAAAATATACTAAAAACTAACTAGATCATACCAAAAACATACTAAAAACAATGCCAAAAAGTGTATAAATTATCCGCTCATCAATGTTCGACGGAGGTGAACTGGTGTTTTATGTTCAAGTCGGCCACCAATTTTCTGAAGCCTGCCTCTGTAAATTGGATACCGTTGTCTGTGGTGATGGAGTATGGTACCCCGAACCTCGTAATAATGTTCCTATATAGGAATTTTCGACTTCTTTGTGCGGTGGCGTTGGCCAGGGGTTCTGCCTCGATCCATTTTATGAAATAGTCTACTCCTACTATGAGGAATTTTACTTGTCCCGATCCCTGTGGGAAGGGTCCGAGAAGGTCGAGTCCCCATTTCGCAAATGGCCAGGGTGAGGTCACACTGATGAGCTTTTCTGGTGGGGCAATGTGAAAGTTGGCATGCTTCTGGCATGGTGGGCATGTCCTTACAAATTCTGTAGCCTCCTTTTGTAGAGTTGGCCAATAGAATCCCGCCCGAAGTATCTTTTTTGTGAGAGCTTGCGCTCCGAGATGATTTCCACAAATGCCGCTGTGTACTTCTTCCAAGACTTCCTTTGTGTTGGAAGTTGGTACGCATTTTAGTAAAGGTGTTGATATCCCTCTTTTGTACAGCGTGTTGTTTATGATAGTGTAGTACTGTGCCTCCCTTTTCAGCCTCTTTGCCTCCTTTTCATCTGTAGGGAGTTTTTCTGTTTTGAGGTAGTTTATTATGGGGTTCATCCATCCTTGATCCCGACCTATTATGGCTAGGATTCTTTCTTCTTCCGCTATTGACGGGTTCTGTAATACCTCCTGGATGAGGCTTCTGTTGTTGCCCCCTGGTTTGGTGCTAGCTAATTTTGAAAGGGCGTCAGCTCGGGCATTTTGCTCACGAGGTATGTGGTGGATCCTATATTCCCCGAGTTGTCCGAGCTGTTTTTTGGTTTTATCCAAATATTTCTTCATGGTCGGATCTTTGGCTTGGTAGCTTCCTGTTATTTGTGAGGTGATGACTTGTGAGTCACTGTAGATGTTGAGTTTCTGAGCTCCAACCTCCCTAGCCAGCTTCAGACCGGCTAATAGTGCTTCGTATTCTGCCTGGTTGTTTGAGGCCGGGAATCCGAATTTAAGGGAGAGCTCAAGTTGAGTTCCTTGGTTGCTCTCAATTATCACACCTGCACTGCTTCCTGTTTTATTCGAGGATCCGTCTACGTATATGTTCCACTCTATAGGGATTTCCGGGATGTCTGTAAATTCTGCGATGAAGTCGGCTAGGTGTTGCGATTTGATTGCTGTACGCGCCTCGTATTGGAGGTCGAATTCGGATAACTCGATTACCCATTGTAGGATTCTTCCTGCTAGATCTATTTTCTGCAATATCCCTTTTATGGGTTGGTTGGTTCGAACTTTAATGGTATGCGCTTGGAAATATGGGCGAAGCTGCCGGGATGTGAGGATCAGAGCGTAGGCAAACTTTTCTATTTTTTGGTAGTTCAGCTCGGATCCCTGTAGTGCTTTGCTAATGAAGTAGACGGGTTTTTGCCCATGTTCGTCTTCTCTGACTAGTGCTGAGGCTATTGCCCGGCTTCCTACTGCGAGATATAATATGAGCGGTTCTTCTTCTTGTGGTTGAGATAGGATAGGTGGTCGTCCTAAGAACTCTTTGAAGTTTAGGAAGGCTTGCTCACATTCTGTCGTCCATTCGAACTGTTTTCCCTTTCTTAAAGTAGCATAGAAGGGAAGAGATTTTATCGCAGCTCCTGCTAAGAATCGGGATAGAGCGGCCAACCTCCCGTTGAGTTGTTTGTACTTCTTTGATACAGGTTGGGCTCTTCATGTTGAGTATGGCTCGACACTTGTCTGGATTTGCTTCAATCCCCCTTTGTGTGAGCATGAAGCCCAAGAATTTGCCGGCTTTTACTGCGAAGGTTCATTTTGCGGGATTGAGCCGCATGTTGTGTTTCCTGATAGTGTAAAACACTTGAGTCAGGTCGGATAACAATGTATCTTCGCTTTGTGTCTTTATCAACATATCGTCTACATAAATTTCCATGATTTTTCCGATGTGATCTGAGAAAACTTTATTCATTAGCCTTTGATAAGTAGCTCCTGCGTTCTTGAGACCAAAAGGCATCACGATGTAACAGTAGTTTACTTTCGGTGTTAGGAACGAGGTTTTTTCTTGATCTGGTGGATACATGGGGATTTGGTTGTACCCTGAATATGCGTCCATGAATGAGAGATACTTATATCCTGATGAAGCATCCACTAGAGCGTCGATGCTTGGGAGTGGGTAGGGGTCTTTTGGGCAGGCTTTGTTGAGGTCGGTGTAGTCGGTGCACATTCGCCACTTCCCATTTGACTTTTTTACCAAGACGACGTTTGCTAGCCATAGTGGATATTTGACTTCCCTTATGAACCCAGCCTCAAGTAGCGCTTGTACTTGTTCTTCTACAGCCTGAGCTCGTTCTGGTCCAAGTTTTCTTTGTCTTTGTTGTACCGGCCGGGATCCCGAATAGACTGCCAATTTGTGGCTCATTAGTTCGGGATCAATACCTGGCATGTCGGCAGCTTTCCATGCGAAGAGATCAACATTATCTCGTAGGAACCGTATTAGTGATTCCTTTATATCTCCTTTCAGGATCGTGCCAATATTAGTTGTTTTATCCGAGGTGTCTCCGATCTGGATTCTTTCTACTTCTCCTTCGGGTTGTGGTCGGAATTCTTCTCGCCTCTGGACTCCACCGAGCTCGATTGTGTGGAACTCTCCTCCTTCACCTCGGAGGTTTAGGCTTTCGTTATAACAGCGACGTGCCATCTTTTGATCTGCCTTTATTGTAGCTATCCCTTCTGCAGTTGGGAATTTCATACATAGATGTGGGGTTGAAACTATTGCGCCGAGTTGATTTAACATTGTCCGACCTATTAAGGCATTGTAGGCTGAGCTTACGTCGACCACGATGTAGTCTATCTTGAGTGTTCTGGATTGGTTTCCCTTTCTGAAGGTTGTATGCAGCGATACGTATCCCAATGGTTGAACTGGGGCATCTCCTAGTCCGAACAGAATGTTCGGGTATGCTCTTAGCTCTTTTTCTTCTAGACCGAGTTTGTCGAAGGCACTTTTGAATAAGATGTCGGCAGAGCTTCCCTGGTCAATTAATGTACGGTGAAGGTTGGCGTTTGCCAGTATGATCGTAATGACCATGGGGTCGTCGTGTCTCGAGATGATTCCGGATGCGTCTTCCTTGGTAAACGTGATTGCTGGGATGTCTGGGGCTTCCTTTTTTCCTTCGACGTGGTATACTTCTTTGAGGTGTTGCTTTCGGAATGATTTGGAGATTCCTCCTCCAGCAAATCCGCCGTGTATTACGTGAACGTGTCTTTCCGGTGTGCGAGGTGATCGTTCAGATCGTCCAACATCCTCATCCCTTCTTCTTTTTCTTGGTTCGTCATCCCGATTGAACAAAAACCGATCTAGCTTTCTTTCTCTTACTAGTTTTTCTATGACGTTTTTCAAGTCGAAGCATTCGTTGGTGGAATGCCCTCGAAGTCGGTGATACTCACAGTATTCATTTCGATTTCCTCCTCCTCTTTTGCCTTTAAGTGGCCGAGCTAGAGGGATTTTCTCTGTATGGCAGACTTCTTTGTAAACATCTACCAAGGATACCCTAAGGGGAGTATAGTTATGATATTTTTTGATTTTCTCTCCGGAGCGATCCTCCTTTTTCTTGGATTCTTTATCTCGGTAGGCAGAACCGAACCTTGAGGCTTCGCCAAGTCAAGAATTTTCCTCCATATTGATGTATTTCTGTGCCCGTTCTTGTACTTCATCTAAGGATGTCGGGTATCTCTTTGATATAGATTGGCTAAATGGTCCTTCTCGTAGGCCATTTATGAGGCCCATAATGGCGGCTTCTGTTGGAAGACTTTGTATGTCCATGCATGTTTTGTTGAATCTTTCCATGTAGTTGCGAAGGCTCTCCCGATCTCCTTGCTTGATCCCTAGTAGGCTAGGTGCGTGTTTGGCTTTGTCCTTTTGTATGGAGAATCGGGCCAGGAACTTCTTGGCCAGGTCGTCGAAACTCGAGATGGATTTTGGAGGTAGGTTGTCGAACCATTTGATGGCTGTCTTGGTTAGAGTTGTTGGAAAGGCTTTGCAGCGAACTGCATCTAAGGCATCAGTGAGGTACATTCTACTTCTGAAGTTGCTGAGATGATGGTTGGGGTCCGAGGTGCCGTCATATAGAGTCATATCCGGAAGCTTGAAATCTTTTGGAATTTTGGTTTTCATAATTTCTCTGGTGAATGGATCTTGATCTTTCTGAGAGCTATCTTCTGCGGAGGATCGAGTAGCTTTAGTTTTAAGATCGGCTTCGAGTTTTACAAGCTTATCTTCTAGTTCTCTGCGCCGCCTTATCTCCCGGTGTAGATCTTCTTCTTTTTCACGTCGATGTTGGGCTTCTTTCTCAAGTTGCTCCAATTGATTTTGAAGTGCTTCTATTACTCCTGGATTTGATGAATTTTTGTCGCCATTGGTTTCTGGAGTATCTTTGAGTATCGTGTCCGTGTTTTTATGCGGCGTTCTGTCTTCCAAACCTGAATCGTGGTCGTTGTCATGGTCATCCGCCATGTTAATGGGATGACTTCCAGGCTCCCCGGCAACGGCGCCAATGTTCTGAGTGTTACCTGAAACTGTAGGTCGATCTTGGATGAGATCGTTTGTGTTGGTCGGAACCGACGTGTCCGGCAGGTGGGTATCGGCCGGAGCTGGTGTGTCCGACTTGTTGGACTTGGTGGTGGTGCTGATCCTTCGTCCCCGGAGGGTGGGGGATACCTGCAAGAGATTTCGATGCTTAAGTTAGCAAGGGTATTAAGCAGGTATTAAGTAGAATCAGAGTATGAGTTATACCTGGGTGCTCCAGTGTATTTATAATGGTGAGATGTGGCCTCTTGCGGATAAGATAAGTTAGTTATCTTATCTTATCTTTTATCTTTATCTTTCAGTGAGGTCATCTTTAAGGGAACCGCCTTTATCTCTATGGGCTTGGGCTGCCCTTGGATTTGGGGCGCGTTCCTCTATTTGGGCCCTTCGTTTGGGCTTTCCTGTGACTTGGCCGAGCTCTTTGAGGAGAGATTGGGTTGTCCTGACCTGAAGAGGTCGGTCGCTTTGTCTGTCGAACATCCCGGGTCGGACAGCTCGACCCAGGGTATGAACAGGAGGTCAACCAAGATCCGGAGCCTTCCCGACAGCATTAGTACGGGGAGAAGGAGGGCAAGTCTGAATAGGCACAGTATCTACAGTTCCATCATCCCGGTTCAGAATCTGGCAATCCGGATCGGACGTAACGGGAGGAACCGAGGAGGTCGACACTTTAAGAGAATACATTGGGAGAGGGTCAGCATCATCATCATCCTGGTCATCAGGGACAATCTTACCATCCCTCACAACATTGTCCAGACTGATGAGAGTCAAGTCGGCATCAGGAGCAACAATCCGGAACTGCTCCATCAGGTTCTCAGAGGCAGCAGTTACGCTGCCCACAAGGTGACCCTGAAGCTCGGCATAATTAATGCGAGCAGTTTCCAAATCATCCCGGAGATGCATTAATTCCCTATAAGCAGAGACATAGCTATCCTTATGCTTTAAGGCCATGTTCTCAGCCAACTTCAAAGAAGCAGCCAGGGCAATAGAGCTGGCCTTCTCACCATCCAGCTCCTTCTCCACCTTCGCCAACTTCACCTCCAACTCATCCTTCAGACCCTTGATCCGATCAAATTCTGACTTGGCCTCCTCCATGAAGGATTTTGTGGCATGAATCAGAATCCCCTGAACTGTTCGGAAAATAGCCGCACCCATATGAGCCATCTTCACACTACTTTTGGTGATGAAATCCAGATACTGAAGAAGAGACACATCGTCCATCGAAAGCCCACCATAGGGGGCAATTTGCTGGTCAACAAACTCGATAGCATCAAAGTTCGGGGCATCCAGGTTAAAAGCCTCGGATGTTTTTTGCTTTTTCAAGGGAGGGACACCAGAAGCAACCGCAGAAGTCTGTGGAGGATCGACCTGATGAAACCAAGGAGTAGGAATTACTTTCCTCAGCCCGAGAGAACTCGGCATAGGAGGCTTCACTGGGATCTGAGAAGATCCCTCGCCGGTCACTTTGGCCGAGATGTTCAGAGCAGCAGTTGCTTTCTTTGCCCTTTTAAAAGCTTTCATAGAGTCGTTGTTCTTTGACATCTCTACAAATACAGAAATAGCCACAACAAAGAGTTACGGTCACAAACAAGAGGAAGAAAAAATTAAAGAAACAAGTATAAAAGACAAGTCAGACAAGTACCCAAAACAGTCCGAACCAAGGATGGGTCATTCAAAAACCTTTTTGTATCAAGATGGGGTGGTTTCCCCCATAGATCCTCAAAAACAACAACAAAGGCACGCTCAACATCATCAAGCATCTCCCAAGTATAATGAGACACTCTCACATCCCTCTGCCACTCTAGAGGGAAAGAAGGCTCATCATTTTCGTCAAGAAAAAAGGGGCAGGCCCCCTCGACAGCACGAACCTTAAAGAAGTAATTCTTGAAGTCCTTAAAGGACTCATCATACATAGCAAAAACTTTGTGGCCCTGGGCGGACCTGAAGGAAACCCAGGAAGCCTTCTTTTTTGAAGAACCACCAGGCTTGGCGGAAACAAACAAATAAAGGAAAAGAGTCTGGGAAGGTGTTACATCTAATTCACGACAGAGAAGTTGAAAAATTTTAATAAAACCCCAGGAATTAGGGTGAAGCTGGGATGGAGCAATATTACACGACCACAACAGGTCGGTCTCAAAAGCAGTAAAAGGAAAAGTAACGTTCAACTGGCTGAAGAAGTATTCATAGGCATAGAAGAAGGGACGCTCCCTCTCAAGGAAAGTCGGAAAACAAACTCTCTCATCAGAATCAGGAGCAACAAGCTCGTAATCCTCCTCACGAGCATTGTTACCACAAATCCTATGGCGCTTCCTCAGCTCTGTGCAAAATTCAGCATCCACAACAGAAACACACAACAAAACAAGAGAGTCCAGCCAATCGGACATCCCCTCGGGAACTCGGGAAGACATCTCTACAACGTTATTGCAAGAAGATATGAGGCCAACTAATCCTACAAGTAAGAAAAGAAGATGGGGTTACTAAAAACATCCCGGCAAAGGGAGAAAACAACTCGGTCAATACGATACAGGCGAAGAAACAAGAAAAGGAAAACCCCAAGACCCAAACCAAAGTCCTGGGGCATCCTTTGGAGGCAGTAACAAAGCAAGGTTTCCAGGCAAGATCTACAGCTTGCACCCCAGCATTTCTCAGAAAGAATTCAAAACAGCAAACATTTTTCATCAAAGAAAAACACAAAAGTCATTACAGTCTGCCAAGCAAAAAGCATTCCCAAACATCAAGCACGCCAAGCAGAGACCATTAAAGATGCAACCTTTTTCAAGATCAGACAAAAAACAATCTCCAAAAGTGAGGAACAGATGCAGATTTTCTATCAGTATCAGACAGGAAACAACCAGAAGCAACAAGTAAAACCCTAGAAGGCCTCGATAGAAATTCCAAGAAAATCCATAAGAGAAAGATAGGAAAAGCATGTTACAACGACAACTTTCAAACATGCAAAATCAGAACTTCACCAAAAAACTAAAGACGAAGCTACGAAAGAAGCAAGAAAGCTAGTACCAACCTGGAAAGAGCAGCGAGGTTCAAAGAAACTGAAGATGGAAGACGAAATTTGGGAATGCCTTCTCACAAAGAACGCAAACAAGAGTAATGTCGTAGGAAGAAACGCAAGATTCCAGGCTCCAGAAACGCCAAACGACGCCGCAACACAAAGAAAGCAGAAGTGCAAACAAAAAACAGAGAGTGGAAAGAGCGGAGAAAAGAAGTTACGAAAAGGGCAAAAGGAGAGAAACCGTTTCTGGGTTTTCAAAATCGAAATAAAGAGCCAAAGGGAAACGGGGCAATTAATGCTAAAATTAAAGAAGGCATTAAACCCTCGCACATTCTCAAAGCGCCGATATAAAAGCGCGCACCTTTTAGAGGAAATGTTCTACATTCAAAAGACTGCTACAAAGAAATCGACAAAATGCTTGAGTTCGGCTTCACCAAAGAAGGACCAAAGTCAAAGACTCGACCTCAAAAAAGAAGACCGAGCTCAAGCAGGGGAACTGTTCATACCCTGGGTCGAGATGACCGACCCGGGATGTTCGACAGACAAAGCGACCGACCTCTTCAAGTCAGGACAACCCGACTTCTTCCCAAAGAGCTCGGTCAAGTCCCCAGGAAAGCCCAAAGAAGGGCCCAAATAGAGGATCACGCCCCAAATCCCAAGGCAGCCCAAGCCTACAGAGAGAAGGGCGATTCCCTTAAAGATAAGATGACCTCACTTAAAGATAAGATAAAGATAAGATAAGATAACTAACTTAACTTATCCACAGAAGGCCACATCTCACCATTATAAATACACTGGAGCACCTAGGTATAACTCATACTCTGATTCTACTCAATACCTGCTTAATACCCTTGCTAACTTAAGTATCGGAGTCCCTTGCAGGTAACCCCCACCCTCCGAGGACGAAGAATCAGCCGCACTTTCAGTCCCACAAGTCGGACACACCAGCTCCGACTGCTATACACCTGCCGGACACGTCAGCTCTGACCAACGCAAAAAGATCTCGACCGAAATCGACCTACAGTTTCAGGTAACCCTCGAAACAAATCTCTTAACAATCAAAAGATAAATTCTGAAACAGATAAAAATTAACCATTGACTATTGGTCAACAGATATCATAGGAATTAATATTTTTTATTGTACTTTTATTTATATAATTGCTATTAATTTGTTTCTTTCATTATTTTTTTTTTATAGTGAATTTGAATAAGTTAAAGAATCTATTTTTTATATTTTCACTCTGGCAAAAGATGGTATCTTTTTATATTATTAATGTTAAAATATCATTAATTTTTGGTTTTTTTTTGTGTTTTTTCTTCTAAAAGTGAGTTTCTTATTTATTTAAGAAGATCCAAAGTGACATTATTTTTTTGAACGGAAATATTTGATAGTAAAAAAATTAACCAAAAATAAACAAATTTTGACTATTTTTTTTCCTTAGTATTATCATTTTTTGAATTATGTTTTTACAATTCAATTATCCGTATTTGCTTATTATATCCGAATTAATAGTATGTATATAATATATCGAAATTATTTCATTTCACAGAAAAAGAAATATTTCATAGATGAAAATTATAGCTATTAATGCATAATGAATGATAGTTTCTATAGTTAGTAAAATTATTAAAAAGTAATTGATAAAATTAATAAATTTAGGATAGCTAATTTTATTATTTTTTTAATCTAAACATAAAATTGAAAACTAGTTGGACTAAAATTGAAATTATTTTCGAATAATAAAGACACAAAAATATATTTAACAAAAAATATAATTAATAAATTCTGACTAAGTTAAATATCATGTATCGGACATTAGTACTTAAAATAATTTTTATAAATTAAATATAATTATTACAATAAATTAATTTACATTTAAAATTCTTAATCTTTTTTATGTATTACACTGGTTGTATAGATAAATGAAAAAAATTAATAAAAAATTAAGATATCTATTAAAAAAATTGATAGATCTTTGATTTTTTAATTTTTTTACAAATACATTTTTAACGAAATTTAAATACAAAAAAATTTTTGATTTTTATAAACAAAAAATAATTTTATCTCTCCGTCCATTTGTCTCTCACAAATCATTGAACTCAAATCAACGCTCTACTTTTTAGTTTTTTCATTAGAATAAACAGGGGTATGCAAATTCTCCAAATAGTATTTATAGTTATATTCTAAATCAGTGAAACTTGAATGTATAGTAGAGTTATTACTAGGTCCACCAGTTTGCAAAGAAGGCCCATATTTTTTATCTACACTGAGCCGAATATTTAGTTGTACATTGGGTCATTTTTTAGTAATATTTGATCTATTCTTTTTTGGTGCATCCTTTCTTTTTAATGAATCCTTATTGTTCTCTTTCACTTTTTTCTTTGGTACAATCATTTTTTTCTTCTTGTAAGTTATATTTCTCTTCTTTTTGGCACGCTTTTCTATTCCACTGCTCTCCTCATTATCACTGTCATCATCATACTCTGGAGGTGGAGATTTGTAAGGTTCATCCTAGGTGCTCTCATAGCTGTTATCAAAGAATGATGCCATCAGATTATCGCAAATGTCATCAAGTTCTATACAATCAACATTTTCAATTTCTTTCATTCCGCTTCTTTGTTGGCCAAGTCTTTACATTCCTAGTTCATGCATTTTCGGCTCCTGCTTTCTTTACATATTCAAGTTCATTGATAAGATGATCAAAATAAATGTAAAATTCATATTTTTTTAAATCAAATTGTCACACAATTTACGAATCTCATTACCCCCTATTATGAAGTTCAGATTCAATATCACTCGCTGTAACATCAAATTAATATATTGTCTTATAGCTAGGATATCCTAAATTCTCAAACAACTTTACCAAATCACCAAAGTTGATAAAATTTATGTCTATTTCTAAATTTTTTTTTACTTTTTCATTCACATAAACAAGATTTCTATCACCATTCCTTACAAAATTTTTTTCATAATGAAAAACAAGAATTACAAATCTTTCAGCCATTTAAAATTTTTTAACAAAAATAAAATCAAATCACAAACTTCAAAATTCCAAAAACCTTTAATATGAGGAGACAATAACTATTCTCAACAAAACTCAAACATAAAGCAAAGTAGAGAACTTAATAGGCATTTATATTCATCGCACCTTACACTATATGAAACCCTAACGCGAAAAAATAAAAAAGGTTAGGAATTTGTTTACCTTGCTTGATGACTGAACTACTACAACAACCAGTTTTATTTCTCCTACTCCACCTTTTTCGATGGCACTTTAGTTTCGTTTTAGAGAGAAAGAAATTCTGATTTTTGTGAAGAGTTTAGGGCAATGTATGGTAATTTATATTTTTCGAAAGAATTTTTAATAAAAATTTAAAATTTACAAAACGACATCGTTTGTTGTTACTAGGGATCTTTTTATCATACAAATTTTAGCCTCCTTTTAATGTGGCATCGTAATGAACACTTAAACACTGTTATAATTACGTTAATCAATTATGTTTGATTTGTGAGAGGTAAATAGACGAAAAAATGAAATTATCTTCCGTTTATAAAAATTAAAAATTTTTTGTATTTAAATTTCGTCAGAAATATATTTGTTAAAAACTTAAAAAATCAAGACTTATTTATCATTTTTACTATATATAATGATACACAATCATACTTAATTTTATGACAAATATTTACAAATAATTTTTCAACAACATGCAGGAGAAAAACGAAAAATTAAAAATTAAAAATGTAAAAATATGAGTTAAAAAAAGCAGTTAGGGTTTAACACTTTACACTGAGTGACTTGTAAGGGTTTTGGGCAAGAAAGATATTTTGTTGAAGAAAATGGAGGAAAGGAACCAACTTAGCTACTAACACAAAACGCAAATGGAAGCTTTCGATGACGATGACGATTTCGGAGAACTCTATGCTGACGTGGAACTTCCACCGCTCGCTCCAACCACAGACCTCTTCATTCAGCAGCAGCAGCAGCAGCAACAGCGACAGCAACCGCCCAATTCTAACGGTAACGGTGACGGCGGTTGCGTTGCCTTGAGTGACAGTGACGACGACGACGGATTGAACATTGTCTTGAACGACGACGAAGGCGTTTGCAACGGTCTTCCACCTGTTGCTCGTTCTGATGACGTGGATGATGATTGCGGTGGTGAAGGTGGCGGCGATGGTGGTGGTGGTGAGCGATTGGAGGATAGGTCCGAATTTCTGAGTAAGAATGGGGTCAGAGGTGGATACGGTTCCTTGTTTTTTCGTCGTAAGGTTCGTTCTTCAATCCTCTATACATGTTTGAAAGTTGTTAATTTTGATGGTTTGTTTGTTATTTCGTTCCAAGTTCGGAAGCTGAATTGCTGTTACTTTATGATAATTTTGTGTTGAATTGGATTGGATACGGTAATGAATAAGCATTTTCTTTTAGTTAAAACACATAGATCGATTAATAATGGAGTAATTGATTTTCATTTTTCATTATTTTCTAATATGTTATTTTCAATTGAAGTCCTACTTTTTTCTTTTTCTGTCAAATTTTTTCTATTTTGGTCTTGTGGCAGTATTTTTGAAAATGAGAAGTGGTTAATTTGATGTTTCTAATAGATTTTGGTTTGTTGTGTATTGTGTCTGTGCTTTGTAGTATACAAGGAATCAAGGATTGATATCGCTGGGGATCGGTTCTTCCTTGAGCAAAAGCTGGCGGAATGGCGATACATGCTCGCAGAACCTTCCATCAAGTTCCTCTCATGTTACTCGAATTTGCGCCACAACAAATCCTAAGGGGGTTCAATATGGATATGGATCCGTTCTACCTTGGTACTGGTCAGTGTATTATGCATTTTGACATGTAGTTCATGCGCGCCTCAATTAATTCTGTAGCATTTTTTATGGCGTTTTAATTGCTTTGGTATACGAAATTTGTAGCAAGTAAGCTTATCGTCATAGATTTATGTGATTCTTTGAGCACAAAGAGTGATATTAGGGTATGTTGGACATAGTGAGCTTTCACATATATTATCTACTGTCCTGAATTCTCTCATCCACTGCAGGAGTATATTCGATGTGAACATTGAGATGTTTCCAGAGAAATCGTGGAGGGTTCCCGGAGCTGACATAACAGATTATTTCAACTTTGGTTTTAATGAGAATACATGGAAGCTATATTGTGCTTCATTGGTGCGTACATTACTATATTACTGTGCGAAAATGTTACCATATAGTTTTTATGTGATGCTGCATACTTGCCTTTAATTCTCATATTTTATCCATTTCTATAGCTCGCAATACTGAAGCTACTTGATTTTGGTACTACTCTTTAGGTTGTTTGTTTAATGTTTTAGTATTGATATCATTGACATTTAACCCAGAGGATCTAATGAAACTTAGCTGACCATAACCTAAACTTAAACTGCATGCAGGAGCAACTTTGGCAAACAACTATGGGAACAGGTATTTCTGGTGATGAATCTTTAAAGCTGACTCAGGTGTGTAAGTCTGATGTACTTGTTGTGAAAGAACAATAAAAAATTTGGGTTATAATTTAAGCTTTCATGGTAATTTCTTTTGTACTTTCTTGCTGACTGCAACATATTTCAGGAAGCCATGAGTCAGCAAATTGATGAAGTTGTGTCTGGGAGTGCACTTTCCCCTTCATCCGAATTTGAATTGGTATGCGTGTGATAATTACTTGGCCATTGTTAGAATTTTAAGGTTATTCAGGTGATAGGAGCCATGTATGAGGTGTCTTGTGTTGTACTACACAGTCTGCACTAGTGCATTATTAACATAAAGAGGAGCATTGGGTCAATGGTTTGAAAAGCATCTCCCTATTCCGATGCAGAGCTTCTTTTCCAGTTTTCCTCCCATTTTTATCTATTCTCTATAACTTAAGATTTTAAACAGCTGCACTTATATTTATGCCACAATATTAGTTTCAAGTTATTTTTTCAATATATGAAGCTGGACGTTGGTACTGATTAACATTTGGTAACTCAGCCAAAAGGCAGAGCAATTCAGGTTGAGGATAATATGATTGAACGCAAACCATCAATGGATGTAAAGCGCCCACGCAATCAGGATTCTGATGTCATTATACAGGTGAGGTCTCACTAAGTTTACTACAATTCTTTTGCTCTAACTGTCTCGTGTCTTTGTAGTAATTATGTTTGGTTTGAGCAGATCAAGGTGCATGAGTCCTCTGATGATTGCTCCCGTTCTGGGAATAGCACTGTAATGGATGCATCATTAGAAGGGGAACCTGCTCTAGTTGATAACAAAATTCTCACTTCTTCTGGTGAACTGGATGTGTCTGAGGATCAGTTGGAAGCTGTGAAAAAATCAGTTCAAGAAAGGTGTGCTATTTATTTGATATTAGATCTGACTGATGATTCCTTTAAAGTTCCTTGTGATTACTTGAAGTCGCATTATTTAGTGAATTGGACTTGTTGTATCAGCTTCACTAATCTTACCTGGACTATGACTTTCACAGAACTGGGCTGATTCCTGAAGTAGATGAACATGAACTTCAGGATGAAGTAGACAAACATTCAAATGATGCTGCACAAGTTCCAGGGGGAGAAATGAAATCCGAGCAAGGCGTTGCCATAGACACATATAGTGCTGATCCATGCTGGATTGAATCAGAATTGTCACTTGGTGATCAAGAGCTCAGTCTGACTTCCTATACTGATAGCGATTCTGAGGCAACAGAAAATAGTGTGCATGTTGATAATGAGAAAAGTCATATCCCTTTGAGAAGGCAATCAGTGAATTCTGACATTAGCTTGAAGAACTCCTTGCCAGTTCATCGTAAGAACTCAAAAGGCAACAATTTGGACAGAAGACCACCAAATGTAACTTACTATTCAAGAAATAAACGCCCATTTCAAAAGGAATGCAGGCGTCAAAATGGTAGACAGTGGCGTGGTTCTAGTCTGAATTATCCCATCGAATATGATAATGATTCTTCCTCTATCCCCAGTTATAGTGCAAGAGATCTGTCTCTGTTTGGAAATCAATTTATTGATTATGACATTTGTAAAGAACGAGCGCCAGGTTTTGCTAGTCGTAAAAGAAGATATGACAGGGAAACAAAACAATCCTTCTATTATGGCAGAGAAAAGGTTAACAACAACCTGTTTCAAACTCTGCACACTAAATATTCATATCGGGATGATCGAGAAATCTTTCGGGAGAAGACAAACCAATATGACAGAAAATATGAAAATGAGAGGGATTATTTTTTTGAATCGAGATCTCCTATGGCAGATGATGAAGGAAGAGAGAGAAAATGGCATGATGCTGATTTGGAGTACTATGCTGATGACCTAAGTCCTCACTCTTGTTGGGAGTTAAGGCAGTTTCCTCGAAAACATTCATCCTTTCCTGATGAGGAGAGAGGTGCTCATAGAGGAAGAATGAATGACCGTTTTGGAGACAGATACTACAGTGATGATCTTGATGAATATGAGTTAGAGTTTCTAAACACAAGCTATAGAATATCTCCATATTCTGAGAAAAATATGGAATCTTTAAATAATAGACATGAAGAGTCGTTCTCAGATATTGATATAGATCCTAGAAGATCTGCTCGAAGGGATAGACATTGTGACAGACCTTTAGATTTGGATAACTTGTGGCCTGGGAAAAGGGAAGATTACTCTCAGAAATACAAACATCATCAGATTTCGAAAAAAAGAAGGGAATGTAGACAATCATATGCAACTTCCATGCGAAACTATGCATATGGCACTAGAGTAACTGAAAAATTGGAGGTTTCTAGAAGATATGAACATGCTAGAAACAACAGAGGGTCTTATGGTTATACTGATGCTGTTGAGGATGAAGATTTCATGATTGACCCAGCAGAAGAGTATCAGTGTTACAGGTCCCCTTCTGAGGTCCTTAATTGGATTGAAGATGAAAATACTTTTCAGCATCATGAAATTCATACAAGCTCTTTGCATGCTAAGGTGCAATTGGGTGGTATAGAATTTCAGCAGCATCAACTAAATATGCCGAGAAGTAGTGAGAATTGTTTAAATGGTAGATCTAAAATCATGGACAGGGGTAAATGTTGGCAAGCCGTGCCCAGATATAGGAAATCAGTACATCTTGTTAGTGAGGAAGGAAAGGTAAAGTTGGGGAAATTATGGTCAAGGATCTGTATACTAAACATCTGTTGGGCTCATTTTCTTTTCCAAACTTGATTGGTTCAATGCTTACTATACTACTGTCTTCACTCTTTTGCTTATTTACTGTGTTATGTTAATTCTTTACTACTATTTTTCTTGTTATTGTTTTATGATTTGAACTTATTCCCTATCATAATGTTGTGGTCGAGTTCCTAGAAGTCATTATTAGTCTCTTCCAAAGAAGATTAGTCGTTACAAGCACGTGAACAGGGATTGAACCCTTATCTCAAACTCGCAAGGACTAAGCCTATGATTGCTTGGGTGGTTAATACCCTTACTTATATGCTGTCACTTTAGGGTTCTGTTACTTTAATCTGCTACTGAAATTTATCACACCGTATTTATTTGATATATTATACCGCATGTGTCCAAAATTATCATCATCATCATCATCATCTTTCTTACTGTTATTATTGGTTAGAGAATTGATATTCTCAAGGTGTATGGTTTGATTATAAATTTGTGATGTGGACTCATGATTGATTCTGCAGTCTCTCTCAAGTTCCAGACTCTCACACAAGGATATGCTTGAATCAGTGAACCAGGGAATGGCTAAGAAGCGGAGAGCTTTGGTGGGTTCTGAAGAATTTCGTCACAGGACCATCAAACTGAGCACCTCAAAATGTGAGAGCAACCACAGAAACAAGAAATCACTTCAGAACATTCCGGACAAAGGGCACAAGGACTGCTCGGACATTGAGGAGGGTCAGATTGTAATGGAAGAACCATGCTTAGAGGCTTCTACATCCAGAAGAGATGTTTCTGAAGTTGCGGCACTCACTGAAACTGCGAGGAAGGGACGGTCAAAAAATGAAAATAATGCTGTCCATCTAATAGGTGGTTATGACAGCCAAAGGATTCTTGATACATTGGCGAAGATGGAGAAGCGCAGGGAGCGGTTTAAGCAGCCAATCTCTACCAAAGCAGAAGAGAGTTCAGTTATCAACAATGACTCGGCAATTGATACAGGTGAAATGAAGCAACATAGGCCGGCTCGAAAGAGGAGCTGGCTTGGCAGTTAATTCTTACATTTTTTCTGAGGCTTTTTGAGTCTTTCCTTCAAGATTTGATGAAGGTGAGAGACAGCTACTATGAGGGAACTTTGATAATTCACAGAAGCTCAGGTCTAGATTTTTTTATTCCTTGACAAAATTGAGATTGCAAACGTTATTGTCTTGCTTTGGAATAAGGCCTGATTGGCCTATAGTCTTGTTGATTTGTTTTTTGAGCACTGTATTGTGATTGTGAAGATTAAGATTGTAAATAACCAACCCTGACATTTATAATGTAATCAAATTCCAGTTTTGGACGTTCCAGATTTTGTGATATTATATACTCTGGCTACATGCTAAGATAGTATGCTGTGAAGGGTAACGTGGTTGGGCTTTGGCCTTTTTTTTGGTGACTGGAAATAACATAAAGAAAAAGGACCTAAAAGAAAGAGTAGGACTCCTCCCTAATAATAATGTCTAAACTATTAGGGGGCAGTAACCACTCCAAGTATACCTGAAAAGTAGCAGTCTTAGTTATTAAATCAGCCACTCTATTTGCTGTGCTGAATGAGTACTATTGTAATTGTCCAATTACGTTGGAGCATATCTTTAATTTTATCAAGCAGATCAAAGTCAGTCTTAATCATGCTGGTTGTGTCTCGCGAAACAAGAAGAAACACATCAAGATTATCAATTTCACATATGACCTCTTTGCACTCGCAATCCCAAAGCATAACAAGCCCTCTCCAAATAGCATGAAGCTCACAATAGAGAACACTAGAAAGAGGCATACTGGCAGAATAACCTTTTATCCAAATTCTCATGCTGTCTCTAATAATACACCCAAAGTCAACTAATTGCTCATTTTCAAAGAGGTGGTAATGACATTGATCGGAGGTGGTTCCCAGTTATATTGCAAAGAGGAAGGAGTAATATATTTTTGGGTGGTAATGACATTGGAGAAATCTCGAGCAGCATGTTTAGTCAAGTGAACAATTTTCTCCCTACTCCATGGGTCATCTTGATGGAAGATATCATTGTTCCTATCCCTCCAAATCCACCAAAAGGCCGCTGCAAAGAGGAACTCATTTTTGTTGAGGTTAGACTGAATCCAAGACACAAAATCCAAACCAGAATCTACAGTGGTCATTCCCAAGTTTAAGCTAATCCAAATCTGACGAGCTTTTTGGCAAGTCCTAAAGCAATGGTCAATATCCTCTAGAGCAAGATAACATCTCTGACAAAAATCAGAAGTAGCAAGACCTCTTTGAAATCGGTAGCTAGCTGTGGGAACTCTGTTGTTGAGGCAAAGGCAGAACAGACACTTTATCTTTTCCGATATTCTCAAGCGCCAAAGCCAAAGCCAATTTTCATTATCATTCAAGCCAAATTTCTTTTCAATAGCCACTCATACCCGCTTTTAGTCGAGTATGTGAGAGTATTTGAGTTTGTCCAAAACCAACCTGTTTTATCTCCTGCTTGCTTGATAGGATCAAAGAGCATCAAATCAATTTAATTTCTTCCGGAATCATTGTGCAAAGCATATCTCACCGCCAATGTCCATGGTGCCAGACATCTTCTAGCTTCAAGAGAGAATCAGAAATGTGGACAAAAGGAACCAAAGGAGCTAGCATTCCAGATGGTCACCAAGCATGATACCAAAAGGATTGAGACATCCTGCCTATACACCATTCAAAACCATCACGAAACTTTTCGATTGTATTATAAATTGCTCGCCAAGTGCTTGAAACATTATTAGAAAAATTGGATGAAAAGCAAGAACCCCCAGATAAATATTTTGCCAACATAATCCTTACCCAAAGCTTATCTTTATTATGCAGTAATTGCCAAACAAATTTTTTCAATAAAGCAAAATTCACACATTGAGTATCTCTAATTCCCAAACCTCCATATTTTCTTGGAGTGACAACTTTGCTCCACTTGACCAAGCTTAAGCAATGCTCCCCCACCTTTTTCTTCCACAAGAATTGTCTAAGTACAGAATTAATCTTTTGACAAATTGAAGTAGGAAAAAGAGTCACTTGCATATGGTAAATAGATAGAGAAGAAGCAATAGATTTAATTAAGCAAAGCCTGCCTGCTCTGTTAAGGAGTCGACCTTTCCAACTAGCCAGCCTATTCTTGATCTTCTCTAAAGAGTTCGAAAAAACAGACCTAGCAACTCGAGGATGATTAAGGTTCACCCCAAGTATTTGCCTAGGTCACTAGCAAAAGGAATATGAGAAACACCAGACAACATTTCCTTCCTTCTATTAGAGATTTTTCTAAAACAAATAGTTTTGGATTTTTCAATGTTCACCTTCATACCTAAAGCTTTGCAGAACAACTCCAAGGTGTGTACGACATTCTGAACTTGATTTTTCTCCACTTTACAAGAAAGGAGGAGGTCATTGACAAACATCAAGTGAAAAACTCTAGGTCCTCCTCTAGAAACAGCCATACCATCCCAAATACTCTCGTCAACTTATTTGGAAATGAAGCACGCCAATCTCTCCATTCACAAAACAAATAAATAAGGAGAAATTGGATCTCCTTGTCTGAGTCCTCTGCGAAGTTGGAAGCTATTCAATCTATTCCTATTCTAGAGGATGGAAAGATTTAAGGTCTGAACACAACTCATTATAAGTCGAATAATTAGAAAAGGAAAGCCAAAAGATTGGGCTTTGGCCTTTAGTACAGATTGGTGGTAACTTCACGATAATAAAGTGAAAATTTAATTATTCTTGAATCAAAGTTGTGGGGTTTTCACATAATATAAGATATAAATTTAATAATAATTACTTAATTAGTTTTTTACTTTATTATTTTACAAATTTTTTTATTTTAGTGGATTTCTTTTTCATAATAGATTCTCTCAATCTGAAGATTATATATGCTTTTTATCATGTCTTGGTTTTTAGGCTTTACCATTGATTCAAAAGGTGAGATCAAATGAGATTCACAAAAATATTTAATGAACGGTGAAAATATATAAACATATAATATAATTCATTCTCCTTGTTAGACGATCTCTAAGTTAAAATTAGTGTCCACTATTTAGATTTTGCTCCAAACACTCTTAAAAACCGACTTTTGAATGAGAATAAAGCTGACTCAATACTATTAATTTGCATTCAGTTTCAGTTCCATATTTTTGGAGAGAAAATACTTGCAATGAGAAAAAAATATTGGTGAGAGTCAATATAATAATGGCATGTTTATGAGTTCAGCTTTTATTTTATCAAGTATCAACTTTAGGATCTGTGAATATTTCAGTTGTTAGACTAAAATGAACAACGTAATATGGAAGAAAAGTAATTTAAAAATTTGCCCCCATGCAGGATCGAACTACAGACCTTCAGTTTACAAAACTGACGCTCTACCACTGAGCTATAGGGGCACTTCTGGTTTAGTTATGTTACATTTTTTTATACATTAAAGAAAGTTTTCAAAATATTTCTTCAATAAGAGGAAAAATATTAGCATTTTAAATTTTTATATTTTAAAGAAAACATTTCTAATTTAGTTTTATTAAGGGCACTTTCTTTAAATGTTTAAAATAGAAAAAAAATATTGAAAATAAAAAAAAAGTTGATGATTGAGTTGTAACTACATTGTGTCATACAACAACGACGTTGTGGTCATAACGTCATGATAACCAGAGACGAAAATTTTGACATCACTACATACAAGCTGTTTCTGTGTGTGTTTTCACATATATTGACTTGATTGATTCAATTGATTTGAAACATCTTCGTGGCAGCATATATACAGTCAATAGGGCATAACTAAGTCTAAGGTATGGTTTATTGGTACATCTATTTTCAGCAATGATATTTTCATGTTATGAATTATTCAATGATATTAATGAATTTAAATTAAATATATAGATTATATTTAGATATGTTAATGCAAAGATATATAAAATGTCACAATAACAAATAAGAATATTCATTGATACATTCTTAATCCAATATATTTGGATATATTAATAAAACAATAACTAACTTTTTTCGGTCGATAATTAATCAATAATATATTTTTTCTTTAAATTTATCTTTTCCTCCTCTTAGTTTTTGCTTATTCATTATTTTGTAGGATTAAAGAAAATTAATTTCTTAACAAAATCGTGATTAGAAAATGATAATGACATATAAATTAAAAAGAAATAAATAGAGAAATAGGAAAACAATAAATTAAAAAGGCAGTAAATTAAAGATTTTAACCATCAATGTAATTTTTTTAGTTAAGCTAGCTACTAACAACTTAGATCATAATTGATAAGAGAGATCCTGAAGCTAAGATATAGAAGTTAAACCAATCTAATTTATTAGGTCAATTTAATAGTAGCTAGGCTTGAAATTGAAAGGGAAATACATACATAGCTCTAAAATTCTCTAGGATCAACAAAAACATTATTCCCTACATATCTCTTCATAGCCATTTCTTCATCCTTTCCATTGTTATGTCCAATTGATGAGAGTCTTTTTGTGTACCAAAGATCATCAATGCAAGACATAGAATTTGTCTGAGGAACATAATTTGCAAGTGGATCACCAAGCCCTAACTCAGTGATAACCACTCTACAATCTTTCATGCTTTCTCCCAACCTTGATGTGAACCTCCATATGAATTCCATGAGATTTCCAAGGTTATTTCCTTCTCCATGGAGCCCATATAGGAAGAGAAATCCAAAGGGTCTACTCAGTGATTCACTCACTAGAATTCTAAGACATGGGAAAATAATCTTCTCTCTTGCATGTTTCAGTGTTGTGTGAAGAAACCTTAGTGGATGATGATGAGAAGACTTCTTGATTTGAAGCTTATAAGATTCACAAGTATTCCATATGCTAAAAATTACCCATGATGATGATGTTGATCCAATTAGGGTTTGATTATTATTGGTAGGAATAAAATCTTCATTATTATCTACCATGTTTTGCAATTTGATGCAACCCTCATCTTTGTAATAACATACCCATGTTCCAAGACTAAGTTTCTCCTTGAGGATAGTGTCTATGTCCAATGGATACAATTCTTTGGTTTTCAAGATTCTTTTGTACAAGGAAATTGCTTGATCTATGTTCACCTTCTCTATTTTAATATCCCTTTCAGAAATATGCTTTGTTGGTAGGCTTGTGCTAGTGCTAGTTGGATGAACAAAAATGACAAGTGAGCTAAGACTCACATAGTTGCACTTAAGAGCAAATAGGGCTTTGGATGCTTCATTGTTCTTCTCTGTTGCTAGGTATGAATACTCCGCTCCATTTCTCACCATCCATTCTTCAAGTGAGGTAACAAGTTTTAATGCAACCCCTTTTCTCCTGCATATTTGAATGATAATTTAAATAATTTTTTTACCAACATGCACCATGACCTAATATATATATATTTTGTTGTTCAAGATATTTGTTTTGTTAAAGTTATTAAATAAATATATTGAAAATCTAAGGATGTATTTGATTTATGTTTTTAGTTTTATTTTTAACTTTAGTATTTTTTGTTTTCTGAATTTTGTAAAAAAAAGAAAGTAAACACAATAAAATTATATATTTTTACTTCCTATTTTCTCTTTTTTTTTTTGCAAAATTTTAAAAATAAAAAATACTGAAAATAAAAATTAAAAAAACGCAAACAAAAAACATCCCAAATTTCTTATTTTTCAATGAAAAGTTTTTATATTAATACGTTTAATAAGGGTTTTTAGCTAAATTGTTAAATTTATCCGATTAAAACCAAAGAAAGTGGATGTTAATTATATTATTACCTGTAAGTAGGAGAGACTCTAAGGCCTATGATGCAACCCATCTTCAAGAGTGAACCAGGACGAGTAGTAGTCCCAACATTCTTAATGCATCCTCTAACTACCCCTACAATCTCCTTGCTTTCAAGAAGTTCAGCTACCTGCATTTATAATAATTATTTATGAAGCAAATAATAAATAGTTTAGTTTAGTAGTATACTTTCAATCACGTGATATAAAATGCTTTGTAAACATAGGATATATAGGTTTTTTATCCTACTTTTAACTATATATATATAATAGATTACAAAGTATGGAACATAGATAATGTAAACTAAGTTGATTAATGGGTAGAAGAAAATTTTTTATTTTAATTTGGACAATAAATCAGCAGCGGAATTACATTAATTAAATGATGAAAAGATATTAGGTACATACACATACCAATATAACATGGATGGGGTAGAACCTAATCCTAGACAAAGGGTCACCCATCATGTTAGTGAAAATGGAGACCCCTTTTTTGGTCCCTATCTCACAGTTCCTTTCAAGCTTCTCCACCACCTTGACATCCCTTTTTTTATCAAATTCCCTAATAATAACAACCTTGCACTCGGTAGTGCTGTTAACCATTTTTTCCTCTATTGGCTAAATGATGTAAAATAGGGCGTGTGCATTCTATAAGAAGGTGAAGGAAAAGACTTTCTATTATGAGAGTTAGGTCTTTCTTGATTTGGATCTCACTCAAGTCTCAACCAATTCTCATTAAGTGCCATCATTGGTTCATTGCTTTTAATATTAACAGGGACATCATAAAATAAATAGGATATTTTTTTTAAAAAAAAAATAGAGATCGAATTAACTTTTAATGAGGAAGAAAGTATCATTTTTGTCCCAACATTTGGGATAAGTCCTATTTGTATTCTTAACGTTTAAATCGTCCTATTTGAATCCTAATGTTTATAAAAGTGATTCAATTTATCCTGACATCAATTATATTAACAAATCAGATTATATTTTTCAATTATTCTCACTTGGATGTATTCATTCTCAATTAGATCTCGTTTAGATGTGTTCGATTTTAATATTGTACCAACTATTTATGTTTAGGTTCAATTATGTCTCTAGAAAAGTAAATTATATAAATGTTGCAGGAATTAGTTTCAACTTTTGATGAGCTATTTTTTGGAGTGAATCATCGATTCTGTTACGTTATAGACATTTGTATTCTAATTTCAAAAAAAGATTTTTAAAACTCAAACTAAAGCTAATGATATATAATTGATGGCAGGATAATATTGAATCACCTTTACAAACGTTTGGGATATAAATAGGACGATTTAAATATTAAGAATACAAATAGAACTTACTCTAAATATTTGGGACAAAAATAATATTTTACTCTTTAATTAATTAATACTAACTAATTTTTTATTGTAAAATTATTTTTTTAATTCTATCTTTTGGAAGGTTATTTTAGAGTTTATAGAATTAGGATTTATAATTTAAGATTTAAAATTTAAGGTATAAAAAGTAATTTTAAAAAGTTGATTAATGTTGGATTAAAAAGTTAGCTCTCTAGTTAAATTCTATAGTTTTGTCTAATTTAATTTAATTTATTTTTTTGGCAGTGTTTTGTCTAACGGTCACTACAATGCAAGAGTAAGCATCTTAAAGAAAGAAAAATTATGTCCCCCCCCCCCCCCCCCCCCTTTTAATTTATCTTATTCTTTTGCTAATGTATTTGTAATCTGATATGGTTTGGTTTGCTTATCATCACTGGAGCTAATAATGACTTTTATAGCTTATATATGTTTTATTTACAATTTGACATCACTAAAATAGAAATATAATGGAACTGAAATCAGTTTATTTTCTGTTGTTTATAAAATTATTTAAGGACTACAAATTTTAAAGATGTATCAATAAGGTAATTAGTTTTATTTAAACTACATTTTTAAAAAATAGATTTATTTTTAATAATATTTTTATCACATACGAATATATACACTACTTTAAATAAAATAAACGAGAATTGAAATAAGAAATGACACTCAAACTTAATATGAATAAAGTCTATAATAGGATAGAGTGACATTTTTTATGGTTTATTATAAAGAAGTTAGATTTTGGATTGAGATTTATTGACTGAATTCCTAAATTGTTGATAATCTTTTTTATACGGGTTGTGGAAGGTTAACCCTATGATTTTTTTTAAATTAAATAGAGGCATCCGTCAAGGTGACCCTCTATCATCTTTTCTTTTCTTATTATGTGCAGAAGGACTTTCCTTCTTTTTACATAAAGCGGAACAAAACAGTCTCATTTGAAAAATTCAGATAAGCAGAAGATGTCCAACTATAAATCACTTGTTATTCGCTGATGATTTTATTCTATTCGCTAAAACCTCAGAAAATAGTTGTACCTCTATTCTAGAATTATTGGAATCTTACGAGAGTTTCAATGGACAAAGAGTTAATAATCTTAATAAATTGGCCTTGTTCATTAGTAATAACATTCCAGAACTGATTAGAACCTTCCTAGCAGTCCAGCTGAATATTTCTCACATAGGTGCACAGGATAAATATTTGGGTCTACTTTTCCTTATTAACCGCTTTAAGAAAGTCACCTTCAACTCAATCAAAGATAATATTTTCAAAAGGACACAAGGATAGAAAATGTGCTTGTTATCTAATGGAGGAAGACAGGTATTACTCCGGATACTTGGTGAAGCCATACTAATATACACATTGTATGTCATGTTTTAAACTTTCGGTCAGCTTACTAAATAAAATTCATAGTATTCTAGCTAGGGGTGGCAAGTGGGGAAGCCCGCCCTGCCCCGCCCCGCCTAGTGAGGCGGTCCCAGGATCCTAACCCGCCCCGCCTAACGGCGGATTGGCGGGCCGGCGGGCTAAGCCCGCCAAATATCTTTTTTTTTTACTTTTAACTATTAAATAATATATAAAGGCATAAAAAATCTCTCCTATTTTTTAACTATTATAATTTCTAAAAGTATAAACAAATTATAATTTTTATATTCACAAATATTAAAGTCTTTGTAATTATAAATATCTAATAAATATAATTATAAACCAAGTTTTCATCCAAAACATAATTATAAATATTGTTCCCAAAGCAAAATAAACATAATCCAAAACATAATTATAAATATTGTCTCTAAAACAAAATAAATATAATCCAAAACACTCAATTTTCATCTTCATTCTCTTGTAAGTTGGGTTGGGGAAAGTTGAGTTTTGGCAAAAAAATTGTAAAAATACCCCTTGCTAAAAAAATACTAAGCCCGACGGGGAAGCCCGTCCAGCCCCGCCAAAACCCGCCAAAGCCCGCAGTTTAAGCAGTGCGGGTTAGGCGGTCCCAATTTTTCAGCCCAGCCCGCCTTTTTTGGCGGGTTACGCTGGCCGACCCGACGGGTTTAGGCCCGTTTGCCACCCCTAATTCTAGCCCAGTTCTGGTAGGGGCATCAAGGTTCTGAAAGGTGAATGGTGTGGATTAGTTGGGATAAGATGACTAGTTCTAAGAAAGAAGGCAGACTTGGTTTCAAAGATCTCAGGATTCCAAACCTGACTCTTTTGGGTAAACAGTGCCGAAAAACCTTGGCTCAACTTAACTCTCTTCTTTCTAGAATACTTAAAGGTAAATACTTCAAATTTAATTTTATCCTTACAGCAGAAGTAGAAACCTTACCTTCTTGAGATTGGCAAAGTATTCTTAAATGGAGGCGAGTTGTAGAGAAAGGTATTAGTTGAAAAGTAAGTTCTGGTGATATCAAAATCTTATCCGAACCATGGTTCCCTCCTCCTTACTCTCCATTGTTCCTCCATCTGCAGTACTACTATTAGATAGTTACCATCTGTTATGGATAAAAGACCTATTTTTGTCAAATAAATAGTGGAACCAAGTATTAATCTCAAACATTTTTCCTCCAGAAATTGCTCAGTGAATCCTCTCTATAACCCCAGGAGAAGGTGAAGACACAATTTAATGGGTAATGAACAAAGCAAAAACATATGATGTTGCATCAGGATATAGGATTGCTTACCAATTTTACCATACCTCCATTGAATTTTATCCGAACCTTATACAACAGAGGTCATTTTGGAGCCATTTATGGAAGCTGAAAATTCCTCACAAGATTTTGCTCTTTACGTAAAAAATCCTCCATGGTAAGCTTCCTGTTTTGCTTCTCATCCACCAGCAGTTTTCATCTATTTCGACAACTTGTCCAATCTGTAAGTCAGTTCCAAAATCACTCATGCACTATTTATTTATTTTTTTTTTGTGGAGATGCTAATCTAATATAGAAGAAGAGTCCTTTGATTTATCTCATTCCAAACCATAAATATTCCTTGTTCTTCAATTGGTGGGGGGATTCGGTATTACAAGTTGGACTTCAAGAAATAAGCTCTCAAAGAGCTCGACTGGTTTTGATTATAACTTAGAATATTTGGAAGGAGAGGTGTCGCCAAATTTTCGAGCATGTTCAGGAGCCTCCGAAAAAAGTGCTAACAACATCGCTTAAGTTGAACGAGAAGCTATCTATTTTGCCTTATGCATAGCGCCCTAAGATTTTTTCCCTGTCTATTTTTCTATGTTATTTTCTTCTTACAATTTCACCTATTCGTGAATATTTAAAAATTCTCTTTTTCTATTTTTCTTATCCTGATTTTTGGACATTATATTTATTTTTTTATTAAATAAAATATCACTATTATTTTTTAAAAAAATATTATCTAAAAATTAAAACTCAACTATAAAATTGCTTTTGTCAACCAAAAAAGTAAACAAAAAAACTACTTTATATTCAACAATCTAATGAATAGTAGTAAACTTTTTAAGTAAAACTGCAATAAACTAATTTTTGGATTGAAATACCATGAAAAAAGGATTAAATTATAAATAAAATAAAATAAAACTTTCTTTTCTTTTTCTTTGTTCTCTAGGATTCTTTAAGAATTTTATTTAGTTTACAAATTGCAACCTTATCTATTGTAAAAAAGAATAATTATTAGTTTGCTATCTTTTGAATAGTATTTATTTTTAGAAATTGAAATTGAGATGGGAGGACTGAGATTTAATGGTCAAAAACTAAAATTTTTGTTTTGGGATGCAAAATTTTAATTCTTTTGATATTTTAAAAAAGTAAAAACATAAAGGATTAAAATTTTTTAAGATGAAAACTGAAATTTTAATATTTTTTTAATAATTAAGATATTTTAATTAATATTTTTATTTTATTTCAGATTTAACTTAAACTAAATAGAAAATTAGTTCACATAATTACATACTTTACACTAAACATAATACAAATATTTAATTTAGTTTCAACCTCCTAATTATTTCAATCTTCGTCTCCCTTCTAACCAGAACTCTATTGTTGTCGTGACTTCTTTGAATACCATATTTACTACTGTTTCAGAACATGTAACTTGATCCATCCATCAAAATTAAAGTAGCTTTTCTCAGTTAGTTTTATATATTTACAGAATATACAAAATTAAAGAGTGGACCAAAACCGGCCAACAACTTATAAAAATTTGTAGCCAGTTATTTTTCATATGAAAGATTCAATTTCGTGTGTGAAACAGAATATCTTGCCTTTATAAGATTATTGCATATACAGTGTATCCTGCAAGTACTATAGATATCTTTTGCATGCTTATGCAGTAGTAGTAGGTCCATGATATATATGATTATTATCATCACATATGGCAATATGGCAAGATTGAAATTAGGATTTTGAACTAATCTTGTTGGGCGTGCATATTATAAATAGGATTGTATTGGTATTTTTAGTAAAATCAATTATTAAAAAAATGTAGAGTAAAAATATAGAAAAAATTATATATCTAATACGTTTCTTTGTGCAAGTCGCAAAAGTATTTTTAACTTTGAAGTGTAGATTTTGAATAGATCATAATGATCAAGTAAAAGACATGAATGATTATATATATAACTATATTAATCAGTTAGTTGATTGGGCGCGGCAAAAAACTATAACAAGGAGATGCTATGAATTGATGAAGAGAAAACACGTGATAATATGAAGTGTGGCAGAGACAATAATAATAATAATCAATCTAAAGTCAATGAATAATTTATATAATTGTTTTTTGTCACTTGTTGTTGTTCTTTTTATTTAGTCATTGAGATTATTATTGCTTTGTCCTTCAACGCCTTGCTTGCAGCAGAGATAGATCACTACCAATCAACGTCCAAATGACACAAAATACTGTGAAACATGGAAATTATTATGCTATTGTCAGATTCCTTTATTTTATTTTATGAAAAAGTATAAGTGAACAATAATACTAGTAAATAATATGAACAATAGAATTATAAAAGTAGATTAATTATAAATTTAATTAATTTAATTATAATAATATCTATTTTTAAAATTTTTAAAAATCAGGTTTTTGAATACGGAACAGTTATACATTTTTTATTATCCTCTCACACCGTATTTTTTTTCTTTTTCGGTGGACCTTCCCAACAACGAAGTCAGCCTTCCCCGCCCACCCACGACCGACGCTGCCTCCCTTTGTGCCAATGTCTGGCCAGCCCCCCAAGCGGATAAAAAAATTTTTTCCCACACCCCACAACCCGTGCACCGTACAGCCCGCCGTAGGTCACCGCGATCATGCACTGTGCAGCCCCTACAGCCCACGGCCTCCACCATTGCAGCCTTGTCGTCATCGACTGATCCGGTATAATACACGGGAGAGTTGCGGCTCCCGTTTCATACGTACGTGACCTCTCACAGCCATTTTAATGGAGGACAATTCCGTTAAACCGAGTTGTCTCGCGACAGATTCTTTCACCGACGACATTACCACGCATTCGATCGACAACCTGCTCAATTCGTTTGACGGGGAAAGTGAACAGTCGGACAAGGTAACCAATGTATGTTGTTTCTTTTAGACGTATGCTTATTTTCATATAAATTAGATGGTTATTAAAAGATCAACATTCTTAACCCATGATGATATTTTGTTACAAAAGGTAAAATTTGGATGGTGTTCTTGTCTGTCCATGTAGTAATTAGTGAAAGTGTAATATATAAGTGGATGATCTCGTAAAAAAAATTAGTTTCAATTTTTTTTCTATTTAAAAAGAATTATATTTTTAGAATGGTGGGATGTCATAATACAATATACTGGTTAGTTGTTACTACTTACTAGCTACAACTTGGTTTCTTGTTAGGTTTTTATAACTTGTTACAATGAACCATTGTTCAAGTTCTAAAGAAGATGAAGATGGAAATTTATTTATTGGAGATGATAAATTGTTACATTACCTTTTTAATAGGTTACCCTGAGATGTTTTGAATATATGTTTAGTGTTAAATGAGAAAATTTTGTCCATAGTTGCGACTAGAATGTTAAGAATCCCCATCTGTATGCTTCCATTCCATGCATACACTAACAAATATGGATAAATATGTAAGGAAATTATAGGAGCTAATAACGAGACTTTTCACAGCATAGTAGAAGACTCTCTTTTAGTTTGTGTAGTTATATTTTATATGTGGTGGACTTATGCATTCTCTATATAAATAATTAATATAAAAATAACTAATTAGGTGCCACTTTGTATGAGTATAGTCTCATTGTTCTGATTTCGTTTAATTCATGTATATTAATAAATTTTAGTATCATATTTTTAGATAGAGTATTAATAAAATCTATTTAGTCGATATTTTATTATAGTATCTATTTACTTTATGTATGTTTGATTGTAGGCCATAGAATGTACAAAAATTACTGAGTTGAGATGTGATGACACGGATCTTGTTGATGAGGTTTGGACTCTAGTTTGTTGTTATTTTTTCGTTAACCACATGTTTGAATTGACCATTAATCGTCATGTCCATCAAATGATGTCTATTTTGAACTGATTCGTAGTTACCGGATCATAGTTGCCTTGCTGAAGATGAAATACCAAGAGTTAGGATGCGGTTTGAGTATTTGAAGCTGGCCTAGGATTTTTATGCGAGCTACGCAAATAAAGTTAGCTTCATAAGTAAGATACATGCCACAAATTTTGACAGGATGACAAAGTAACCGATCAACCAATCTATCCATTGCAATCGGGAGGGTTTCTGCGGGTCTCGTGTCAAAGCACCCACACGGAAGAACACGATTGCAGCTGTGGGGTACAGAGCAAGAATATATGCAAAATTTGACAGGAAAAAGCAAGATTAGGTCTTGTTGAAGGTTGAACTAAATCACTCGCACCAGTGTTCAACTAAGAAGGCGGTGCACTACCACGAGAACAGGGATTTGACAATGCATGCGAAGTGCATCATTGAGGTTAATGATGAGGAGGGCATTCGATCCAACAACACCTTTCTAGCATTAGCCAATGAAGTTGGTGGGCCTTCGAACTTGGGCTTCTCAGAGAAGGACATCAGGAATTACATTTCATCAAGACTCTGATCCACAAATGTCAACGCAGATGTCAAGGAGATGTTGAATTACTTCATGCGAATGAAGGAGTTAAATCCAAACTTGTTTTACGCAGTGAATGTGGATGACGATTATAAGTTTACAAGTGCATTTTGGGTGGATGCAAGGTGTAGGGCGTCTTATGAATACTATGCAGACGTGGTCTCATTTGATACCACATACAGCACGAACCGGTAAAATGTATTTACATTCACGTTATTTAATTATTTAATTATTTTTTATTAGTTGGATGTTTCTAAATATGGTTGTTCTTCCTTTAGGCATGGATTGCCGTTCGCTGCTTTCATTGGTGTGAACCACCATGGTAAGTCTACTTTGCTAAGCTGTGCTCTACTAGGCAGCGAGGAGATCCTGAGTTTTGAGTGGGTGTTCACACAATGGCTGAAGTGCATGGGAACTGCACCGAAGGGCATCATCACAAACCAATGCAGGTCTATGTTTGGTGCAATTAAAAAGGTCCTCCGCAATACACGACATTGTTGGTGCATATGGCATATAACAAAAAAGATACAGAATAAGCTTGGAGGTTATGCTAGGTTCAGAAAGTTGAATGCTGAGTTGAATCACATTATATGGAACTCTCAATCAGTTGAGGATTTCGAGGGTCATTGGGCTGAGTTCATTGATGAGTTCAATTTACATCACAACAGATGGCTATCAGGTTTGTGTCTTTTTAGTAAAATCATGTGTTGTAAGTGCTTAGATGTTGTTTTGTTCTTGTATTCTGTTCTGAAAATATGTTCTTATGCATGGTTTTGTTTTTGGTGGGTTTGCTTTTTAGATCTGTTTGAGGACCGACACATGTGGGTACTGATCTTTTTGCAAGGGTCAATTCTGGGCTTCCATGAGGAGTACGCAGAGGAGTGTGTGTATGCATTCATTCTTTGGTGGATTCTTAAATTGCAAGACTAGTTTGGTCCAGTTCATCCATGAGTTTGACAATGTACTAGGAACGAAGGAGTAGAAAGAACTGGAGGATGATGCTGCAAACTTGAGAGGTTTAATCCCATGTGCAACTAGATCAGCCATCGAGAGACGATTTCAATAAGAGTACACCAATGAGATGTTTAGGGATGTTCAAACGGAGTTTGGCAAGAAGGATGATTGCACTATTCGTGCCGTGTATGAACAGGGTGACTCGGCTTGGGTAAAGGTGGAAGACGAAATACTAGTCTATGAAACGACCTGGTATGTTACGTATGACGTCCATTTTGACCATTCGAGTCACGCGGTTAGATGTGATTGCAACTTGTTCGAGAGTGCAGGTATATTATGTTGCCACTGTCTTGTAATACTTTCATTTTACAAAGTGAATGAGGTGCCTTCCTGCTATATTCTACCTCGTTAGAGCAAGAATATAAAGCGCAAGCACACCTACATTAAGAGTAGTCACGACGTTAGACGTTCAGATGAAATCCACAACATATTTAGAGGGTTGTGTGCACATTTCTACAACGTTTCGCAGGAATTCATGGATTGTGACAATGAAGCAAACATGTTGCATGCTGCTCTATATGATGCAAAGGCCAAGCTAGTAGATTACCATGCCAGAATGCGGAATAAGACCGTCGCTAATGCACACAATAGTATCGCTACAGACACTTCAACCGTGTTGGGAACAGAGGATATTCAGGTCCTATCAATCGTAAAGGGTCGTCCAAAAGGTAAAAGGCTCAGATATGTGTTGGATAAATCAATCAGAAAATCCATGCAGAGAAAGCGAAAGAGTTTAGGCAAGGTATGTATAGGAATTAAATTTAAAATTCACCTTTACTACGGTTTTTATTATGTAGATAGTGACTTGTTTTTGTTTAAATTTGTTTCTTTCAGGATAATCGTGTAGAATCTACTGGAAATCAAGATTTGGATGCTTCTGCTCAGCAGATTGTGAAGCAAGGAGTTGGTGGATTCATGTCTCTGTTAAACTCTTTCGACAATACCTAGAGTGTTTAGGATACAAAATCCATTATGTTATATTAGAGGCCCCTTTTGTTAGGTGTTACAACTCAATATGTATGTTTCATGGTTATTTTTTTGTTTGGGTTGTCTATGGTCAAAAAATTATGAACTGGTATTCCGTGGCCTTAGCTTCCTGCTACTCACGTGGCCGGCGTGTTTATATTTTTGTTGATGTGGTTTGACTGGTTGTAGAATAATGTCTGGATGAATACATGTCGTATAATCTGGATGGTTACTTGTAATATAATTGGGATTTTATGTGTGATCAATTACGAGTGGCATGGCCTGGATGTTCGATTTAATATGGTAATGGATGGTTATCTTTATGATGTTTGGATGGTTACTTCTTATAGGATTAGCATGGTGTCTGTGATTATTTAAATGTAGTATAATATGGATGTTCGCTTCAGTAGGTTAGTGGATGGTTATTTCTATTGGTTTTCGGATGGTTATTTTTAAGAGGATTAGAAATTGTGTTATGTTACAAGAATTATAATATGGATGTTCGTTTCAGTAGGTTAATGGATGGTTATTTCTATTAGTGTCGGATGATTATTTCTAACAGAATAAGGAATTGTGTGTTATTAGCTACAAGTAGTACAAGGTGGATGTTTGATTTAATAGAGGAGCAGATGGTTATTTCCATTATTTGTTGTGATTCAACATGTGTGTGGATGGATACTCTTATTACCTGTGTTTTTCTTTACTATTAGCTTTTAGACAACCTTAACTACATGCAAGAAAATCAGATGATTTGCAAAAGAAATAAACCCTAGAAATGGAATTTGCCAAGAAAATTTAAGAAGTCTATTGTAACAAAACTCCAACCCTTAGACACAAAAAGAAGCCGTCAAGAATTGAGTGTAAGGTTTGAAAACTAAGTACAACTATTGCTTTCTCCCTTTTCGGTTCTTCCTCACAGGTAATTCTTCCACTATTTTCATCAATGTCCTTGTGCTTGGTGCTGTGAAGGGTGATTTAACCACTTTTTTCTTGTTTTTTTACGGTTGCGGCGTACACGTCTGTCATTTTGCTCCAACAAAGATCGCACCGACTCAATTGATTCATTGTGTGCTCCCATGATAATATCCAATATCAGCTCACGTCTCATCGACAGAAGCATTTCCTATGTAGTGTTTAAAATATCAGCACGTTGTTTAATGTGTCAAATTAACATGAAATGGTAAAAACAAATTAAACAGAGACCAACCGGTTAACTTACATCATTCCATTCATCTATGTTACAATCTTCAGTCCATGTCTCTATGAATTTAATGGCATAGATCCCACAATCCCAACTATATAATCAAGTAAAAACAATGCCATCAATAAAATATCAATGCTAAAGCCACTGTCAATGGATTCATTTATTGGGTTTGTTGCTTGGTACTACTTACCCGTTTGGTTGCATGGGGACTTTGGCATATACATACATTGGGCCGTTTGTACTTCGGTCATATGTCGGAATGGCCACTTTAGCCATGTCTTCAATTAGCCATCCTGTAAATCACTCAGCAATATCTCTTCAACATATGTTTAATGTGGTTCATGTATTCATAAATAATGCTTAAGAGGGTGTTTTATCTTACTGCATATGAATTTGGTTTCTTCCGTGGCCATGTGCCTCATTATGAAGACTATCGATTACCACAATCTTTTTTCTTGCCACGTCAAATGCATACAGCCACCAATGTCCTCTTGAACACATCGGAATAAAACACTGTGACAACAATTCATGTATAACAACAGAGTCAAATACTACCCGCATGGTGTACCATGTAGGACAAGCAGATCAAATCCTACACAAGTGAAACAATCATCCCCATTCACGGGCACCAATAGGAGATACAACTTCCATCCCAATTATGATGAATACTATTCAACAAGTACTATTCAACAAGTCAGTCACGAAAACACATGAGGAATTGTCCTACATATTCAAGAAACACCTAGCAAAGTATGCAGAATAATTGACACCAACAAATACATTCTCATCTAAATATGCTGTACCATGCAACACGTAAAATACACCAATGACTCACCCATTTTTTTTGCTGTATCCATTTTGTTAAAGAATCTGGTATCCTCTCCAAAGTTTGGACCCAAGCCCTCATACACCGAAACTGGCCCATTATGGAACGAATTGAGGTTATGCTATTGTATGACTGTTTCCAGTTGTCAGAGGATTAGTCATCTATAAAGTGTCGACAATAAGTTGCAAAAAAAGTATATTATTCATACCAATATTCTTGGACACATACAGTAGAAATCACGATTGAATCTCACGGACTGTGCATCATTGAATGTGTAACACATTCATTAAATGATCTGCGGTGCAATATTATGAAGCACGATATAAAGTGTACGAAGAACGCAATGAGTGAAATTAAAACATGGAGATTAAGCACTTACGTTAATGTTGACCTAACCACGTGATTTCACTGTACATAGATCCTTCCTCAACAGCCAAAGATATGGCCTACCTTTGTAGGTTGCCAACAGCTCCTCTTCGTTGACAGAAGAGTTTAGAATACAACCTCGGACCATGTCCTTCTTATCCTCTCCTAACTTGAAATCCTTAAGACTTGGATGTACTGCTGTGATAGGGGTGTGGTCGGTGGCTTCTCGAGCTGTGTCAAGCCAAGCGAAAAGCTAGGCCTTCCGGGACTCGGAGTCTGGCAGCGTGACTTCTTCGGCATCACGGTCTTTAGGGGTTCCATATCTAATGGCTTGGTGTATCTCTTCTGTTCAAATTTTAACAATATCTCCTCCACTTCTGAACACTGCATGAAGTTCAAGTCAAACTCTCTGCATCGAAAGCAACAAAGTTAGACAACACAGTTAGCACTCGGATTGAAATCACACGAAAATCAAGATACCATTAATTCATATCTACAACAGATGTTAACTGATAGAGCTTACCTGTCAAAATCATATTCAGTAACATGCACTAGTGCTGTGGAAGGTGTAATTGGATCCACTTGTTGCGCATCTGACGATTTGGCATCCTAATTTAGCTGCTTGCCATGCAGGTTTGAACTGTCATGAAATAGACGGCGCTTTCTTCGAGCAATTGGCATGTGGTCGTTGTTGTCAGAGTCGGAAATAACTGCAAGTCTCTCCTTGCGCCTCTGGGCAACACGTGTTGTACTGCTGCCTTTACCGGATTTTGGTCTGACGACGGGCAGCTTTTTTTGCGTGCCTATCTTGCTTTCCTGGGTATGGAATATTGGTGCGGTATTTACAACCCACAAACTAACCGGCAAGTGTACCGGGTCGTACCAAGTAATATCTTACGTGAGTAAGGGTCAATCCCACGAGGATTGATGGATCAAGCAACAATAGCGTTTGATAGGATTAGTTAGACAAGCAGAAAATGGTTTTGAGATATTCAAAGAGCATTAAACAGTACTTTAAAAATTTCAGAAAGCAAGCAGCAATGAGTTAGGAATAAAATATTTGAGAGAACAGTTAAGGTTTTAGAGTTATCTATTTTTCCGGATTAACTTTTACTACTAACTAATTTAATCATGCGAGATTTAATTTCATGGCAAACTATATGTGACTAGACCCTAATTTCTTAGACCTTTCTAGTCTCCTCTAAAATTCATTAACTGCCAATTCCTTGGTCTATTAATTCCAATTAGAGAGTGATGATCAATTTCTAGTTTATATACCAAAAGAATCCTAATTATCCAAAAATAAGGGGATTATATGTCAAATATCCCGTTAAATACAAATAATTAGAAATTCATTATAATATGTTTTCAAGCTGTTGTTCAAGTAGAGAGCTTTTCCAAGTTTTACGAGAACTCAATTAGAACATGGGTCATACTTCTGTTCCACCCACGTTCATAAAATAAAGAGCGAAAATAATTATTGAAATATAAATCAAGACATAAATTAAATTAAAAAGATCAAACGAATCAATCCATGAAAATAGACAAAGCTCTTAACCTTAACAATGAAGGATTAGTTGTTCATGGTCCAAAGAAGAAAAATAAGGGTTCTGGTAACAATGTGTCCCCTGTCTAAATGTACAGAGTTCCTATTTATAATTAATCCTAATAATTTTAAAATCTAATTCTCTAAAATTAAAAATAATATCTTTTCCTCAAAATAAAGATTTGAATTTAAATTTGAATTAATTATCAAGTCTTCAGCTGATGGGTGGGGACCACTTGTTTGTCCATTCTGCAGCTTCCAATTTGTGTTTTTTGGGCCGGGAACTGGGTCAAAACGCAGCTCAAAATCTACGCCAGCAATTTCTGTTAATTTTGCAGATCGCGCACGTCATGCGTACGCGTCAGTCACGCGTACGCGTCGCTGGTCTTCTTCGCAAGTCGCGCGAATGCGTCGGTCACGCGGATGCGTCACTGAGCAAATCTGACGCGCACGCGTCGCCGTGGAAACTTCCAGATCACGTGCACGCGTCAGACATGCGTGTGCGTCACTCCTCGCAGCCATCTCCTTTGATTCTTGTGCTGCAGAAACTCCATCAAATTCCGCCGAATGCTACCTGAAATAAATAAAATTGCACAAAATTCAAAATAGCTTCCATAGTGGCTAAAATATAATTAATTCTTAATTAAACTCAACAAATTAGATGCAAATTCACTAGGAAAAGATAGACAAGATGCTCACGCATCACAACACCAAACTTAAACTGTTGCTTGTCCTCAAGCAACCAAAACTAATATAAGCTTATGATGTGAATTTGCATAAGAATGAGAGTTCGATTAAGCTCGTGTCTCTTCTTATAGTGGGATTTACAACTGCAATCCTAAATAGGTTTGGCATCTCGCTCTCCTTTGAATAAGAAGAATGTTAATGTCATTCAGAATTTGAATTCGGATAATATTATGAATTCTCTGATCTTTTATATTTCAGTTTAATCCTTAAACACAACAAAATTTACTTTAATTTATTTTTCTTTGGTGCTTTGCACCTTGAGCCTAGCCGTGACTTTAAATGTTTTATTTCAAGAGTTACTTGACACAGAAACACCACAAGCACTTAACTGGGGAACTCTCTTTGAGTTCTGATTTTTCTTTCCGTTACTCCCAGACAGTGGTGCTCAAAGCCTTTGGCATACTCTGTTAAACGTACTTGGTATCGACTCTAAGTGTTCTGTCTCAAGGATTACTTAACACAATCACACCACAAGCATATGACTAGGGAAACAACTCTTTGAGCTTTTAATCATGTTTGACCTCCCTAGTCATTGTTGCTCAGAGCCGGACCTTGCTTTTATTTATTAATTATTATCTCTTTTTTTTTGCTGTTTTTTTGCTTCAAGGATTAAATTTTTGTTTATTTCAGAGAAGTCATAATAATTCTCTAAATTCTTGTTCCTTATACATCAACATCCCTTGATTCAAATTCAAATATGCACTGTTCATATCATGCATTCAAAAATCACAGAAGATACCACCACATTTAAGTAAATCAAACTATTCTTAAAATTAACTCAATTTCTCATGCAATACATCACTTCTTTTTCTTTTCTTTTTTTTTAGATTCAAGTTCAGTGAGTGGTACATGAGACATCTTTTCAGCATTAAAGAAATTAAAAAGAAACTAAACTAGTCCTAAGATTCTAACTAATAAAGGATCATGCAACAATCAAAGAAAAATAGCAGAAAGTCGGAACATAACATAGAAAAAGAGGGAAGGAATAAAAAATGAAAGAAACTCAACCACCTTAGTTATCCTAGCGGTCGCTTTATTCTTCAGGTTGTGCTTCTTAATGAAGATGATTCGCCTCCCTTTTGTGCCAGAAAACCAATAAGCGCCGCGTCCAACAACACCAAACTTAAAGGTTTTCTTGTCCTCAAGCAAAGAGGAACTGAAAATATAAGAGATGAATATTATGAGGAGAGAAAAATAAAAGGATACAAGAATAAGAGAGAATTAGGATTGGGAGAGAGAGAAAAAGAAAACTGGGCGGCGCAAGTGACGCATGCGCGTACGGCACGCGTACGCGTGGGTCGCGCATTCTTCATAATGACGCGTTAGCGTCAGGCACGCGTCCGCGTGCCCTAAATTTTGTGCGATTTGCTCGAACCCAGCCGCGCGCCCGCGCAACTCTCTGTTCACATGGCTTGGGAGCCAATTATTCATACGACGCGTTCGCGTCATGCACGCGCTTGCGTGGATGGCCATATGTGCAACTGACGCGAACGCGTCAGTCACGCGTCCGCGTGCTCTAACTTGTGCTTTTAGCACACTTCCTGCCTCAAGCCAGCACAACTCTCTGCCCGAACACTCTTTTACGTCGAATTCGCAGGTCACGCGTTCGCGTCGGGGACGCGCCCGCGTAAATGGCAAAAATCACAAACGAAGCGCACGCGTGGAGTACGCGTACGCGTGACTTGTTTGTGCTAAAGGATTGGTGCCGGTGCCATTCCCGTTCAACTCTCTGTCAAATTTTATTTTTCACTCACACATGATCGACATGTTCGTGTCAGTGATGCTTGCACGTCGTATGCATTTTTTTAAATATATATAGAGCTTGAGGTGTTCGGTTCTTGAGATAAAATAACTGCATGATCAGAAAATTAGTAAGAACTCAGTAAAAATCAAACAAGTAAGAAACTGCTACTACGAAAAATAACTAAGGATACAAAATCATCGGGTTGCCTCTCGACAAGCGCTTCTTTATCGTCACTAGCTTGATGGTCAGTTTTGCTAATTCAGCAGATGAGTGGACTTCTGGCGATCAATCTTGCCTCTAAGATAGTGCTTCAACCTTTGGCCATTCACTGTAAATTTTCTGTCAGAATTCTCTTCCTGTATTTCCACATTACCATATGGTGAAGCTCTGGTAACCACAAACGGTCCTGACCATCGGGATTTCAGCTTCCCGGGAAAGAATTTGAGCCTTGAATTACATAAAAGCACTCTTTGTTCTGGCTCAAAGACTCTGATGGCAATCTTTTTGTCATGCAGTAGCTTGGTTCTTTCCTTATAGAGCTTGGCATTCTCATAGACTGAATATCTGAATTCATCAAGCTCATTCAACTGAAGCATTCGTTTGATTCCTGCAGCTTCCGAATCAAGATTCAGATACCTGATTGCCCAGTAAGCTTTATGCTCCAGCTCAACTGGCAAGTGATAGGCTCTGCCATAGACCAACTGATAAGGGGACATGCCAATGGGAGACTTGTACGCTGTTCGGTATGCCCAGAGAGCATCATCAAGCTTCCTAAACTAGTCCTTTCTGGAAATACTGACGGTCTTCTCTAGAATCCTCTTAAGTTCCCTGTTGGAAACTTCAACCTGTCCACTTGTCTGAGCGTGATAGGGGGTTGCTACTTTATGACGGACTCCATATCTCAGCAGAAGAGAGTCCAGCTGTCTGTTGCAGAAATGGCTTCCTCCATCACTAATGAGTGTCCGTGGGACACCAAACCGGGTAAAGATATATCTCTGAAGAAAGCTCATTACCACTTTGGCATCATTGGTGGGCAAAGCCACAACTTTCACCCACTTGGACACATAGTCAACTGCCACTAGAATATAGTTGTTTGAATGTGAGGGTGGAAAAGGTCCCATGAAATCAATACCCCACACATCAAACAACTCAACCTCAAGAATTCCCTGCTGTGGCATTTCATGGTTGGCAGGGAGATTTGTAGCTTTTTCACATCTGCCACAGTGCTTCACAAATGCCCTTGAGTCCCTGAAGAGAGTCGGCCAGTAAAACCCGCTCTGAAGGACTTTTGTAGCTGTCCTTTCACCACCAAAGTGGCCTCCATAATCAGACCCATGACAATGCCAAAGAATCTAATACTTTTCCTCATCCGGGACACATCTTCGGATTATTCCATCTGAGCACCTTTTAAAAAGGTATAGTTCCTCCAAAATGTAGTACTTTGCATCAGTCAGTAGCTTATTCACCTGTTGCCTACTGTACTCCCTTGGGATAAAATTCATGGCCTTATAATTTGTAATGTCTGCAAACCATGGTGCCTGCTGAATGAGGAACAATTGCTCATCTGGGAACGTCTCAGTCACAGCTGTGGTTGGTTGTACTCCTGCTTTCGGCTCAATTCTGGAGAGATGGTCAGCTACTTGATTCTCTGACCCTTTTCTATCTTTTATCTCAATATCAAACTCCTGAAGGAGCAACACCCATCTGATTAATCTTGGTTTAGAATCCTGTTTTGTTAGAAGGTTCTTCAAAGCAGCATGATCAGTATAAATAATAACCTTAGAACCAAGTAAATAGGACCTAAACTTATCAATAGCGTACACAACAGCTAATAATTCCTTTTCTGTAGCTGTGTAATTCTTTTGGGCATCATTTAACACACGATTGGTATAGTAAATGACATGTACAAGCTTACCATGCCTCTGTCCTAAAACAGCTCCTATAGCAAAATCACTAGCATCACACATTAATTCAAATGGTAGATCCCAGTCAGGGGGAGCTATAATGGGGGCAGAGGTAAGGTTTGCTTTCAGAGTTTCAAAAGCATGCAAACAATCAGAATCAAAGACAAAAGGAACATCAGCAACCAAGAGGTTGCTTAGAGGTTTAGCTATTTTAGAAAAATCCTTTATAAACCTTCTATAAAATCCTGCATGACCCAAGAAACTCCTGATTGCCTTAACATTAGTTGGTGGTGGTAATTTTTTAATTACTTCCACCTTTGCTCTATCAACCTCAATCCCTTAACTTGAAATCCGGTGTCTAAGAACAATACCTTCTGTAACCATAAAATGACATTTTTCCCAATTTAAAACATGGTTTGATTCTTGACATCATTTCAAGACAAGATATAAATGCTTAAGGCAAGATTTAAAAGAATTACCAAAAACAGAAAAGTCATCCATAAATACTTCAATAAACTTTTCAACCATATTGGAAAAAATTGAAAGCATACACCTCTGAAAAGTTGCTGGAGCATTGCAAAGTCCAAAAGGCATTCTTCTGTAGGAAAATTCTCCAAAGGGGCATGTGAATACTGTCTTCTCCTGATCTTGAGGGTCCACTGCAATTTGATTATATCCAGAATATCCATCTAGAAAATAGTAAAATACATGACTAGCTAACCTCTCAAGCATCTGATCAATGAAAGGCAGGGGGAAATGATCCTTTCTTGTAGCAGTGTTGAGCCTCCTGTAGTCTATACACATTCTCCATCATGTGACTGTTCTTGTGGGGATAAGCTCATTCTTTTCATTTTTGATCACTGTCATCCCTCCTTTCTTAGGAACTACCTGCACAAGACTTACCCAAGGTCTGTCAGAAATAGGATAAATAATTCCTGCTTCCCATAGTTTCATTACCTCTTTTTGGACCAACTCTTTCATGGTTGGATTGAGTCTCTTTTGTGGTTGCACAACTGGTTTAGCATCATCTTCAAGGAGGATCTTGTGCATACACTTAGTTGGACTAATCCCCTTCAAGTCACTAATGGTCCACCCAAGAGCTGTTTTATGACTCTTGTGCACTGAAATAAGCGCCTCTTCCTTTTCAGGCTTCAGGGAAGAGCTAATAATTACTGGATATGAGTCATACTCAGAGAAGGGGGTAGGGATTTGAGCTCAAGCTTGGGGGCTTTCTCCTCTGCTTTAGGCGTGTGAACCATAGCTTTCTGGGGTGGTGAATTATCAATTTCAACTAATTCATACTCAGAGATAGGATCCAGAATATCGTCAAGCACCTCAACCTTCAGTACCTCTTGAACAAGTGGTTCAATAACATCTATTTTCATACACCCTTCAGAATCATTAGGGTGCTTGAGAGCTTCAAAAACATGAAGGACCACCTGTTCTTCATTGACTCTCAGGGTTAATTCACCGTTTTGTACATCAATCAGAGCTCTACCTATAGCTAAAAAGGGTCTACCAAGTATAATAGAGGATTTTACCTCCTCTTCCATGTCTAATATAACAAAATCAACAGGAAAGATGAATGGTCCTACTTTAACAAGTAAATCCTCAACAACACCCACAGGTAATTTAATAGAAAGATCAGCAAGTTGAAGAGAAATATGAGTGGGTTTTACCTCCTCAATTTGAAGCTTTTTCATCACTGAAAGTGGCATGAGATTGATGCTGGCTCCAAGGTCACATAAAGCTCTCTGAATGGTGACATCTCCAATGGTGCAAGGAATGACAAAGCTCCCTGGGTCTGGCATCTTCTCAGGAAGGTTGTGTTGAATAATGGCACTGCATTCCTTGGTTAACACCACTGTTTCTTGTTCCTTCCAGTTCCTCTTGTGGGTCAACAATTCTTTCATAAATTTAGCATAGAGAGGCATTTGCTCAAGAGCCTCTGCAAAGGGAATGTTGATCTGTAGCTTCTTGAAGACATCTAAAAATTTAGAGAACTGCTTTTTTTTTTTGAAGCCTTCTGAAGTCTATGAGGATATGACATTTTTGGCTTGTATTCAGGAACCTTTAGCAATGTAGGATACGTGTCTAGAGAGTCAGGAAATGGGTTGTCTGCACGCTTTGGGGGGGCGTGCTCCACTTCTTCCTTTTTCTCCTCTGGAGCTTTCTTTTCAACTAGCTCTTCATTGGCCCTTATCTTAGAGCCAGCTGTTTTACCACTTCTCAATTGAATAACCTTGCAGTCTTCTCTTGAGTTTACCACTGTATCACTTGGAAATGTACTTGCAGACCTCTCAGGTATTTGCTTGCTCAACTGGCCCATTTGGACTTCTAAGTTTCTAATGGAGGCTCTGGTTTCCTGTATAAAACTTCTCATCATCTCCCAATTAGAATCTTCTTTGGATTTAGAGTTAGCCTGCTGAGGCTAAGATTGACGGTTATTGTAGCTGTTCTATTGGAAACCGCCCTGAGAGTTAATGTTGAAATTCTGAGGTCTCTGGGGTTGGTCTCTCCACCCAAAATTTGGGTGATTTCTCCATCCTTGATTGTATGTCTGAGAATAGGGGTCATTATTGGGATTTTTAGAACCGCTTCCCATGTAATTAACTTGTTCAGAAGAGGATTGAGCATAATCATAGTTGTCATTTTGCACTAAATGTCCTGCCATGTCATAAGAGATCTCTTGAGGTGGATTTTAGGTGTTGATAGCTGAGACTTGCATGCCACTGATGAGCGGATAATTTATACGCTTTTTGGCATTATTTTTAGTATGTTTTTAGTATGTTTTAGTTAGTTTTTAGTATATTTTTATTAGTTTTTAGTTAAAATTCACTTTTCTGGACTTTACTATGAGTTTGTGTGTTTTTCTGTGATTTCAGGTATTTTCTGGCTGAAATTGAGGGACCTGAGCAAAAATCTGATTCAGAGACTGAAAAGGACTGCAGATGCTGTTGGATTCTGACCTCCCTGCACTCAAAGTGAATTTTCTAGAGCTATAAAAGCCCAATTGGCGCGTTCTTAACGGCGTTCGAAAGTAGACATCCTGAGATTTCCAGCAATGTATAATAGTTCATACTTTGCCCGAGATTTGATGGCCCAAACCGGCGTTCCAAATCAGCTCAAAACTGCCCGGCATTAAACGCCGGAACTGGCACAAGAATGGGAGTTAAACGCCCAAACTGGCACAAAAGCTGGCGTTTAACTCCAAGAAAAGTCTCTACACATGAAAGCTTCAATGCTCAGCCCAAGCACACACCAAGTGGGCCCGGAAGTGGATTTTTATGTCATTTACTCATCTTTATAAACCCTAGGCTACTAGTTCTCTACAAATAGGACCTTTTACTATTGTATTCTCATCTTTGGACGTCTAGTTCTTAGATCATCTTGGTAGCTATCTTTGAGTAGTTTATGCTATCTTAGATCATTGGGAGGCTGGCCTCACAGCCATGCCTAGACCTTATTCCTATGTATTTTCAACGGTGGAGTTTCTACACACCATATATTAAGGTGTGGAGCTCTGCTGTACCTCGAGTATTAATGCAATTACTATTGTTCTTCTATTCAATTCAGCTTGTTCTTTTTCTAAGATATCACTTGTTCCTCAACTTGATGAATGTGATGATCCGTGACACTCATCATCATTCTCACCTATGAACGTGTGCCTGACAACCACCTCCGTTCTACCTTAGATTGAGTGGATATCTCTTGGATCCCTTAATCGGAATCTTCGTGGTATAAGCTAGAATTGATGGCAGCATTCAAGAGAATCCGGAAGGTCTAAACCTTGTCTGTGGTATTCTGAGTAGGATTCAATGATTGAATGACTGTGATGAGCTTCAAACTCCTAAAGGCTGGGCGTTAGTGACAGACGCAAAAGAATCAATGGATTTTACTCTAACCTGATTGAGAACCGACAGATGATTAGCCGTGCTGTGACAGAGCGCGTTGAACATTTTCACTGAGAGGACGGGACTGTAGCCACTGACAACGGTGATGCCCAATATACAGCTTGCCATGGAAAGGAGTAAGAAAGATTGGATGAAGACAGTAGGAAAGCAGAGAGACGGAAGGGACAAAGCATCTCCATACGCTTATCTGAAATTCTCACCAATGAATTACATAAGTATCTCTATCCTTGTTTTATGTTTTATTCATAAATCATCCATAACCATTTGAATCTGCCTAACTAAGATTTACAAGGTGACCATAGCTTGCTTCATACCAACAATCTCCGTGGGATCAACCCTTACTCGCGTAAGGTTTATTACTTGGACGACCCAGTGCACTTGCTGGTTAGTTGTGCGAAGTTGTGATTAAGAGTTGAGATTGCAATTGAGTGTACCATGTTGATGGCGCCATTGACGATCATAATTTCGTGCACCAGCCACCCATGTGTTGAGTAAGTAGATTTATTTGCTGAGACATAAGCTTTTTCTGAGCAAGAATAGCATTAAGAGCTTTCACTTCCATGACACCCTTCTTCTGAGGAGCCTCAGAGTTCACAGGATTTCTGTTAGATGAGTATAAATATTGGTTGCTAGCAACCAATTCAATAAGCTCAATAGTCTCCTCTGGTGTCTTCTTCTTGTGCAATGAACCTCCTGCAGAATTATCTAGGCACATCTTGGACATTTCGCCGAAGCCTTCATAAAAGATGTCTAGTTGAGTCCATTTGGAGAACATGTCCGGAGGGCATTGCCTAGTCAGTAGCTTGTATCTCTCCCAAGCTTCATACAGAGTCTCATCATCCTTCTGCCTGAAGGTCTGAACCTCCATCCCAGGCTTAGTCAGCTTCTTTGGTGGGAAAAATTTTGTGAAAAACTCAGTAACCACCTTGTTCCAAGTATCCAAACTCTCTTTGGGTTGGGAATCTAGCCATAGCTTTGCTCCATCCCTCAGAGCAAACGGGAAGAGCATGAGTTTGTACACATCTAGGTTTACTCCATTTGTCTTCACAGTATCACAAATTTGCAGAAAACTAGAAATAAACTGATTTGGGTCTTCGTGGGAAAGACCATGATACTGGCAGTTTTGTTGCACCAGGGTGACCAGTTGAGGCTTCAACTCAAAGTTGTTCGCAATAATAGGAGGCACCACGATGCTTTTTCCATAAAGATCTGTAGTAGAAGAAGAGTAAGAGCCAAGCACTCTCCTTTGTTGCTCATTCCCATTCGGGTTTGCCCCATTGGCATTCTCAGTATTATTCAGATCCATAGTGGATTCTGCAGCCTTGTAAAGCTTTGCTTGTTGTAAATGCCGCATGAAAGTCCTTTTTGGTTCAGGATTAAGGTCTAAAAGATGTTCTTTGTCTCTGTTCCTGCGCATAAACAAGCAGAAAATAAGAAAGAATGGGAATCTCTACGTCAGAGTGCATAGAATTTCCAGTGAGGTAACCTGTGTAAAGAAATAAAAAAATATATATATACTAAATAAAATAAATAAATAAATATACAACACCAAACTTAATTTCAGAAATTAAGAAAAATATTGGTGCTATTTATTTATTAAAAAAATTATTTTTCGAAAAAATTTTTTATATAATAAAAGAAAAAAGAAAAAAATGAAAGAAAACGAAACAGGGGAGGGGTTGCTAACGCAAAACAGGGAAATTTTTTTTTCAAAAAATAATAAAACAATATTTAAATAAAAATTAAAACTAAAACGCCTGATCTAAGCAATCAAACAACTAATAGTTGTTAATCACAGTCAATCTCTGGCAACGGCGCCAATTACTTGGTCTATTAATTCCAATTAGAGGGTGATGATCAATTTCTAGTTTATATACCAAAAGAATCCTAATTATCCAAAAATAAGGGGATTATATGTCACATATCCCGTTAAATACAAATAATTAGAAATTCATTATAATATGTTTTCAAGCTGTTGTTCAAGTAGAGATCTTTTCCAAGTTTTACGAGAACTCAATTAGAACATGGGTCATACTTCCGTTCCACCCACATTCATAAAATAAAGAGCGAAAACAATTATTGAAATATAAATCAAGACATGAATTAAATTAAAAAGATCAAATGAATCAATCCATGAAAATAGACAGAGCTCCTAACCTTAACAATGAAGGATTAGTTGCTCATGGTCCAGAGAAGAAAAATAAGGGTTCTGGTAACAATGTGTCCCCTGTCTAAATGTACAGAGTTCCTATTTATAACTAATCCTAATAATTTTAAAATCTAATTCTCTAAAATTAAAAATAATATATTTTCCTCAAAATAAAGATTTGAATTTAAATTTGAATTAATTATCAAGTCTTCAGCTGATGGGTGGGGACCACTTGTTTGTCCATTCTGCAGCTTCCAATTTGTATTTTCTGGGCTGGGAACTGGGTCAGAACGCGGCCCAAAATCCACGCCAGCGATTTCTGTAAATTCTGCAGATCGCGCATGTCACACGTACGCGTCGCTGGTCTTCTTCGCAAGTCGCGCGGACGCGTCACTGAGTAAATCTTCAATTCACGCGTGCGCGTCAGTCACGCGCATGCGTCGCCGTGGAAACTTCCAGATCACGCGCACGCGTGCGCGTTGCTCCTCGCAGCCATCTCATTTGATTCTTGTGCTGCAGAAACTCCATCAAATTCTGCCGAATGCTACCTGAAATAAATTAAATTGCACAAAACTCAAAATAGCATCCATAGTGGCTAAAATATAATTAATTCTTAATTAAACTCAACAAATTAGATGCAAATTCACTAGGAAAAGATAGACAAGATGCTCACGCATCAAATATCTACTGAGTTATCAGGTTTTTAGAAAGAAACAACTATGTTATAAACTTGCATACAAATCAATGACCACAATAGAAAATTCAATTCGTAAAAAGGATATGTTGTTTCCTATAAGAACCTACATATCACTCTGTCAATATCCATGCCAAATACAATTAGATTTGAACATCGAATATATCTAACACAGCACAAAACCATATTCGGCATCCAACCCCAACAACATTTACATGAGATCAGAGTAATTAATTCATGAAGCCAACCTATATCTACAAGAAGATGAACTCACCCCTTGCGCCGTTGTATGGCTTCCAGAAAGTTTTGATTCAAATGGCCTTGATGGCGTTTCAGCTGGTTTCTTACGGTCCCCATTTGTAACAGATGCCTCCTTGCATTCCTGTGTACATTCAGCGAGAAATTCATATAACAACTTTATTGAGTTCGACATACAAGTACACTGATGTGAAACCTATAAAACATCCAAACGCTATAGGAGCATGCCTCCAATTGTGCAATTAGAAACAAACACTTCAAATTATCATGTGATCTAACTGCCTATGACTTTAATGTTGCACGTACTTTACATTCCAACAGGCACATTACCTTCTGAACCGCTCTAGTCCTGCATTCTCTCTTTCCCCTATTTTTTTGGATGCGGATTCTGCACCCTTGTTCCTGGTTTGAAATTTGGGGTCCTCACAACCTTTTGCCCTATTTCCGATGGGACCCTAATATCAAAAGGTCAACTGAGGTTACAAAATAATCATCTGAAATCCAACGCTAGAAAATTATAACTGTTTTAATTAGATTATAATATAACAGAGAATATATCATCCATGTTAATACCTCATCAAGGATATTAGTTGTCTTTTTTTCAAGTTCTGATGCAGTCCATGCAATCACCCATGGCTCTGGTTCTCGACAGCACTTTAGTGGACCATACCTCAGCCGCTGAAAGTACAAGAGTTGGGTGGAAAGGTTGAACAGTTAATTTGTTCAACATAACCTCAAGTAGGATAAATAAGTAGTTGAACAATTAAACTTACCATCAGGGCAAACATGCAGTCGCACAAGTTTCAAGCTTCTTATTTTAGTGTGTTTCTATCGATTTTCCTAACCACTTAAATGTCTTCTATGCCCAGTTAAATTTGCTGGGATCTGAGACATCCAGAATCGGAGGTATGTGCCACGGAAAAATGGTTTGTTGACTGGTTGGACAGAGGAACATCTTTAAAACCACCAATATGAAGTACCTTCTAAAATTCATCCTATCCGCTTTTGTGTCCATAGGGCAGGCATAAACAAAGTCGCGCAACTGAGTGGTTGTTTTCTTCTTAAATTGCTCTTTGATTTCTAGGTGAGACGGATTCTTTTTTTTCTATTTTTGGAACGTCAACACCATTTCAGAGTCAAACAAGTATATAGAATAAATTTAATTATAGCTAAGATTAAACCCACTGAACCATATATGACAACAAAATCACAAGTAAAAATAAGGAGCATACCACTGGAGCGTATCCCTAACGCCCTCCCTATTAACTCAGCATTAACTCGAATGTTCCCGACATCCACTATAAGTGTGTCTGTCTCCACATCATAAGCCCTGGCCAGTTGAATCATTATCTTCTGCTTCACTGCCCAGTGAGGAATCTTCTTCACAAATCCAAACTCAATTGCGTCAATCTCAGCTAGCTTCGCATCGGCATTAATTTCTTGCAGGTGGGTAATCATCCCGTTGAGGTAGCATAGAGAACATCACGTCTCCACTAATTTCTATTAAGAAATAGAATACAAGTTATAAAAAAGGAATCAATACTTAGTAATAAAAAAATGCTGATTACCTTTTTCCCCATTTTAATGCTATTCAGCAACTGAAACTCAGAGCTGGTTCTTGTCTGTCAGGAAACATTCAATATAATTCTTGACACCCAAGACACATTATCATTTGACTATAATTGCAAACCCAACCATCAATTCGAAGATCTGGACACACACATCAGCATGTTTCTAAAAGGAGTAACAAATAAATATGTTGCCATCTACAATTAAGCTACCGTAATATTGACTCTCATATTAATACATATCTAGGTAAGCCACCAGAAAGAGCCTTCTCCTTTTGGTTTGATGGGTTCTTACAAAATTAAACATCCATAGTGTATAGAGTTTCAAAGTCAATCACATGAACCAGATATAGATAAACAAAATAATTCAAAAAAATCAATCACCAAACTGCAACAAATTTCTTACTATTCGCTTTAATCCAAGCATCCGTGCACCATGTGATATTACTAGCTGTGTTGTAGTTTTAAAAAAATGGAAATCAACAGTAGTGAAGAATAGTCACCAAATCATTAGTGAAAGAATAGTCACCAAATCATTAGTGAAAGAACTAATAAGTGATGTTGGTAATGTATTTGACCAATTTACTTGCAAATTGAATGCAACGCACTATTTATTTTGATCTGATGCGTCAAAAGGACTATTCTTACTGACTTACTAACTGTTTTTAAAATCTAAAGCGGCTATATTTAGAATGTTCCCAAATATTGATTGCGATGGTAGAAAAATATGGTCATCAACATGTAAATAGAGTCTTTAAGTGGTCAAACTCAATGCCAAAACTACTTTCTTTTAGATCATATCCAATCAAATGCATCAAATGCAAGTAGACATGTGAGGAAAAAGTATAATACACTTTCAGCTAAGACTAGAAAAATGTAAGTTGATTCCTTACAACTTTTTCCTTAAATAAACAAACATGATACCAATTAAAACCTATTTCTTCAAAATTAAATATGCCTAATCAGAAAATTGAACAGTTATTCACATGTGACACCCTTTTAGGTCAGGTATCGGAAGGAAAAAAAGGTTACCATCCTCAACCAAATTTCAAACAATTGTGAAAAAATTCAACCATCCATTCACGTATAGAACTAAGCATCCGACTTAGAGTGATTAAACAACTCATAAAGCAACAAATTTTAAGCACGTGCTTCGCACCAATTGCTGACTTACTAATACCCGAAGATAAAACAAACCCAAATTCAGTCAACCACTAAAAAATAAGACACAAAAAATAGGATCCTCAACAACATGTACGGGTCATTATTCTTTTCAATTTCTTTATGTTAACAAACACTTCAAGAAGTCAAACAAACCCAATAATTCCCACAAACAGCAAAACCCTTCAATGCAACCATAACGTAAAAAATACTATGAACATCTAATCCATGAAGAAACAACTAGCGGGAGACTTACCTCTAATGGGGGCGAGCATACACACACCACGGTTGCTCTGGTTTTGTCCGAGGAAGACTCTAAGCGACGCGAACATGCAGGGACTTCAAGCTCGGGAGTTGGCCGTTAAAAGACGGCACGGGTGGCGGCTGGGTGACGTCCACGTGATGGTGACAGCGGGGTTCGACTGCTGCTGCTCGTCTTCATAATGGAGGTGCCCCGGAGGATGGTCGGTACGGCGAGGGGCAAGCTGGACGGTGGGATGCAGTAGAGACGAAGCACCGGCTGTGGAAAGGTCCTCCCTCGTCAATGCCGTTTCAACAGTGAGGAAGGGAAAAAGTTTTTACTGCTAGGTCAAAAAAGGGGGGAGTGGGTGGGATGATTATGATGTTAGTAACTAAGATGATTAAAATTAGGATTTGTGGGAGGGGTGCATACGGGTATACTGTGTTAGTTGTTTAATTGGGCTAATTTTAGGGCCCGTTGTTCATATTGTTCAAGATGTTCATTATCTACCTAGCACTCCCCTTATTTTATTTGGGGAGTTTTGAAGAAAAGGAAAGTATTGCTAATAATGTCTGAAAGGATTTTGACTATTGTGAATTCCAGTGAAGATATTACATCCTGGTATATATATTTTTGAATGAGTTGTTTTATTGTGAGATCTCCGAGATGAGAAGTTTCAATTTAGCAATCATTAGTCTATGTTATGGGCTTATAGAAGTTTGTCCCTACATACAAACCAGATGATAAAGGTTGCAACTGGATACAAAGTAGAGAAACTTGCACTTGATTTAGTTTTGTTAGAATTTACACGCACATGAAGTTAATCTTTGGCTCAATTTTATCGTTATGGAAGCCTTGTATGTGATGTGCCTGGTTATGGATTCAAGAGGTGCTAGACAAATGTATAGGTCAGTTTTTTGTGAGTGACAGAGGGTAGAACTCGGACCGGTGTGAGTTCTGTGTTGCAAAAATTTGCTCAATAAATCGGAGGGTCTGATTTGGTAGGGGAAATTTGAATTTCAAAGCAAGCAAATCGAACTGTCTATCTTTTATATATATCTAAATTTTTTATATGAATGCGAAAATGAATTCACATGGTCCAAATTGTATTTTATAAATTTTTTTTGAATCAGCTGTACCTAATCGAGGGGTCCGATTTATGTATAAATGTGTATATAAAAGTGTGTAACTCGTAGAATAGATTTGATCCCGTCTTCTTCATCTTGTTCGGCTTCTTCTTCTGGTTTCTTCTATTCGTATTTCTCTCTTCCTTGGTATGAAGCCAAAAATCTGGTAGTGAAGTTTCTATTCTTGTTTAGGTGAGTGAGAGAAATGGATGACAAAGTTCTTTTAAAAGTGTATTATTTTTGTCAGATTTTGTTACAAACATCTGGAGGAGTAAAATTTATTTGTGAAAATTCGTTAATTGTTGTTATTCCCTTCACAATCTCATTTGAAGAGCTCAAAAGTGTGATCTGTGAGAAGATAGATTCTGAAATGTCAAGGAAAATATCATGTATTTTATACAGATATCTCATACCGGTGTTTGGTGGATTCGTCCAATTTCAAACCAAATATGTAACGGACGAAGCGAGTATGCAAGGGATATTTTCAATGTATATTGAAAGTCGTGCTCAAATCTCGTTCATCGAGTTGTACGTTGAATTCGAACAATCTGAGGCCGACCGGAATATTGTACGCGAAGATTACAATAGTGACAGTGAAGAAGAATTCGAAAGCAATTATGAAGTTATTGGTCCAGAGAGAAATAAAGATCAAGGTGATGGCACGATGGCTCTAGATGTGACAGACGTGGCAAATGCACTCACAAACGAAGTGCCGTTTAAGGAGCCATCTTTCATACGAGTTTTGAATTTGGAAGCCATCCATGTTCCGGAGTTTCCGGAATATATGAGTGCAGGTACGTAGTTTCCTATATTTATAAAAAGGATTAGAATTTTGTAATAATTTATCTTGATCGATGGACCAAATAGTTAAGTGACGTGTGAAAATATACTCAATTAGCATTTGTTTATCTATTTATTTAGTTAAGTTTAAGATAATAATGTTATTAGTTAGTTATTGATTTAGTTAAATATAAATTAGTATTTCTTAATCAGTATTTAATTATGTGTTTATGTTGTTATTTTGTTTAGAATGAGATAATAACCTGATGTAAAGTTTATCGGTTGCATGCCACTCAATGCATTCAAAACACACCAATGGCACCGTAGCGCTCCACACAACCCAGTTCATGTAGATGTCTGTAGGAATTATGTCCGGATCCACGCGATCAACAGCATAAGCAACCCACACAAATTGGAAAAAATAAAGTAAACTCATCATTACAACCCACTTCACAATAACAATAACAATAACAATAACAATAAGTGAAGGTTGTGGTAGGCTTAGAGAAGGGGGGTTGAATCTATGCCTTCCTTTTCTAAGTAGCTGTTATGACCTTTTAAAATAAACTTTCAATTCTGATTCTGTTTGTATTCAACAGCGGAAATTTATGAAACAGTTTATTTTTGTCTCATAAATATCAGAAAACAGAACACAGCAGATAAGAAAAAAGCTAACACCAGCATATATCCTGGTTTGGTTGCCTTGAGCTATGCAACCTACGTCCAGTTTCTTCCACAATAATGGAGGAATTTCCACTATAGTTAAAAGTATTACATACACCAATTTCACACTCAAGTTCTAACCTAACTTGACATTGGCTATGCTAACACTTAACTATTCACTCTTAGTGCTAACCCAACTAAGAAAGGGATACCTAACAGGTACAAGATACAAGACACTTAACCAACCTAAAGAAATCAGAAAATAACTCTAGACTTTTCTCTCAAGTGTATCACTCAGCCTTTTTCCACTCATGGCTTTTACTTGAGCTTTCTCACAATGCCTTTTCTCACAAGAAATTACAGAAAGATAAACATAGAAAAGTACATCACAATCTGTAAAACATGAAGGAGATTGACTTCATCAGTAGCATCTTTGCTATGTGTTAAACCAGATTCACAAACCTCAGATTGAGTTCTTCAATATTGGCCGAATGCTTCTTTGAAAGAAAGCATTATCCAAGTAGAGGAACTTTTCTTCAAAACACTACTCACAAACTCTGGTTTTCTCTCCTTAGTTCTGAATGAGTAGAGAGCTCCCTTTTTTATCTCCTTGCATGTTCCTTGGTTCTTCTTCCAAGGTCAACACCTTGAGCCTTGAGCTTCACCAACCCACAGATTCACTTTTTCTCATTAAACCTTAGAGTAGAACCTTTGCTTCTGACTTCTTCATCTTGACCAAAAGCCATAAAGCAGCAACCACATGAGTCTTCCAATGGTCAACTTGATCCGAGCCTTGAAAACCAACTTGGTCTCCAAGACATGTTTGAGACCGTGGATATACAGCAGAGAGGAATAGAAATTCTCTTTTCCATATAGCTCAAATGGAGATACAGAGGGTTGAAGATGAAGAGAAGAAAGTGTATTGCATATAAGAGGAAATGGATTACCTTGAGCTTTCTAATCTTTTCTTGATATGGTTGATTAGACCTCACCCTTCTTTGCTTAACCTTCTCTTTCCTTCTTCTTTCATGACTAACTTAGGGACTAAGCTCTCTTTCTTACTTTTTCTAAGTTCAGTGATTTGACAAAGACAGAGAAGAAAGGAACGTTGCTTTGGAAGCAATGATAAAGAGTGAAGACTTCAATCTTGTATGAGAAGCTTGGTGGGATCAACTTGAATTGATGGACACGGGCTTGGATCAGATTTGATTTGCTTGGCCCGTTGGTTCCTTTCTTTGTTTTTTTTGGGATCCACTTGATTAACCAGCCCATTAGCCTTGATGTTTTTATTTTCATTCCAATTTTGGGCTGTTTGATTGAATTTTGGCCTGCAACAATTTATAAATAATTAGGAACATATAATTATTAACACTCAACACTAATTATTTATTTTGCCAAAAAATAATGTTTGTCATCACTAATTAATTTAGTTAATTTCTTAAATCAACAATCTCCCCCTTGATGACAAATATGATTTAAGCAATAATAAAAAGGAAATGAGTTTGAGTAAGGTTAGAAAACTTCCCTTTGATGTTGCTTGTTTTAGTGTTGCTCCCCCTTTCCTTTTCAAGAGTAGCTCTCCCTGGATTTATGCTTTCCTCTTTGTTCCTATTTTACATTGTACTTAAAAAGAACACAATAGAGAACTGTACAGATTAATCTTGTCTAAGGGATATAAAGTAAACAACACTACATAATCAGCCCAACATCAAGCTAATATCAGTAGCCAAGAGATTTAGCATGTGAAATCAAGTTTTAATGCAGCAATCATACAACAAATCCCAAAAGAAATACTTGTAGCCTGCATCAATGCCAAAAAATCATAGGACTCATTTACCATCATCTAGTATCCTATTGTTATTACTCCCCTTTTGTCATCAAAGGCGGATATTAAGCACGATCAACAAAAACAATGTCTTAAAACCTGCAGAAAAGAGTCAGTTCACAGTGTAGAGTACTAACTAAACTACCAAAGGTGCAACAGTATTTAGAGTTATTACAGTCATCCAAAATAAAAAACATTTGAACAATAGTAAAAGAAACATAATTCATGAGATAAAAAGGATAGCAGCAGCAGCAGTTTTTATGAGACAATTTCTAGGCATCAGAACCATTCCCCTCCGAACCAGCTTCTTCTTCCTCATCAGTGGCAGGGTCTTCATCCTTTTGAAGATTCACTACAAGAAAAAATAATATTTGTAACAAAAAAATTGTTACAAAAAATTAAAATTTTGAAACAAAAGACTTTTGTAACAAAAAAGGGGCCGTTGCAATATGTCCTGTTACAAAAAGTTTTTGTAACAAAAAACGAAACTGTTACAATTCAAAATGATATTTTGTAACAAATTTTTGTGATACAAAAACCAGAAGTCATTACAAAAGTGGTAACAAATTTTGATCTTCAAGGTATTTTTGGTGACAATCTATTTTTTCCTATCATAAAATTTTGTTACAAAATGTAACTTAATTTTGTAACATTTTTTTCTTTAGTTACAAAATACTATTTATTTTGTAATAATTCTTTTTAATACAAATTACACACATAATTTATCAGATTATATTATTTTTTAATTAAAAAATATATTAACTAATTTACTCAACAAGTCAATATTTATATAATATATAATAACATAGATAGTTCAAATATCTTTCATTAACTAAGATTGTTTTATAAATCTTCAACATATAAACTTTAAAGTACAAACTAATAAGACACATTGAAGAACCCTAATGAACTAGATAGATACATAGGACAAGAAAAACAAGGAATTATTAATCTCCAAAATGTAAACTATAAATTACAAACTCCATCATGTTCATACAGCTCCTTTTTCATTTCTCATGGAGAAGTTCTAATAAGTGCCACATACCTGAAAATATTAAATAAAAAAATAATAATATAAATTGTCTAAGAAAATCTTAAATAAATTGAAGTGCCATACAAGAACAGAAAAATCTTAAATAATGTAGACTCACTCTAAGAAGTAATTAAGAACTTAGTATTCAGAAAGGGAACGAATACATTGTATTGCAAATATGAGTTTAGATATAGTGTCAAGTATTGAAACCGAACTGCATGCATGAAGAAACAGAAATCCAGCACAAAGTATGAATGTACATGAAACTAAAATCCATCTAATAACTACTAGGCTGCAGCCACCACAGAATTCAACACAATCATGATTTGAAATGCAATAAAAAAAAGTAGCTCAATATAATATAATGACCAACAGTCAATGAACTTACAAGTATACAAGGCACTGCATCTCAAGTAAGGAACATTCTGCATATTCAAAAGGAATTTCTGAATCAAGCTTGGAAGAAGCACCCAATTTCATAAAAATAGAATTGGTTCATATCAATTATAATTAAAATACTTTGATTCCTGTTCACACCACATGATCATTATTCATTGCATCAACTAATCCTTCTTCCTTTTCTTTTTAATTTTTCTCTCATATAAAACTTCAAAATATAACAGAACTAACACTTTTCTCCCAATGTTACCAATTCATTAGAGATACAAAGAATCTTCAACAAAAATAATCAAAAGACGCTAGTGTCAGTGGATGGTGCTACTATATGCTCCTTTATTAGTTCAGAGTTTTAACACTTTATAATAGGTTTAACTAAACATCAATCTTCTTTTACTTATAAGTTGATAGTTTCTATATACAAAGTAGTCAATAATTAATGTGCCAGAAATATGATATTAATTAAAAATAATAGTAATAAAAAGAAGTTATGCACTCATCACAAGGACACTTGCATATTTTTATTTTATTATTTTTTTAAATGGCATGCAACACATTTCCTTTCTAAAAAAATAGTTTAAGCTTTTAAAAGAATTGGCTCATACCAATTATATTCTAAGTTCTAACGTGAAATCCCCAAATTATTTAATCTTTTGTTTTAGACCTATTAACAAGTTGAGATGCTAAAGATTAATATGTAAATAAAAAATAAAGAACTTTTGGCATCTTGATGTTCAAATTTTCAGAGATCTGATCAATAGACGTGTTCACATCAAAGTCAACATAAGTATTAGGTAAGACAAGAAGCTAAAGAATGACCCCAATAACATCAGTATAGTTATCTACATACTACTGAAAAAGTAAATGCTTATAACCAGTTTACTGGACTTCATTATAGCATTACAAGACATAGCTCTCAGTTGAAATATGTTTGCGTTTATTGAATGATGTTATTATCTAATGGATTTTCAAAAGGGGATTTTAGTAAAGCACATTATCAAATAAAAGAAAGGTATTATAAGAGCTCTCAATAGAAAAATTGAGAAACTGAGAGGAACCGAGACACCTTACCTGTAAAATTTGACAGTTTTTCAGTGTGCTTTTCCCACTTTGTAGTTCACAAAAAATTCCAAATAAAGAATAAGCAAATAGAACAGTAGTAATTGAGTTAGCAAAACATTAATCTTTAAAATTTTCCTTTCTTTGATTGTGGGGGGTGTTTTAAGTGATGATTTTCCTTTCTTTGGAATGGATAATTATAAATATATAATCCTCCAAGACTTATGGTACTTTAAAATGTTCATACAAATGGATAGTTAGATAAGGGTTTAGAGGATCACATTAAAAAAGCCTTCACTATCTAATCCCCAGACTTCCAAATAAGATAATGGTTTATTATATGTAGATGCGCAGATTTCGATTAAATGTACTCCCACCAAAAGATAAATCTAGAAAAGTTAAGCTATTGTAATTCATCAAAAGAAGCAAACACCAGTCTCTATTGAAGTTTCATATCCATTAATGCTAAATTACTAAATTACAAGTAATAATTTGAAGTTCCAATAATACTAAATTACTAATCAGAACAGTAAAAAAAAGCAACAAATCAGAAAAAAACTACACAGAACAATAACCAACAGCCCTAATATTCACAAGTTCTGATAATCAAAAACAATATCCCTAATCAGAAGTTCTAATAAATTAAATCCTAGACTTTCATGGCATTCATAAATTAAAACAATTAATTTCAAAATAAAATTTCCTACCTCAATTAGCCAAAACTCGGTAATTAAACGCAACAAACCATTCATTTGTTTTTAATTCCTAGTAGCAACAACTTTCCTCTTGGAGCAGTAGCAACAATGATCTCAGCACCAATCATAATTGTTTAGGAGATAAATTAGCAACACTAGAATAAAATATGCTAACATAATTAGGACGAAAATATGACAGAAGAACAAAATGGTAACAAAGCAAGGAAGAAAATGTTACAGGTCTCATAAACGAAGGAATTGGAACCAGAACGGGAACAGTGCTACCGGCAACAACGGCAGTGACATCCCCTTTCAAGTTTCACGATGACAGAATGCTCCTTAGCGGCGACGACAATGGCTCCGGCGGCTAGCCCTGGCAACAGCAGTGGCAACTCCTCCCTCACCCCTCCATCGCGTCTGTCACTCACTCTGCTTCGTGCGATGGCGGCAGCTTCAGGCTCGACGGCGGCGCGCGATGATGGCGATGCAACAGTCGCGGCGAGCTGGACGCGAACGGCCTCCCTCCAACGGCGGGGACAGGACGCGGGCGGCCTCCCTCTTCTCGCAAATTCTCTCTCTTCGCGCCCTTTCTCCACGGTTCCGTTTCTGATGGCGATTCAGCAGCAGTGACTGACGGTAAAGCGCGACGGAGGTTGCGCAACGATCGCCAGTGGCGGCGCGGCCTCCCTCCTTTCCTTTCCTTCTTCTTTCCTGCGACTCCCTCACTTCCTCGGGTTCTCTCTATGCTTGTGTCTATGTATACGCTTGTATTAGTTGTGTGTGGTGTGCTGTGAGTGTTAGAAAAATATAGGGTTAGAGATTGGGTAACTTAAATATTTTTAATAAAAATAAGGATAAGAATTGTATAATAACTAAAAATTATTTTTAATTTAATAATAATTATATAAAGATATTATTTAATTATAAATTTTTAAATATTTAATTAAATTAATTATTTTCAAAATATTATTTTATTATTATTTTATAATTATTTTTAAACAAATATTAATTAAGATAAAATTGGAGATATTTAAATTAATTTTTTTATTCATAAAATTTAAAATATTAAATTCAAAAATCTTAAATATTTAAATTAAATGATATAAAATTTTTATATTTTTTTCAATTACTAAAATTTTAAATTATAAATAAGAAAATACTCTGTTTAACATATAAATCTCTAAAAAATTATTTTGAATAAGTATAATAAATTATAAATAATTTATTATTTAGTTTTTAAAATAATTTTAAACTCAAACTATCATTAATTAGACTTAAATATTTTTAGTAAAATAAATTTTTAAATATAAAATCTTAAATAAATATAATAAATCATAAATAAATTATTATGTTAATTTTTAAAAATTCAAAGTCTTACATTTAGTATGTTGAAATAAAATTTTTTATTAGTTATAAAAAATTTTGAATTTTGTGACAAATAAATAACTTGTTACAAAAATATTGTATTTTGTAACAAATTAATTTTTTGTTACAAAATATTTAGAGCTTTTGAAACAAATACATATTTTGTTACAAAATATTTTGAATTTTTGAAACAATATAATCTTTTGTTACAAAACATTATAATATTTTGTAACAAAACAACAATTCGATACGAAAGCTAACATAATTTGTAACAAAAGAAATTAAATTGTTAGAAAATATTGAAATGTTTTGTAACAAATTTTTTGTTACAAATGTTTCATTTTCTTGTAGTGATTATCAATGAAAGTCATGAACACAGCTACTCTATCCCTTGATTTCCTTAGGAAGTTCTCATGCTTGCTAGCTAGCTTCCTTTGTTCCTTACTCATTGCAATCATATGATTGGATTGGGAGACAAACTTCTAAACAACATCCTTGACCACATTCAGCAGAGCGAATTTCTTCCCAGTAAAGATGGAAGTACCCTCGGTGGAAGGAGCAGGAGACTCCTCAGGGACAAAATCATCATCTTCATCATCTAATACCACCCGTTCAGATCGAGTAGGTCCTTTGGGCTGTTTCACTGAACCACCCTCTTTTAGGTATGAATGTCTATTTTGATATTCCTCATTGGTCAAGTCAACACCAAAATACTCAAATATGCAAGTTAGAAACATGCCATAAGGAAGTGCTTTATCTTTTTCACTCCTAACAGAGTCAAACATATATCTAACCATCAAGTATGCAAATGAAATTTCAGTTTTGGTGAGAAGGGCATATAAAACAAGAGTATTAGTGTAGGAAACCCTTTGATATAAGCTACTTTATAGAAGAATAATGTGGTTGACCATTCGGTGCAACTGAGCACGCTCATATCCTAAGGCTTTGTGAGTGGGTGTAATGCCATCAATTAAAGAGACATGTTCACACATGTGAGCCAATGCGTTACGGTAAGAAATTCCAACACATTCATCCCACTTAACCGAAGTGTAAGCACAAGGCCCAACATCGGTATACTTCAAAGCATCACTGATAGTTTCATTATTTAAAACTATGTCTCGGCCTTTTACATATGAGTGAGCAGTGCCATCATGATAACTCATGTTGGCATAAAATTCTTTGACCAATAAGGGATAAACAGGCTTTTTGATGTCAAACAGGTGATTCCAATCCAGAAAAATCAAGTTATCAACAAAAGGAAAATCTTTTCTTTTCAAAGATGAGAAATCAGCTAGAAAAGATGGACACAGTGTACGATACCGAATAACCCCCTCATAAAAGTCATTATTCATGGCAGATTTGAATCTATAAGGATTATAGTTTGAATGAGAGGTCAAAAAAATGAGCTTTGTAATCAAACGGCCCAATGTCAGGTTCACTAACTGTTTTAAGAGGAACTCGAGTTTTACCTCGTTGAGAACGCACAGGAATAGATCGTGACCTAGGTTGTGGTGGCTCGGGAACAGGTTCTTCAGTAGCAGAGCGTTTTCCCTTGGATGAGGCAGGTTTCGAGGAGCTCAGTTTGGAAGGCGTTGCCTTTGGTGGTGGCGTTGGTTTGGCAGAAGCAGGATACCTTGGTGTGGTCTTGGTTCGCGCCATGGGATCATTGCGAGGATGAGAGGTAGGAGGAGAAGGAGAGCGTGTGAAGGTTTGATCTTGGGAGCAAGTTGATGGTCTGGTGGAACACTTGAGGATTTTCTCACGAGGAGGCCTTTTAGCCAGGGTTTTCGTCCTCATTTGGTAAGTTTTCAGGCTTTTGAGGGAAGAGAAGCAGTAAAGTTAGTGGGAAAAAACCGAAGGGTTTGAAGAAAAGTTATGGAGGGAAGAGAGGGAGTGTTGGTAATTGTTCATATCCTGGGTCGAGCTTTTCGACCCGGGATGTTCTACAGACAAAGCGACCGACCTCTTTAGGTCAAGCGGACCGACTTCTTTGCAAAGAACTCGGTCCAAATCGACAGAAAAGCCCAAAGAAGGGCCCAACTCAAGGAATACGATCCCGATCCAAGGGCAGCCCAAGCCTATAGAGATAAGGGCGGTTCCATGGAAGATAAGCTGACCTCGACAAAAGATAAGATAAGATAAGATAACTAACTTATCTTATCTAAAGAAGGTCACATCTCACCATTATAAATACACTGGAGCACCCAGGTATAACTCATACTCTGATTCTACTCAATACCTGTTTAATACCCTTGCTAACTTAAGCATCGGAGTCCCTTGCAGGTACCCCCCACCCTTCGGTGACAAGGGATCAGTAGCATTCTCAGTTCCACAAGTCGGACACACCAGCTCCGGCTGCTACACACCTGCCGGACATGTCGGCTCCGACCAGCACAGAAGATCTCGTCCGAGATTGACCTACAGTTTCAGGTAAACCCTCGGAATATTGGCGCCGTTGCCGGAGATCCTGGAAGTCATCCCATCACCATGGCGGACGACCATGACAACGACCACGATTCAGGTTTGGAAGATAGAACGCCACACAAGAATGCAGATGTTACACTCAAAGATACTCCGGAGCCCAACGGGGACAAAAATTCATCAAAACCAGGAGTGATAGAGGCACTTCAAGATCGATTAAAGCAACTCGAGAAAGAAGCCCAACATCAACGCGAAAAAGAAGAGGATCTGCATCGGGAGATAAGGCGACGCCGAGAATTAGAAGATAAACTTCTAAAACTCGAAGCCGATCTCAAAACTAAAGCTACTCGATCTACTCCAGAGGATAGCTCTCGCAAGGATCAAGATCCATTCACCAGGGAAATTATGAAGACCAAAATCCCAAAGGACTTCAAACTTTCGGATATGACTCTGTATGACGGCACTTCAGACCCCAACCATCATCTCAGCAATTTCAGAAGTAGAATGTACCTCACTGACGCCTCGGATGCAGTTCGCTACAAGGCCTTTCCAACAACTCTTACCAAGACAGCCATTAGATGGTTCGACAGCCTACCTCCAAAGTCCATCTCAAGCTTCGACGACCTGGCCAAAAAGTTCCTGGCCAGATTTTCCATACAAAAAGATAAGGCTAAACACGCACCCAGCCTACTAGGAATCAAGCAAGGAGATCGGGAGAGTCTTCGTAACTACATGGAAAGATTCAACAAAATATGCATGGACATACAAAGTCTACCAACAGAAGCTGCCATTATGAGCCTTATAAATGGCCTACGAGAAGGACCGTTTAGCCAATCTATATCAAAGAAGTACCCTGCATCCCTGGACAAAGTACAAGAATGGGCGCAGAAGTACATCAACATGGAGGAGAATTCTCGACTTGGGGAAGCCTCGAGGTTCGGTTCCGCCTACCGAGATAAAGATAAAGAATCCAAGAAAAAGGAAGATCGCTCCGGGGAGAAAATTAAAAAATATCATAATTACACCCCTCTTAGGGTATCCTTGGTAGATGTTTACAAAGAAGTCTGCCATACGAAAAAAATACCCCCAGCTCGGCCACTCAAAGGCAAAAGAGGAGGAGGAAATCGGAACGAATAATGTGAGTATCATCGAGTCCGAGGACATTCCACCAACGAATGCTTCGACTTGAAAAATGTCATAGACAAATTAGTAAGAGAAGGAAAACTAGATTGGTTTTTGGCCAACTGGGACGAAGAGCCAAGAAAAAGAAGAATGGATGAAGATGTCGGACGGTCTGAGCGATCACCTCGCACACCAGAGAGACACGTCCACGTGATATACGGCGGATTTGCGGGAGGAGGAATCTCCAAATCATCTCGCAAGCGACACCTCAAAGAAGTATACCATGTCGAAGGAAAGAAGGAGGCGCCAGACATCCCAGCAATCACGTTTACCAAAGAAGACGCATCCAGAATCATCTCAGGACACGACGACCCCATGGTCGTCACTATCATACTGGCAAACACCAACCTCCACCGCACATTAATTGACCAAGGAAGCTCCGCCGACATCTTATTCAAAACTGCCTTCGACAAGCTCGGCTTAGAAGAAAAAGAGCTAAGAGCATACCCGAACAGCCTGTTCAGACTTGGGGATACCCCAGTACAAACACTGGGATACGTATCGCTACATACAACCTTCGGAAAGGGGAACCAATCCAGAACACTCAAGATAGACTACATCGTGGTCGACGTAAGCTCAGCCTACAATGCCTTAATAAGTCGGACAACGTTAAACCAACTCAGCGCAATAGTTTCAACTCCACATCTATGTATGAAATTCCCAACTGCAGAAGGGATAGCTACAATAAAAGCAGATCAAAAGATGGCGCGTCGCTGTTATAACGAAAGTCTAAACCTCAGAGGCGAAGGAGGAGAGTTCCACACAATCGAACTTGGTGGAGTTCAGAGGCGAGAAGAACTCCGTCCACAGCCCGAAGGTGAAGTAGAGAAAGTTCAGATCGGAGACACCTCGGATAAGACAACTAATATTGGCACGATCCTGAAAGGAGATGCAAAGGAATCACTCACACAGTTCCTACGAGATAATGTTGATCTCTTCGCATGGAAAGCTACCAACATGCCAGGCATAGATCCCGAACTGATGAGCCACAAGTTGGCAGTCTATCTGGGATCCCGGCCGGTGCAACAAAGACGAAGAAAACTTGAGTCAGAACGGTCTCAGGCTGTAGCAGAATAGGTGCAAGCACTACTAGAGGCAGGATTCATAAGAGAAGTTAAGTACCGACTATGGCTAGCAAACATCGTTTTGGTGAGAAAGTCAAATGGGAAGTGGCGAATGTGCACCGACTACACCGACCTCAACAAAGCCTGCCCAAAAGACCCTTATCCACTCCCAAGCATCGACGCTCTAGTAGATGCCTTATCGGGATATAAGTATCTCTTGTTTATGGACGCATACTCGGGGTACAACCAGATCCCAATGTATCCACCAGATCAAGAAAAAACCTTGTTTTTAACACCCAAAGCAAACTATTGTTACATCGTAATGCCTTTCGGCCTTAAGAACGCGGGAGCTACTTATCAGAGGCTAATGAATAAGGTCTTCTCATATCACATTGGAAAAATCATGGAGGTCTACATGGATGACATGTTGATAAAGACACAAAGTGAAGAAACATTACTGTCCAACTTGGTTCAAGCATTCGACACCATACGGAAGCATGGCATGCGACTTAACCCGGCTAAATGCACCTTCGCCGTGGAAGCAGGTAAGTTCTTAGGCTTTATGCTCACACAAAGAGGAATCGAGGCAAATCCAGATAAATGCCAGGCCATACTCAACATGAAGAGCCCAACCTGCGTCAAAGAGGTACAACAACTCAATGGGAGATTGGCGGCCTTGTCCAGATTCCTAGCAGGATCAGCGATAAGATCCCTCCCTTTCTACGCTACTATAAGGAAGGGAAAGAACTTCGAGTGGACAACGGAATGTGAGCAAGCCTTCCGAGACTTCAAAGAATTCTTGGGACGGCCACCTATCCTATCTCGACCATGAGAAGGAGAACCACTCATATTTTACCTCGCAGTAGGAAGCTGGGCAATAGCCTCAGCACTAATTAGAGAAGACGAGGGTGGGCAACAACCCGTCTACTTCATTAGCAAAGCACTGTAGGGGTCAGAGCTGAACTACCAGAAAATAGAGAAGTTTGCCTACGCTCTCATACTCACATCCCGACGACTTCGCCCGTACTTCCAAGCGCATACCATTAAGGTTCGGACCAACCAGCCCATAAAGGGGATATTGCAGAAAACAGATCTACCAGGAAGAATCCTACAGTGGGCAATCGAGTTGTCCGAGTTTGACCTCCAATATGAGGCATGAACAACCATTTAATCACAATACCTAGCCGACTTCATTGCAGAATTCACAGACACCCCAGAGATCCCCATATAGTGGAATATATACGTGGACGGCTCCTCAAATAAAATCGGAAGTGGTGCAGGTGTGATAATCGAAAGCAACCAAGGAACCCAACTTGAGCTTTCCCTCAAATTCGGATTCCCGGCCTCAAACAACCAGGCAGAATATGAAGCGTTATTAGCTGGTTTGAAGCTGGCTAGAGAAGTTGGAGCTCGGAAACTCAACATCTACAGTGATTCACAAGTCGTTACCTCACAAATAACAGGGAGCTACCAAGCCAAAGATCCTACAATGAAAAAGTATTTGGATAAAACCAAGGAACAGCTCGGACAACTCGGGGAATATAGGATCTGCCACATACCCCGCGAGCAAAACGCCCGAGCTGACACACTCTCAAAACTAGCCAGCACTAAACCAGGGGGCAACAATAGAAGCCTCATCCAGGAAATACTGCAAAACCCGTCAATATCAGGAGAAGAAAAAGTCCTAGCCATAACAGGTCGGGATCAAGGATGGATGACCCCCATAATTAATTACCTCAAAAAAGAAGCTCTCCCTACAGATGAAAAAGAGGCAAAGAGGTTAAAAAGGGAGGCACAGTACTACATTATCATAAACAACACCTTGTACAAAAGAGGGATCTCAATACCATTGTTAAAGTGCGTACCGATCTCCAAAACAAAGGAAGTACACAGCGGCATTTGCGGCAATCATCTTGGAGCGCAAGCTCTCACAAAAAAAGTACTCCGGGCGGGATTCTATTGGCCAACTCTACGAAAGGAAGCTCCAGAATTTGTAAAGACATGTCCACCATGCCAGAAGCATGCCAACTTTCACTTTGCCCCGCCGGAAAAACTCATCAGTGTAACCTCACCCTAGCCATTTGCAAAGTGGGGACTCGATCTTCTCGGACCCTTTCCACAGGAATCGGGACAAGTAAAAGTTCTCATAGTAGGGGTAGATTATTTCACAAAATGGATCAAGGCAGAACCCCTAGCCAACGCCACTGCTCAAAGAAGCCAGAAATTCCTATATAGGAACATCGTTACGAGGTTCGGGGTCCCATACTCCATTACCACAGACAATGGCACCCAATTCACAGATGCAGGCTTCAGAAAACTAGTGGCCGACTTGAATATAAAACACCAGTTCACCTCTTGTCGAACATCCCCAAGCCAATGGACAAGCCGAAGCGGCCAATAAAGTCATATTGGCCGGGTTAAAGCGGAGACTGCAAGAAGCAAAGGGGGCTTGGGCTGAGGAACTTCCACAAGTCCTATAGGCGTATCGAACAACCCCCCCCTCCATTCTACTACAAACGAATCACCATTTCGATTAGCATACGGAGTGGAGGCAATGATTCCAATAGAAGTCGAGGAAGGGTCTCCCCGAGTAGTCCACTACAATGAACAAACCAACTCTCAACTTCAAAAAGAAGAGCTCGACCTACTTCCATAAATCCAAGAAAGAGCTCGGATCAGAGAAGAAGCACCAAAGCGGCGAATGGCTTCCAGGTATAATCAAAAGGTAGTGCCAAGAGGTTTTGCTGAGAATGATCTCATCTTAATCCGAAATGATATTGGAACAACTCGACCCGGAGAAGAAAAGCTGGCAGCCAACTGGATAAAGGACCCTATCGAGTCACAGAAGTACTCAGGAAGGGCTACTACAGACTGTCTGAACTCGAGGGACGAGAACTCCCCATATCATGGCACGCCTGTAACCTAAGAAGGTACTATAGCTAGGACAGGTAAAAGATCTCATCACAAGATGCACTCTTTTTCCTGAAAAGATTTTCTAATGAGGCGTCAAGATTGAGATTTAATCCGACTTAAGGGTACGGAAAACTCCCGCATGTATATATTTGCACTTTCTTTGAATAAAATACATTTCAGATATTCTACAAATTCCCAAGACGCATTAATCTGAAGCATTCATCGTCCGATTATAAAGCAACGGATCGCAGAAAGTGAAGAACAGATTCACTGTATGATCTTGATAGGAATGATCGACCGACAAAGGTGAAAACGCGATTAACCTAAAGGACGATCAAACCGGGACAAAAACCACCATCTACAAATCGGCAAAGATGAACACAGAATAATGCAAGAAGTTATCGAAAGTGATCCCAAAAAGAACCTGACGAGGTCTTATGGATTGCTATATAATAACTTAAAAAGATTGGCCAACACTAAAAAGTCGGACCAAGTCAACCCAAGTTATCAGCAAATCCCTGGAAAGAGGTCTGGCCAACCCTATTAAAGAGGAATTGCTATAACTTAGAAGAGATTGACCTAACGAAGTCGGTTTCCTACAAGACAAGTTATAAAAGTAATCCCTGAAAGAGACCTGACAAAGGTCCAAGAAAGAGGATTACAAAAATAACTTAGAAGAGATCGACCTAATGAAGTCGGTCTCCTACAAGACAAGTTATAAAAGTAATCCCTGAAAGAGACCTGACAAAGGTCCAAGAAAGAGGATTACAAAAATAACTTAGAAGAGATCGACCTAACAAAGTCGGTCTCCTACAAGACAAGTTATAAAAGTAATCCCTGAAAGAGACCTGATGAAGGTCCAAGAAAGAGGATTACAAAAATAACTTAGAAGAGATCAACCTAACGAAGTCGGTCTCCTACAAGACAAGTTATAAAAGTAATCCCTGAAAGAGACTTGAAGAAGGTCCAAGAAAGAGGATTACAAAAATAACTTAGAAGAGATCGACCTAACGAAGTCGGTCTCCTACAAGACAAGTTATAAAAGTAATCCCTGAAAGAGACCTGACAAAGGTCCAAGAAAGAGGATTACAAAAATAACTTAGAAGGGGACCAACATAAAGAAATCGGTTATGGGACGCTAAAAATACAAGCAAAAGTGAGAAAACTGAGAAACAAGTTGGACCCATACAGTCACGGCCTCAAAGGATCCAAGTTACAAACAATAAGTGCAAAAGCAATCCAAAGAGGTCAAGCAGCAAGATTCCAACACTCTCAGAAACCAGAAGAGATACCATGTTAAAGCGCAATGGAAGCATAGTATAATAAAGCTTCAAGAGGCTACCAAAATCTACCTCAGAAAGCTACTTTTGTTTTTCAAAGTAAAAGTTGCCAGGCAGGCAACTAAAAAGCGTCAACAGTTAAACAAAACAATAAAGTTCAAAAGCCCACAAACCGGGCTATTTACACAAATACTTAAAAAGAAGATCAGTAAAGATCGGGAGCCTTCCCGGCAGCATCAGCACGGGGAGAAGGAGGGCGAGTCTGAATAGGCACAGCATCTACAGTTTCATCATCCCGGTTCAGAATCTGACAATCCGGATCAGACATAACTAGAGGAACCGAGGAGGTCGACACCTTGATAGAAGGCACTGGGGGAGGTTCAACATCATCATCGGGATCATCTGGGACAATCTTGCCATCCTTTACTACGTTATCAAGACTAACGAGAGTCAAATCGGCATCAGAAGCAACAATCCGGAACTTCTCCATCAGGTTCTCAGAGGCGGCAGTCACGCTGCCCACAAGGTGACCCTGAAGCTCGGCATAATTAACCCGAGCAGTTTCCAAATCATCCCGGAGATGCATCAACTCCCTATAAGCTGAGACATAGCTATCCTTGTGCTTTAGTGCCATGTCCTCAGCCAACTTCAAAGAAGCAGCCAAGGCAATAGAGCTGGCCTTCTCACCCTCCAGTTCCTTCTCTACCTTCGCCAACTTCACCTCCAACTCATCCTTCAGACCCTTGATCCGATCAAATTCTGATTTGGCCTCCTCCATGAAGGATTTTGTGGCATGAATCGGGATCCCTTGAACAGTTCGGAAAATAGCCGCACCCATATGTGCCATTTTCACACTACTTTTGGTGATAAAATCCAGATGCTGAAGAAGAGACACATCGTCCATGGAGAGTCCACCATAGGGGGCAATTTGCTGGTCAACAAACTCGACAGCATCAAAATCCGGGGCATCCAGGTTAAAGGGCTCGGATGTTTTTTGCTTTTTTAAGGGAGGATCACCAGAAGCAACGGCAGAAGTCTGTGGAGGATCGACCTGACGAAACCGAGGAGTAGGAATTGCTTTCCTCGGCCCGGGAGAACTCGGCACAGGAGGCTTCACTGGGACCTGAGAAGATCCCTCTCCGGCCACCTTGGCCGAGATGTTCAGAGCAGTAGTTGCCTTCTTTGCCTTTTTAAAGGCCTTCATGGAGTTGTTGTTCTTTGACATCTCTGCAAATATAGAATCAGCCATAGCAAAGAGTTACAATCACAATAAGAGGAAGAAAAAATTAAGAAACAAGTGTAGAAACAAGTCAGACAAGTACCCAAAACAGTCCGAACCAAGGACGGGTCATTCAAAAACCTTTTTGTATCAAGATGGGGTGGTTCCCCCCATAGATCCTCAAGAACAACAACAAAGACACGCTCAACATCATCAAGCATCTCCCAGGTATAGCGAGACACTCTCACATCCCTCTGCCACTCTAGAGGGAAAGAAGGCTCATCATTTTCATCAAGAAAAAAGGGGCGGGCCCCCTCGACAGCACGAACCCTAAAGAAGTAATTCTTGAAGTCTTTAAAGGACTCATCATACATAGCAAAAACTTTATGGCCCTGGGCGGACCTGAAAGAAACCCAGGAAGCTTTCTTTTTTTAAGAACCGCCAGGTTTGGTGGAAACAAACAAATAAAGGAAAAGAGTCTGAGAGGGTGTTACATCTAATTCTCGGCAGAGAAGCTGAAAAATTTTAATAAAACCCCAGGAATTTGGGTGAATCTGGGATGGGGCAATATTACACGACCACAACAGGTCGGTCTCGAAAGTAGTAAAAAGAAAGGTAACGTTCAACTGATTGAAGAAGTATTCATAGGCATAGAAGAAGGGACGCTCCCTCTCGATGGAAGTCAGAAAACAAACTCTCTCATCAGAATCAGGAGCAACAAGCTCATAATCCTCCTCACGAACACTGTTACCACAAATCCTGTGGCGCTTCCTCAGCTCTGTGAAAAATTCAGCATCTACAACAGAAACACACAACAAAACAAGGGAGTCCAGAAAATCGGACATCCCCTCGGGAACTCTGGAAGACATCTCTACAATGTTATTTCGAGAAGACATGAGGCCAACTAATCCTACAAGTAAGAAAAGAAGATGGGGCTACTAAAAACATCTCGGACAAAGGAGAAAACATCTCAATACGATACAGGCGAACACACAGAAAAGGAAAACCCCAAGACTCAAACCAAAGTCCTGGGCCATCCTTTGGAGGCAATAATAAAGCAAGGTTTCTAGGAAAAATCTACTTCTCGCATCCCAGCACCTCTCAAAACAAGAAAAGAAGGCTTCAAACAACAAGCATTTTCCCATCAAAGTAAAACACAAAAAGTCATCAAAAACATTGCCTTACAGTCTAAACCAGCAAAAACCATCCCTAAAACATCAAACACACCAAGCAGAGACCATTAAAGATGCAACCTTTTTCAGAATCAGACAAAAGCAACCTTCAAATAAAACGAGGAACAGATGCGGACAGCGGTATCAGAACAGAAACAACAAAGAACATGCAAAGCCCTAAAAGCATCAAGCAAAAGCAAAAAAGATCATGCAGAAGATGGAGAAACTCCCAGAACGCACATTTCAACAAATCTAGGGCATAATGGAAACAGAAAGATCCAAACTTTCTCTAAAAGGAGGATCAAAATCAAAACCTCATCACAAAAACAAAAACAAAGAGAAAGCACGAAATGGGACTAACCTGGAGACGAAAGAAGTTTCGAGAAAGAAAAATGAAGGCGCAGAAATGAAAGCTGCCCAGAAAATTGCCAAACGAAAGCCGCAACACAAGAAAGCAGAAGTGCAAACGAAAAACAGAGAACGAAGAGAGCGGAGAAAAGAAGTTACGAAAAGGGCGAAGGAGAGAAACTGGTGCACGAATTTGCAATCCATACAACTAACCAGCAAGTGCACTGGGTCGTCCAAGTAATACCTTACGTGAGTAAGGGTCGATCCCACGGAGATTATTGGTTTGAAGCAAGCTATGTTTATTTTATTAATCTTAGTCAGGATACCAATAAGGTTATTTGGTTTTAATTGTAAGAAGTCAAAGTATTTGGAATAAGGAATTGTTACTTTATTAATGGAGAATATGTTGGTGTTTTGGAGATGCCTTGTCCTCTGAACTTCAACTCTTCCTTGAAATCCTTTTCCCACACGCAAGGTTCCTTCCATGGCAAGCTCTATGTAGGGTGTCACCGTTGTCAATGGCTACTTCCCATCCTCTCAGTGAAAATGGTCCAAATGCTCTGTCACAGCACGGCTAATCATCTGTCGGTTCTCAATCAGGTTGGAATAGAATCCATTGATTCTTTTGCGTCTGTCACTAACGCCCAGCCTTCAGGAGTTTGAAGCTCGTCACAGTCATTCAATCCCAGAATCCTACTCGGAATACCACAGACAAGGTTTAGACTTTCCGGATTCTCATGAATGCCGCCATCAATCCGGCTTATACCACGAAGATTCTGATTAAGGAATCTAAGAGATACTCATTCAATCTGATGTAGAACGGAGGTGGTTGTCAGGCATACGTTCATGGATTGAGGAAGGTGATGAGTGTCACGGATCATCACCTTCTCCATAATTAAGTGCGAATGAACATCTTAGATAAGAACAAGCGTGTTTGAATGGAAAACAAAAGTAATTGCATTAATTCATCGAGACGCTGCAGAGCTCCTCACCCCCAACAATGGAGTTTAGAGACTCATACCGTCAAAAAGTATGTAATTCAGATCTGAAAATGTCATGAGATTCAAAATAATTCTCTAAAAGTTGTTTAAATAGTAAATTAGTAACCTAGGTTTACAGGATATGAGTAAACTAAGATAATTGGTGCAGAAATCCACTTCTGGGGCCCACTTGGTGTGTGCTGGGGCTGAGACTAAAGCTATCCACGAGCTGAGGCTTTTCTTGGAGTTGAACTCCAAGTTATAACGTGTTTTGGGCGTTCAACTCCGGATCATGACGTGTTTCTGGCGTTTAACTCCAGACAGCAGCATGTACTTGGCGTTCAACGCCAAGTTACGTCGTCTATCTTCGCGCAAAGTATGGACTATTATATATTGCTGGAAAGCCCTGGATGTCTACTTTCCAACGCCGTTGAGAGCGCACCAATTGGACTCCTGTAGCTCCAGAAAATCCATTTCGAGTGCAGGGAGGTCAGGATCCAACAGAATCAGCAGTCCTTTTTCAGCCTAACTCAGAATTTTGCTCAGCTCCCTCAATTTCAGCCAAAAAATACCTGAAATCACAGAAAAACACACAAAATCATAGTAAAGTCCAGAAATATGATTTTTGCCTAAAAACTAATAATATTTAACTAAAAACTAATTAAAACATGCTAAAATCTACATGAAATTACCCCCAAAAAGCGTATAAAATATCCGCTTATCACAACACCAAACTTAAACTGTTGCTTGTCCTCAAGCAACTAGATAAATAAAATAGGATAACAAGAAATTAAGAAGCAATAATATTTTAGAGTTTTAAGTGAAGCTCAGATTCTAATTGGATGAGCGGGACTAGTAGCTTTTTGCTTCTGAACAGTTTTGGCATCTCACTTTATCCTCTGAAATTCAAAATGATTGGCATCCATAGGAACTCAGAATTCAGATAGTATTATTGATTCTCCTAGTTTAGTATGTTGATTCTTGAACACAGCTACTTTATGAGTCTTGGTCGTGGCCCTAAGCACTTTGTTTTCCAGTATTACCACCGGATACATAAATGCCACAGACACATAACTGGGTGAACCTTTTCAGATTGTGACTTAGCTTTTCTCAAGTCCCCAATTAGAGGTGTCCAGAGTTCTTAAGCACACTCTTTTGCTTTGGATCACGACTTTAACCACTCAGTCTCAAGCTTTTCACTTGGACCTGCATGCCACAAGCACATGGTTAGGGACAGCTTGATTTAGCCGCTTAGGCCTGGATTTATTTCCTTGGGCCCTCCTATCCATTGATGCTCAAAGCCTTGGATCCTTTTCACCCTTGCCTTTTGGTTTAAAGGGCTTTTGGCTTTTTCTACCTCTTTTGCTTTTTTCTTTTTTTTTTTGCAAGCTTGTTTTTCACTGCTTTTTCTTGCTTCGAGAATCAATTTTGTTATTTTTCAGATCATCAATAACATTTCTCTTGTTCATCGTTCTTTCAGGAGCCAATAATTTTAACATTCATAAAATTCAATATCAAAAATATGCACTGTTCAGGCATTCATTCAGAAGACAAAAAGTATTGCCACCACATATAAATAATTAGAATTTTTCTTATTAAGAACTCAAAAAAAAAATATTGCCTCTTTATTCTAAAAATCTACTATTTTATTCATGTTTCATGATGATGAGAAAAATAAATTATAACTTAATTGGAATTAAAATCAAAGTAGAGATACTAATTACTACTACTAATATATAACTTCTAAGGTAAATTTCTAATAAGAACAGTTATCACAGAGTTAAGGCAAAGATTAGAACTCAACGACCTTTATTTTGGGAAGTGAATGTTCCTCTAGTCTGTGGGGTGCTTGGTCCTTTAAGATATAATTTCTGACGCTTCAGTTCCTTCAAGTTACATCCTTGCTCTTCCTGTTTCCTTAGGTGCCATGATCTTGATGAGTTTTAGCTCAATGATCATGGCAAATCACACCAAACTTAGAGGTTTGCTTGTCCTCAAGCAAAAGAAAGGATAAGAGAGGAATAGAGGGAGAGGCAATTTCGAAATTCAAAAGATATGATGAGTTGAAAAAGATTTAAAAAAATATAAGATAAAAGATATGATTTATAAAAGATAAATATGATAAGAAAAAGATATAATTTAAAAAGATATGAATGATATTTAAAAATAAATCTGAATTTTTAATTTGAAAAAGATTTTAGAAGATAATTAAGTGTTGAAGAACTTTAAAAAAAAGAGTTGGATTGGATTGGAAAACAATTTGTTTTTATGGATTAAGATGCATGTAATATTTTTGAAAAAGGGATTTTAGAAATTAGGGTTCTTAGAAATTAGAATTAAAATTTTTTAAATTGAAGGATGATATTTGGAAACATGTTTATGCAAGAAATCATGAATTGAAACATAAAAATTAGAAAATTTGTGAAGAAAAACGAATTTTACCTCTTCCCCACCATCCTGGCGTTAAACGCCCAAATGCTGCATGTTTTGGGCGTTTAACGCCCAATTGCTGCTTCTCCTGGGCGTTCAACGCCTAGCTGTTGCTTCTTTCTGGCGTTGAACGCCAGGAAGTCCTTTGTCACTGGGCGTTTTTCTGAACGCCCAGGATGCTGTCAATCTGGCGTTAAACGCCCAGAAGGTGCTTCTTTCTGGCGTTCAACGCCCAGAAGATGCTCCTTTCTGGCGTTTAACGCCCAGATGGCTACCCTTACTGGCGTTGAACGCCCAGTGGGTGCTTCTTTTGGGCGTTCAACGCCCAAAATGTTTCTTACTGGCTTTTTCACGCCAGTGAGCTTCCAAATTCCCTTGTAACTCTGTGAATCCAATCAATTGCTATTTTCCCTTGAAGATACTTTGACATATACCTGTAAAAATCAATTAATTAATCAAAACGAATAAAATTAAATTTTGTGATTGGCTGGGTTGCCTCCCAGCAAGTGCTTCTTTATTGTCCTTATCTGGACAGTGAGCTCTCATGGAGTCTCACAGATAATCAGAGCAAGGTAAGGACCTCCCAACATCAAACTTAGAGTTTGAATGTGGGGGTTCAACACCAAACTTAGAGTTTGGTTGTGGCCTCCCAACACCAAACTTAGAGTTGGACTGTGGGGGCTTTGGTTGACTCTGCAGTGAGAGAAGCTTTCCATGCTTCCTCTCCATTGTTACAAAAGGAGAACCTTGTGTCTTATAGTTTGCAATGTCTGCAAACCACAGAGCTTCCTGAACAGCAAACAATTGCTCATCCGAAAAGGTTTCAGAGATCTCAGTAGGAGGGAGGGATGCTCCTGCTACTGGTTCTATCCGGGACAGGTGATCAGCTACTTGATTCTCTGTTCCTTTTCTGTCTCTTATTTCTATATCAAACTCTTGCAGAAGCAACACCCATCTTATGAGCCTGGGCTTTGAATCCTGCTTTGTGAGTAGATATTTAAGAGCAGCATGGTCAGTGTACACAATCACTTTTGATCCTACTAAGTAGGATCTAAACTTGTCAATGGCATAAACCACTGCAAGTAATTCTTTTTCTGTGGTTGTGTAATTTTTTTGGGCATCATTTAAAACACTGCTAGCATAATAAATGACATGCAGAAGCTTGTTATGCCTCTGTCCCAATACTGCACTGATGGTATGGTCACTAGCATCACACATTAGTTCAAAGGGTAATGTCCAGTCTGGTGCAGAAATAACTGGTGCTGTGACCAGCTTAGCTTTCAGGGTCTCAAACGCCTGCAGACACTTTGTGTCAAACACAAATGGCGTGTCAGCAGCTAGCAGATTGCTCAGAGGTTTGGCAATTTTTGAAAAATCCTTTATAAACCTCCTATAGAATCCTGCATGCCCCAGAAAGCTTCTGATTGCCTTAACATTGGCAGGTGGTGGTAATTTTTCAATTACCTCTACCTTAGCTTGATCCACCTCTATTCCCTTGTTTGAAATTTTGTGCCCAAGGACAATTCCTTCAGTCACCATAAAGTGACATTTTTCCCAGTTTAAAACTAGGTTGGTCTCTTGGCATCTTTTCAGAACAAGTGCTAAATGGTTAAGGCAGGAGCTGAATGAGTCTCCAAATACTGAAAAGTCATCCATGAAGACTTCCAGAAACTTCTCCACCATATCAGAGAAGATGGAGAGCATGCACCTTTGAAAGGTTGCAGGTGCATTGCACAAGCCAAATGGCATCCTTCTGTATGCAAATACTCCAGATGTACATGTGAATGCCGTTTTCTCTTGATCCTGGGGATCTACTGCAATTTGATTATAACCTGAATATCCATCCAGGAAGCAGTAGTATTCATGACCTGCTAGTCTTTCTAGCATCTGGTCTATGAATGGTAAAGGAAAATGATCCTTTCGGGTGGCTGTATTGAGCCTTCTATAATCAATACACATACGCCACCCTGTAACTGTTCTTGTAGGAACCAGTTCATTTTTTTCATTATGAACCACTGTCATGCCACCTTTCTTAGGGACGACTTGGACAGGGCTTACCCAGGGGCTATCAGAAATAGGATAAATAATCCCAGCCTCTAGTAATTTAGTGACCTCTTTCTGCACAACTTCCTTCATGGCTGGATTCAGCCGCCTTTGTGGTTGAGCCACTGGCTTGGCATCACCCTCCAGTAAGATCTTGTGCATGCATCTGGCTGGGCTAATGCCCTTGAGATCACTGATGGACCACCCAAGAGCTGTCTTGTGTGTCCTTAGCACTTGAATTAATGCTTTCTCTTCCTGTGGCCCTAAAGCAGAGCTTATGATTACAGGAAAAGTGTCACCTTCTCCCAGAAATGCATATTTCAGGGATGGTGGTAGTGGTTTGAGCTCGGGTTTAGGAGGTTTCTCCTCTTCCTGAGGAGTTTTCAGAGGTTCTTTTATTTCCTCTGGTTCCTCCAGATCAGGCTGAACATCTTTAAAAATGTCCTCTAGCTCTAATTTGAGACTCTCAGTCATATAGACCTCTTCCACCAGGGAGTCAATAATATCAACACCCAGGCAGTCGTCTAATGTGTCTGGATGTTGCATAGCTTTGACAACATTCAACTTAAACCATCCTCATTGACTCTCAGGGTTATCTCCCCTTTTTGGACGTCAATGAGGGTTTGTCCAGTTGCTAGGAATGGTCTTCCTAAAATGAGAGTTGCACTCTTGTGCTCCTCTATTTCCAGCACTACAAAGTCAGTAGGGAAGGCAAATGGCCCAACCTTGATAATCATGTCCTCAATTATGCCTGATGGGTATTTAATGGAACCATCAACAAGTTGAAGACAGATCCGGGTTGGTTTGACCTCTTCAGTCAAGCCAAGCTTTCTGATAGTGGATGCAGGGATTAGGTTGATGCTTGCCCCAAGATCACATAGAGCTGTCTTGGTGCAGTTACCCTCTAATGTGCATGGTATCATGAAGCTCCCAGGATCTTTAAGCTTCTCAGGTAAGCTTTTCAGAATGACTGCACTGCATTCTTCAGTGAGGTAAACTTTTTCAGTCTCCCTCCAATCCTTCTTATGACTTAAGATCTCTTTCATGAACTTAGCATAAGAGGGTATTTGCTCAAGTGCTTCTGCAAACGGAATCTTTATTTCAAGAGTCCTGAGATAGTCTGCAAAACGGGCAAATTGTTTATCCTGTTCCGCTTGGCGGAGTTTTTGAGGATAAGGCATTTTGGCTTTGTATTCCTCAACCTTAGTTGCTGCAGGTTTATTACCTGTAGAAGTGGGTTGGGAAGCCTTTTTAGAAGGGTTGTTATCAGCACTTGTATGTGACTGATTTCCCACTGGCGTTTGAATGCCAGGGGTGGAAGCTGGAGTGGCGTTAGACACCAACTCCTTATCTGTTACTGGCGTCTGAACGCCAGAACTATGCTTCCCTTGGGCGTTCAACGCCGGATTCATGCTTGTTTCTGGCGTTGAACGCCAGAAATGAGCATGGTCTGGGCGTTCAGCGCCAGCCTTATTCCTCTCTGGGCTCTAATTGTCCTCAGAGGGATTTTGAGTAGCCATTTGTTCATTTCTTGGCTTCCTGCTGCTTTGAAGTGAGGTATTTAATGTCTTCCCACTTCTTAATTGAACTGCATGGCATTCTTCTGCTATTTGTTTTGACAGTTGCTTTTCTGTTTGCCTTAACTGTACTTCCATATTCCTGTTAGCCATTCTTGTTTCCTGTAGTATTTCCTTGAATTCGGCTAGCTGCTGAGTTAGAAAGTCTAATTGCTGATTGAATTCATTAGCCTGATCTACAGGACTGAGTTCAGCAGTTACTGTTTTAGCTTCTTCTTTCATGGAAGATTCACTGCTTAGGTACAGATGCTGATTTCTGGCAACTGTATCAATAAGCTCTTGAGCTTCTTCAATTGTTTTTCTCATATGTATAGATCCACCAGCTGAATGGTCTAGAGAAATTTGAGCTTTTTCTGTAAGCCCATAGTAGAAGATGTCTAATTGCACCCACTCTGAAAACATTTCAGAGGGGCATTTTCTTAGCATCTCTCTGTATCTCTCCCAGGCATCATAAAGGGATTCATTATCTCCTTGTTTGAAGCCTTGGATGCTTAGCCTTAGCTGTGTCATCCGTTTTGGAGGGAAATAGTGATTCAGGAATTTTTCTGATAGCTATTTCCATGTTTTTATGCTGTTCTTAGGCTGGTTATTTAACCACCTCTTAGCTTGATCTTTTACAGCAAATGGAAACAGTAATAATCTGTAGACATCCTGATCTACTTCCTTATCATATACTGTGTCAGTAATTTGTAAAAATTGTGCCAGAAACTCTGTAGGTTCTTCATGTGGAAGACCGGAATACTGGCAACTTTGCTGCACCATGATAATGAGCTGAGGATTCAACTCAAAGCTATTAACTCCAATGGAGGGTATACAGATACTACTCCCATATGAAGCAGTAGTGGGGTTAGCATATGACCCCAGAGTCCTCCTAGACTGTTCATTTCTACTTAATTCCATGATGGAACAAGGGAGATGATATGTATGTTGATATTATTTATTTTATAGAAGTGGAATAGATAAAAACGGAATATAATAAAAAAATTTGAAAATATTTTGTGAAAATTTTTCGAAAAATTTTGAAATTGAAATCTGAATTTTTATATAAAAATTTCGAAAATTATTGTTTAAAATTAGTTAGAAAAGATATTTTTTTTCGAATTTTGAATTTTATGATGAAAGAGAAAAACACATAAAAGACCCAGGACTTAAAATTTTTAGATCTAATGCTCCTTATTTTCGAAAATTTTGGAGGGAAAACACCAAGGAACACCAAACTTAAAAATTTTAAGATCAAGACACAAGAAAAACTCAAGAACACCTTGAAGATTCATAAGAACACCAAGAACAAAAGAAAGAACACCAAACTTAAAATTTTTAGAAAACTTTAATAAAATTTTCGAAAATTATGAAAAGATTAACAAGAAAAAACACCAAACTTAAAGTTTGGCACAAGATTAACTCAAGAAAAATTATTTTTGAAAAAGATTTTCAAAAGAACTGGTGCCCAATCATCAAGAATATAAACCAATGCTCTAGTCAATTGGGAGTAAATGTAACACTTGTTCTAAATAGGTATATTCCTTTTGAAAGATTAATGCTTTAAAAAAAACACAAGTGAAACAAGAAAAGACACAGAACAAGAAAAAGTAAAGATCAAACAAGGAAAATAAACAAGAACAACTTGAAGATCAAGGAAGAACAAAGAACACTAATACGAAAATTTTAGAGAAAAATATAAAAGATGCAATTGACACCAAACTTAGAACAAGACACTAGACTCACGAAAAATTAACAATTAATAAAGAAAAATAATATTTTTGAAAAGAAATTTTTGAAAAGAAACTATCCTACCAGGATTTGATGACTCTATAACAATAAAAATAAATTATTCCTAATCTAAGAAATAAAATAAACCTTTAGTTGTTCAAACTCGAATAATCCCCGGCAACGGCGCCAAAAACTTGGTGCACGAATTTGCAATCCGTACAACTAACCAGCAAGTGCACTGGGTCGTCCAAGTAATACCTTACGTGAGTAAGGGTTGATCCCACGGAGATTATTGGTTTGAAGCAAGCTATGTTTATTTTATTAATCTTAGTCAGGATACCAATAAGGTTATTTGGTTTTAATTGTAAGAAGTCAAAGTATTTGGAATAAGGAATTGTTACTTTATTAATGGAGAATATGTTGGGGTTTTGGAGATGCCTTGTCCTCTGAACTTCAACTCTTCCTTGAAATCCTTTTCCCATACGCAAGGTTCCTTCCATGGCAAGCTCTATGTAGGGTGTCACCATTGTCAATGGCTACTTCCCATCCTCTCAGTGAAAATGGTCCAAATGCTCTGTCACAGCACGGCTAATCATCTGTCAGTTCTCAATAAGGTTGGAATAGAATCCATTGATTCTTTTGCGTCTGTCACTAATGCCCAGCCTTCAGGAGTTTGAAGCTCGTCACAGTCATTCAATCCCAGAATCCTACTCGGAATACCACAGACAAGGTTTAGACTTTCCGGATTCTCATGAATGCCGCCATCAATCCGGCTTATACCACGAAGATTCTGATTAAGGAATCTAAGAGATACTCATTCAATCTGATGTAGAACGGAGGTGGTTGTCAGGCACACGTTCATGGATTGAGGAAGGTGATGAGTGTCACGGATCATCACCTTCTCCATAATTAAGTGCGAATGAACATCTTAGATAAGAACAAGCGTGTTTGAATGGAAAACAAAAGTAATTGCATTAATTCATCGAGACGCTGCAGAGCTCCTCACCCCCAACAATGGAGTTTAGAGACTCATGCCGTCAAAAAGTATGTAATTCAGATCTGAAAATGTCATGAGATTCAAAATAATTCTCTAAAAGTTGTTTAAATAGTAAATTAGTAACCTAGGTTTACAGGATATGAGTAAACTAAGATAACTGGTGCAGAAATCCACTTCTGGGGCCCACTTGGTGTGTGCTGGGGCTGAGACTAAAGCTATCCACGAGCTGAGGCTTTTCTTGGAGTTGAACTCCAAGTTATAACGTGTTTTGGGCGTTCAACTCCGGATCATGACGTGTTTCTGGCGTTTAACTCCAGACAGCAGCATGTACTTGGCGTTCAACGCCAAGTTACGTCATCTATCTTCGCGCAAAGTATGGACTATTATATATTGCTGGAAAGCCCTGGATGTCTACTTTCCAACGCCGTTGAGAGCGCGCCAATTGGACTCCTGTAGCTCCAGAAAATCCATTTCAAGTGCAGGGAGGTCAGGATCCAACAGCATCAGCAGTCCTTTTTCAGCCTAACTCAGATTTTTGCTCAGCTCCCTCAATTTCAGCCAGAAAATACCTGAAATCACAGAAAAACACACAAAATCATAGTAAAGTCCAGAAATATGATTTTTGCCTAAAAACTAATAATATTTAACTAAAAACTAATTAAAACATGCTAAAATCTACATGAAATTACCCCCAAAAAGCGTATAAAATATCCGCTCATCAGAAACCGTTTCTGGGTTTTCAAAATCAAAATAAAGAGCCTAAGGGAAACGGGGTAATTAATATTAAAATTAATGAAGGCATTAAACCCTCGCACGTTTCCAAAGCACTGATACAAAAGCGCGTGCTTTTAGAGGAAAAACGTTCTACATTCAAAAGCTTCTACAAAGAAATCGACAAAATGCTTGAGTTCGGCTTCACTAGAGAAGGACCGAAGTCCAGGACTTGACCAAAACAAAAAGACCGAGCTCAAGCAGGGGCACTGTTCATACCCTGGATCGAGCTGTCCGACCCGGGATGTTCTACAGACAAAGCGACCGACCTCTTTAGGTCAAGCGGACCAACTTCTTCGCAAAGAACTCGGTCCAAATCGACAGGAAAGCCCAAAGAAGGGCCCAACTCAAGGAATACAATCCCGATCCAAGGGCAGCCCAAGCCTATAGAGATAAGGACAGTTCCATGGAAGATAAGCTGACCTCGACAAAAGATAAGATAAGATAAGATAACTAACTTATCTTATCTAAAGAAGGTCACATCTCACCATTATAAATACACTGGAGCACCCAGGTATAACTCATACTCTGATTCTACTCAATACCTGTTTAATACCCTTGCTAACTTAAGCATCGGAGTCCCTTGCAGGTACCCCCCACCCTTCGGTGACAAGGGATCAGCAGCATTCTCAGTTTCACAAGTCAGACACACCAGCTCCGGCTGCTACACACCTACCGAACACGTCGGCTCCGACCAGCACAGAAGATCTCGTCCGAGATCGACCTACAGTTTCAGGTAAACCCTCGGAACAGTAACCGTACCCAAAGGAAAGTTTCTCAAACCATGAAACTGCATCACCATTGATTTGACTTGAAAATACATGTCTTCATTAAAGAAAGATTTTATTTGATTTAAAAAATAAAACAGGAAATTAATTTTAAATTTTGAAAAAAAAACTTAAAAATTAAATCAAACTGAAAATCTTTTTGGACTAGAAAAACATTGAATGAAAATCCTTTCAAAAAATTAAGCACACAGCCCAACAAAAGTTAACAACCAAACAAAAATGTAACATTCATATTTGGGCCCAGAGGTGGTTGGATTTAAGGAAACACATGGGACCACTCTAAATCTGATTTTTGAGGTTGGCCCAAATCATTTTTTACTTGAAATAAGCCCAGATCACGCTGATTAAGGGAAACGTTCTTCTTCTGCCCAGAATTGTCTCATACCTGTTTATGAGACAAAAAACTCCAGCAAATACATCAGCAATTATCAAACAAAGAATAATAACCCAAAATTCCTAGACTAGTCCTAAGCATGCAGAATCTGTCCTCAGCTAATGGTTTTGTGAAAATATCTGCTAATTGCTCCTCTGATTTAACAAATTGAATGCTAATATCCCCCTTTTGGACATGTTCTCTTATTGAGTGAAATTTCACTTCAATATGCTTAGTCCTAGAGTGCAAAACTGAATTTTTAGAAATATTAATAGCACTCATATTATCACACATCAAGGGAATATTTTCAGCATTTAATTTGTAATCGGCAAGCTGTGTTTTTAACCATAAAAGCTGAGAACAACAAGAAGAAGCAGCTATATACTCAGCCTCAGCAGTGGATAACGCCACTGTTGGCTGTTTCTTACTTGACCAAACATTTAAGGACTTTCCAAGGAAGCAACATAGGCCTGAGGTACTCCTTTTATCAACTCTATCACCAGCAAAATCTGCATCACAATAACCAACTGCAGAAAAATCATCAATCTTAGAATACCAAAGACCAAAATTGGATGTGCCATGAACATATCTAATGATCCTTTTAATTGCAGAAAAATGTGACTCTTTAGGTTTGGATTGGAACCTTGAACACAATCCAACACTTTGCACAATATCGGGTCTAGAGGAAGTTAAGTACATAAGAGAACCAATCATTCCTCTATACCTAGTCTCATTTATATCTTTCTCAGTTTCTCCCTTATCTAATTTTGAACTAGGGTGCATGGGAGATCCCATGGGTTTGGCATTTTCCATACCAAATTTCTTAACTAATTCCTTGGCATACTTTTCTTGATGAATGAAAATACCATTTTCAGTTTGTTTAATTTACATCCCAAGGAAAAAATTAAGTTCACCCATCATACTCATGTCAAATTCACTTGTCATGAGTTTTCCAAATTCAGAACAAAGGGATTCATTGGCTAATCCAAAAATAATGTCATCAACATATATTTGGACTAGAATGAAAGAATTATTAGAATTCTTGATAAATAGAGTTGTGTCTGTGGTGCCTCTTTGAAAACCATTTTTTAAAAGAAAAGAGCTAAGCCTCTCATACCAAGCTCTAGGAGCTTGCCTTAAACCATAGAGAGCTTTAGATAATTTGAAAACATGATTAGAATGCTCTTTATTTTCAAAACCAGGTGGATGCTCCACATACACTTCTCTATCTATCACACCATTCAAAAATGCACATTTTACATCCATTTGATATAATTTAAAACCACAAAATGCAGCATAAGCTAAAAGAAGTCTTATGGCTTCCATTCGGGCAACGGGGGCAAAGGATTCATCAAAGTCTATTCCTTCTTCTTGGTCACATCCTTGTGCCACCACCCTTTCTTTGTTTCTTGCAATGCTGCCATCTTCTCCTAACTTGTTCCGAAATATCCATTTAGTGTCGGTCACTTTCTTTCTACTTGGCCTTGGAACCAAAGTCCACACTTGGTTTTTCTCAAATTCAAGAAGCTCATCCTCCATTGCTTTAACCCAAGATGGGTCACTAAGGGCTTCTTTGACATTCTGAGGCTCCATTTGTGAGAGAAGGGCAATGTTTGATCCTTCATTTGCCTTTCTAGTGGAAGATCGAGTTCTAACCCCTTAAGAGACATCCCCAATGACAAATTCCTTAGGATAATTTTTCAAGAATCTCCATTCACGAGGTCTGGTGGACTTGGAGGCAGATTCAGATACCAATGGATTCTGGGTGCTGCTGGCTTCAGGATTTCCTTTAAATTCATGAGACAAGATGAAATTGTCTCTCGAATTTTCAGCTACTATAGTTTCTGGATCAGGTTGAACAGAAATTCCATTTTCTTGATTTTGCACAGTTTCAACGTCCTTTTGAGCTTGATTTCCTACATCACAATCTTTCAAAATACTTTGCACCAAGTTAGTATCACAAAATGTAACATGTATGGACTCCTCAATAATTCTAGCATCTTGATGATAAACCCTATATGCTTTACTAGTTGTGGAATATCCTACAAACAAACACTCATACGCCTTTGGATCAAATTTACTCAAACTATCCTTGTTATTTAAAACAAAACATTTGCATCCAAAGATGTGCAAGTAGTCTAAGTTTGGTGGGTAACCTTTCCAAAGTTCATAAGGGGTTTTCCTTAAAAATTTTCTTATGATTGTTCTAATCAAAATGTGGCAAGCCGTGTTAACCACTTTAGCCCAAAGGAATTTTGGAACATTAGTCTCATAAAGAATAGCTCTTGTCATCTCTTGTATGCTTCTATTTTTTCTTTCCACAACACCATTTTGTTGTGGTGTCCTTGGACAAGAGAAGTTGTGAGATATTCCAAGTTCATCACAAAAGGATTCAAATAAATTATTTTCAAATTCGGTTCCATGATCACTTCTTATTGAAGAGATCTTTAAATCCTTTTCATCTTGAATTTTCTTGCAAAAAGGTTCAAAGGCCGAAAAAGCCTCATTTTTGTGTGCAATAAATAAAACCCAACCAAACCTAGTATAGTCATCCACAATCACTAAACCATAATGTTTACCACCTAGGCTTTGAGTTCTTGTTGGACCAAATAAATCAATGTGTAGCAACTCAAGTGGTCTTTTAGTAGAGATGTCTTCCTTTGGTTTAAAAGAACTTTTTGTTTATTTTCCCATTTGGCAAGCATCACAAGTGATGTCTTTGTCAAACTTTATCAAAGGAAGGCCTCTTACTAATTCTTTCTTTACAAGTTTGTTTATTTGAAACATACTTGCATGACCTAATCTCTTGTGCCATAACCACTTTTCAGATTCTTTAGAGTAAAGACAAGCTACATTTTGATCTTTTAGTTCATCAAGAGTAAGTCCATACATATTATTAAAACGCTTGGCAACAAACATCACTTCATTTGTCTTTTCATTAATAACGCAACATTCAAGTCTTTTGAAAGTCACTAAATATCCTAAATCACACGGCTGACTTATACTCAAAAGATTGTGCTTCAAACCACATACCAAAGTACATCATCAATGAAAGTAGATTGCTCATTACCTACTTTTCCAACAGCAATAATTTTACATTTACCATCATCTCCAAAGGTCACAAAACCTCCATCATACTTATTTAGTTTGATGAAGTAGGTTGACCTTCCAGTCATGTGTCTTGAACATCTACTATCCATGTTCCACATGTCCTTTTTGTTCTTGGATGCTAGGCAAATCTGCATGAAGAGTTTCAAGTAGCCTTAGGTATCCAAATTGATTTGGATCCTTTGAAGTTAATCCATCTTGGTTGCCCAAGTGCATTGAAATCACAAACAACATTGTACACTTTGTTTCCTACAACTCTCTTTTCAATGAAACATTGTGCATATGAGTGACCAAATTTCTTGCAATTAACACAATGATTTTCTGATTTTTGTCGCTGAAATTAAGGTGAGTTATATTACTTGAAATGATTAAATGGTTGAAATTTTCTGGTTTTTGGAGGAGATGCATTTCTTTTGACAAACTAATTTTTGTTATAATTATTTCTCTTTGCAAAAATATTTCCACCAGAATTTTTGACAATCTTTGGAGCTTTTGAAAATGAGGTTTTATTGTAAAAAATGGTTTCTTGAAAACTCCCTCATTTTTCGAAATGTATCCCAAACCTGGCCTATTTGAATTCGGTTCGGTTCTTGGTGAAGTCTCATTTTCACTTGTGTATACTTCATCAAATTTTTCTTCAAATGTTGGAGCATGTCCAATACCAGATTTGTTTGGTATGGTTTTGGTATTTGATGAAGAAGCCACAAATTTTATAGAGAAAATATTTGAAACTGCATCTTCCTTGGCTATGTAGCCTAAACCAGATTTTTCAAACAATGGTCTTTGACTTGCAAGTAATTTGTCCAAGTTACTAGAACCTTGAGCAAATTTTGCTAAGTCACCATTCAGCCTTTTAATCATATCATTTAATCTTTCATTTTCAGCAATTAACTCATGAGAAGGATCCACAATGTGCTTTCCTTTTAATTTTTCAAGTTCAGATTTTAGAAATCTGTTTTCTTCAATGATGTCCAAAGCACATTCAGTTTTCTTCACTTTTTCTTTTAAAAAATTATTTTCAGCTCTTAACACATCTCTTTCAGATCTGCATTCATTGTACTTGTCAAACAGTTTTGAGGTGTTTAAAGTGAGATCATCAATAATAGCATGTAAGTCCTCAATGGTCAAATCATAATAATTTACCTCATCAAGATTGTTGTTTCCAGAAAGCAGTCTTTATCATCTCCTTCAGATTCTTCTTCTTCATTTAAGTCGTTCTCAAGATCCTCCCAAGTTACCATGAGCACTCTCTTCCTTTCCTTCTTTTCTTTGTCCTCCTTTTTGAGCTTTGGACAGTTTAGCTTGAAATGTCCAGCCTCCTTGCAGTGATGGCACATCACCTTGCTCAAGTCGATCTTGTGCTCCTTTGAACTTGAACCCTTGTATTTGCCATTGTTCTTCATCATCCTTCTAAATCTCCTAGCAAAAAATAAAAGCTCATCATCTGAAATACCATCACTAGACTCACTCTCTTTTGGTTCTATTTGTGACTTGAGGGCTATTCCCTTTTTCTTTGAGTCTGTGTTTGTGTGTGTGGTTTCATAGGCAAGGAGTTTTTCTCTCAGCTCATCATAGGTTATGGGACTTAGGTTGTTGCTCTCAGTTAGGATAGTGGCAGTGGTTTCCCATTCTTTTGTGAGATTTCTAAGGAGTTTTCTCACCAAGGTTTGCTCTGCATAGTTTGTACCCATAGCATTAAGGTTGTTGATTATGATTGAGAATCTCTCAAATGCTTCATCAATGTTTTCTCCATCCTTCATATTAAACATTTCGTACTCTTTTCGCAGCATATCAATCCTCGTTTCTTTGACTTGTTTGGTGCCTTCATGTGTAACCTGGAGTTTTTCCCAGATTTCTTTGGCTGTCTTGCATCTAGACACCTTCCGATACTCTTTAAAGCTGATAGCACAGTGAAGAAGGTTGATTACTTTGGCATTCAGCTCCATCTTCTTCTTATCATCTTCATTCCATTCAGCTTCTTCTTTTGGAGTCACCACTCCATCAGCACTTGTTTTTGTTGGAATCTTGGGACCGCTCAGAACAATCTTCCATATGTTGTAATCAATGGATTGGATGAAGATTTTCATCCTCTCTTTCCAGTAGGCATAGTTCTTCCCGTTGAAGAAAGGTGGCCGGTTGTTTGACTGGCCTTCAGTGAGGATGTAGACAACTGTGGTTGTGCCCAAGTTGTTCGCCATTGGATCTTTGCTCCAAGCAGTTAAGCTTGATTCTTGAGACCTTAGCTCTTGATACCAATTGAAGGTTGTGGTAGGCTTAGAGAAGGGGGGTTGAATATATGCCTTCCTTTTCTAAGTAGCTGTTATGACCTTTTAAAATAAACTTTTAATTCTGATTATGTTTGTACTCAGCAGCAAAAATTTATGAGATAATTTATTTTTGTCTCATGAATATCAGAAAACAGAACACAGCAGAGAAGAGAAAAGCTAACACCAGCATATATCCTGGTTCGGTTGCCTTGAGCTATGCAACCTACGTCCAGTCTCCTCCACAACAATGGAGGAATTTCCACTATAGTTAAAAGTATTACATACACCAAGTTCACACTCAAGTTCTAACCTAACTTGACATTGGCTATGCTAACACCTAACTATTCACTCTTAGTGCTAACCCAACTAAGAAAGGGATACCTAACAGGTACAAGATACAAGACACTTAACCAACCTAAAGAAATCAGAAAATAACTCTAGGCTTTTCTCTCAAGTGTATCACTCAGCCTTTTTTCACTCATGGCTTTTACTTGAGCTTTCTCACAATGTCTTTTCTTACAAGAAATTACAGAAAAATAAACATAAAAAAGTACACCACAATCTGTAAAACATGAAGGAGATTGACTTCATCAGCAGCCTCTTTGCTATGTGCTAAACCAGATTCGCAAACCTCAGATTGAGTTCTTCAGTATTGGCCGAATGCTTCTTTGAAAGAAAGCATTATCCAAGTAGAGGAACTTTTCTTCAGAACACTACTCACAAACTCTGGTTTTCTCTCCTTAGTTCTGAATGAGCAGAGAGCTCCCTTTTTTATCTCCTTGCATGTTCCTTGGTTCTTCTTCCAAGGTCAACACCTTGATTCTTGAGCTTCACCAACCCACAGATTCACTTTTTCTCACTAAACCTTAGAGTAGAAACTTTACTTCTGACTTCTTCATCTTGACCAAAAGTCATAAAGCAGTAACCACATGAGTCTTCCAATGGTCAACTTGATCCGAGTCCTTGAAAACTAACTTGGTCCCCAAGACATATTTGAGACCGTGGATATACAGTAGAGAGGAACAAAAATCCTCTTTTCCATATAGCTCAAAACGGAGATACAGAGGGTTGAAGATGAAGAGAAGAAAGTGTGTTGCATGTAAGAAGAAATGGATTACCTTGAGCTTTCTGATCTTTTCTTGATATGATTGATTAGACCTCACCCTTCTTTGCTTAACCTTCTCTTTCCTTCTTCTTTCATGACTAGCTTAGGGACTAAGCTTTCTTTCTTACTTTTTCTAAGTTCAGTGATTTGACAGAGACAAAGAAGAAAGGAACGTTGCTTTGGAAGCAATAAAAAAGAGTAAAAACTTCAATCTTGTATGAGAAGTTTGGTGGGATCAACTTGAATTGATGGACACGAGCTTGGATCGGGTTTGATTTGCTTGGCCCGTTGGTTCCTTTCTTTGTTTCTTTTGGGCTCCACTTGATTAACCAGCTCATTAGCCTTGATGTTTTTATTTTCATTCCAATTTTGGGCTGTTTGATTGAATTTTGGCCTGCAACAATTTATAAATAATTAGCAACATATAATTATTAACACTCAACACTAATTATTTATTTTGACCAAAATAATATTTGTCATCACTAATTAATTTAGTTAATTTCTTAACTCAACAATAAGATTAACACTAACACTAAATCCGAAACAAATACTTCTTTAATGAAAACACACCTGGCCTTCTTGAAGATCATCCAAGGCCTTCCTAAAGTGAGCAAGCGTAAGATATCTATAGCGTCGGTCTCCACGCTCTCAGTTACGCCACCTAATATGACTTATTTTATTAACACAATTGGATTCTAAATATGAAGATACAGGGTAAATGTAAGATAATATTACCTGTTTGCAAGCAAAAAATTGCGGCGTTCCCTAGGAAGCGGCGCTAGATATGGCATGCGAATTCAAGCCCAACCGAGCAAAAGTATTAGTGGACCATTAATTTCCTTACAGTCATAACGAGATGTCCTACATAGCGCCCTGTATAGGTGTGCTAGGCATGCCAATCCCCAACTGTACTGTCCAACACTGCCAAAATCACGAAGCAGAGGTAGAAACCTCCAATGCACAGATGTCCCAAACTTGTCCCCAAACAAGATCGTTCCGATCAACAACATAATGTGGCTCTTCACATACCTCTGTATATTGTTTTCATCAGTCAACTGTAAATTTTCTTTTAGATCCCGCAACCAGGTCAGTTTTATGCAGCTTCCTCTATAGTCCGACTTACTCAGTGTAACTCCAAATTGGTGTAAACACTCCGCCTCCAAGACTTCAAAACTACTCATTGTCATCCCTGTAACTGGAAGACTGTCCATCGAAAGACCAAGAATTATTGCCACATCTTCAAGCGTCACAGCACATTCACCAATCGGAAGGTGAAAGGTATGTGCGTCTGGGTGCCACCTTTCGATTAGAGCATTCACCAGTACTTTCTGACATTGGACTACCCCAATCTGAGATACATGATAAAAATCAGTTAATCATAAATACTCCTCCACCTTATCATTGTACCGATCCGGAGGAACTGGGTGATCATATGTCGACATCCTTAAACTCTACAAAAACTTAATAAATTATTAGTTAACTCATTAACAATTACTAATTTATTATTAAAAGATAATAATTTTTTAACTAGAGCAACTAAAATATTAAACTCGTGCTAAACTTTTTCTTAATTACAAAATTTAGTAATTACCATGTACTAACCCGCCAAATAATTAAGTCTCATTATTAAAAAATCTGCACAACTAACTCAACAACACATATTAATTAAAACCACTCAACTATCATAAATTATCTTACTAAATCCAACTAAAATAAATAATTCTAACTTCTAAATTTAATTAATAATCCTAAAAATTATTCATAACTAACTATTAACAATAACAACTAATACATAATTTCAATTCTTATTAAACTAATAATGTTCTTCTTTAATATTAAGACCTTAACTACAATAACATATTTATTTCAACTAAAACGCTAACAATAACCAAATTAATATTACCAAACAAACAAATCGACTATATTTAAGTATATTTCACGAAACCGAATCATCATCAATCAAAATTCTCAACAACATTACAAGATCTAGATTAGTTGTTTATTTATTTACGGTTACAAAAAGATGTTATAATATCTAAAATTATAATTTCTAAAATTAATTATAAGAGTTAATTAAATAATTATAATTTCTAAAATTATTACAAAAAATTTTAACCGTACATTATTTTTTACTTAGCTATTATATTAGTCTAACTCAAATATTATCATTCATTTAAATATTCTCTAACTACATTTAAACAAATATTCTAACTATTATTTTTATATATATTTCTAAATTTTTAAAACTAATAATAATCATTCTGTTTATATTCTTAAATTCAATTTTTAATAATAATAATTATAATTATAAAATATTAAAAATTTAAAAAAAAACTTATATAATCAGATAAAAATAATAATAATCATTCTGTTTATATTCCTAAATTCAATTTCTAATAATAATAATAATAATTAACTTCCTAACAATAATAATTATAATTATAAAATATTAAAAAAATTTCAAAAAAAACTTACATAATCAGGTAAAAATAATAATAATCATTCTGTTTATATTCCTAAATTCAATTTCTAACAATAATAATAATAATAATTAACTTCCTAACAATAATAATTATAATTATAAAATATTAAAAATTAAACAAAACTTACATAATCAGGATGGCTAATATAATGTATAATATGAAGTTCAGGACAATCAATATCTCTAGATTTTTTTTTTCTTTGGCATTTTAATTTTTCTTCCACCATACAAAGCAAGAAGCAGTGGAGAAAGGAAGAAGAAGAAAAGAGTGGCTGCTCTTTGGTGTGAAGGTGAAAGTGATATCGGATGGTGGGTGTGGGTTCAGCATGGGGTTATGTTGGGATTAAGGGCACCGTTGCGGGGAAAGTTCTGCGCGCGACACGTGGCTAGGGAACCACAACACAGACCGTCCGTTTTTACACCAACAACTCGGACTGTCCGATAAGCATGGTGGAACTCGCATAGTCTGATTTGTGTTCATCTGACACCACACACATGTCAAGCACCTGTGTTCTCCATAACCATGTCCAACCCCATTGTTACCTCCATATTGAAATTAAAAAGCGGTTAATCTTTAGTCTCGATTAAAAGAATGTGATTTTTCTTAAAAGAAAAGCATGTCAAACAATTATAAACTAAAATTTATAAATCATTAGAAATAAGAGAAAGGATGAGCTTATCCATGCGCTTATGCACTTTTTGAAAAGTTTATTTTTTGAAAAATCTCGAGTTTCGTGCTTTGGTGAGTCTTCAAGATTTTTTTGATGACCTATGTTATGTTGAAGGGATATTTACACGATCAGATCGATTGCGTAAAGTGTGCAATAACAAAAAAATCAGAGAGAATATAAAAAAAGACCGTTCTATTTCTATTCTATTAGTATTAGTTTAATATTAAATTAGTATTAGTATAGTATGTGTTCTCTATTGTTTGTTTCTTCTTTATGTAATATCTAGGTATCAAAATACTATTCTCGAATGGCTAGCTAGGTTATGGCAAGAAGGATTCACTTCAGTCATTATCATCACATTTTGTTGTGGGTGAACCGTCCCTACATGGTTTTATGAATATATAAGTTTGTTGGTGCCTACAAATCTAGGCTTGAAGAAAATAAAGCATGGGATTGAATATGACACGAATCATTAGCAACATCAATCTAAAACATCATGAAAGAATTATTTGCGCTCGAATCCTATTATTAAAAATATCATTAACAAAGTTTGACTAAGAAGTTATAAAATTCTTAGCAATTTGTTTTCTGGCCTCTCTAGAATTGATTCCTGAAGAGGCAGTCAGGCAAGTTTTTCTCATTGGTACTACCTGGGAACTGCTGCTGATTGTTCTGCTATTACATGTCTTTTGCCAACAGAATATCTACAGATTCTACCGAATAGTTTGTTAAGGTTTATTTTGTAGATTCTTAAAAGCCATTTTTGAACCAGCTACATAAGTAATCAAATTTTGAACAATTTTATCTCTGCTTCTGGAGTCTATCTATTCATTTCGACCTTCTCACTGCGTCTATGAACTATAGAAAAACTTTCAAGTATATCAGTATTTCAGTAAATTTTAACCGTTGATTTTAATTATATATATTTTTTATAATTAAGATTAATGATTAAAAATTACTGAAATACTAATATAGTATACTGGTACACTTTAAAGCTTTCCTAAAGGAAACTTCCTAGCAAGTTCTCAAAATGACCAAAATAGTCTTAATTAAACAAGAGTCATAGTGATGCTGTGCTACTAGTTGTTCTGTTTTAGGAACTTTTTCAATCTCTTGCTGCATTCAACATAAGGTTTTTAATTCACTTTTTGCTAGTAACACTACTGTCAAGTCCGAGTAACCATTTATCATTTGATTCATTAAAGCATACTGCTAGGGGTGGCAATGGATAGCGTAAGGTAGAGTTTGGAACCAACCCTAATCCTAACCCTACCCGCAGATTGAGATTTTTATATAAACTCAACCCTACATTACTCGCGGGTTGAAATTACCTCAACCCTAACCCTACTCATTCTTAACCTGCGTACGCAACCCTACCCGCGAATTACAACAAAAATGTAACATTATTATATAACTTAATAATCATTTAAAATAAAACTGCCTTTTATATTAAAAAAATATTAAATTATCAATTAATGATCTTTTTTTAATGGCTAAAGATCTTTTGTATTTAGTAAAAGATCTTTGGTTCAACATCCACTTAAAACATATTTTTATATAAATATATAACATATACATATATAGGGTGTGAGTTGGTCAGGTAGGATTGAAACTCAACCCACACCCTACTCGACCCACATGAAAACCCTACCCACTGCGAATCGGGTTGACAACCCGCACGCAGGTAGGATACATGTTGCCATTCTGCGAATAGATTGAGCACTGCAAGAAATCATGCATCAATTTATTCGAGTAAATAACAGCTAGTACGTCTATTACACCTAAATCATTTACTTTTAAATAGGTCGTTCATATTCCCGTACAACATACGCATCAGGAATTCAGGAAAGTGCTTCACCCAGAACGATCCTACGATATTATTTTATAGTTTCTAGCGTTGAAAATCTGAAATCTTTGCATGTGCGTAAGAGATTGATCTTGTTGATAAGTATCATCTATATCTAAAATTCTCCTCGCTCCTCTTTTTTGTGATTTTAGATAGTGGAAAGAAAACACGCTTATACCGGTATGAAAACAAATATTACAAGCTCTTCAGAGGGTAGTCGAAACAAGTGAGAAAACCTGTTTTTGATTACGAAAGTGAAATGCAATGATATTTGTGTTGAATTCTTCATTCAATATGAAGATGAAGAATGCAACCAGCCAACCAGTATGAACGTAAAGATGTATCAGGTTGCGGCTGTGGACAAGTTTTCTACCATAATCGTTGGCGGATACATAACTATAGCCGTAACTTTCAACGAGTTATCAACTTCCTTGTCATCGACAAAATAGAATATTGATATAAGAAATTTGTGCATTCATCAGGAACTATCCCAGGATCATCAATAAAAGGAGCTACCAAATACTGCAGTTGGATAAAACTGACACACCGAAAGCACCAATCATTTGAATATGGTGATATCAACAATTTGGTGTGTTAGATGCCGAGGTATGATTAGTCATTTCAACTTACTGCTGTTGGTAGAATGCTGCTCAGTAAGTACTTTTAAAACGCTTACCAATGCTTTCAAACGGTCCCATATGCTGAGACCATATAGTGCTTCAACTAGTGACTCCTGAAATTCGAAGGCATTTTCTGCTACAGGATACTAAGGCAAAGAAGAAGCGCATGTCATTATGTAGCAAAGTGTGATAACATGTAAGTGTATTATCAAAGGTTTCCCAGGCTGACCTGAATAGGCTTAGGTATCACGGTTTTTATGTATGGCCACCATCTATCTTCAACAACAGCTTTTACAAGGCAGCATGCTCGCAAACCTTCTGCACCACCAAATCGTCCAAATCCACTGTGTTTGACACCCCCAAATGGGAGGGACTGAAAAATCAGAATGCATCATTACTTCGGTAGAAATTTGAGGTAACCGAGATTGAGATAGAAATATATTCTGGCAGATTTTGCCAAAAAGAACTGCATAATGTAGAAAGCTGAATAAAGAAACAACTGTTGTAACATTTATATTTATTTCTGCTTGGCAATAAGATGTGATATAGCAAAGTAGATATGAAAGTAAATCAGAAACAGTTAAGAGTTGTGTTTTCTTGTCCTTCCTGTTCTGAAGAATAAATCAGAGGCTGGTTCCATCACCTAATTGGTAGAGTCCACTATTTTAAAACTTCTGTCCAACTTTCTAATCAGAAAGCTATTATTCAATTGCATAAATCATATTATATTATATTATATTGTGGTAGGCTCTCTCTAGCAGTTGGATGGATGTGAATATGTGATCGATACGACAATGCATACATCATATCATTACAAAGAGAAGTAGGCTTCCTTTGCACAAAGATGCAGATTCCCAGAAAAGTTACCTGACACATATATGTTGCTGCAAAATCATTAACAGCAGCAAAGCCACAATGTATCTGCGAAGCTATCTCTCTGGCATGGCTCTGATTGCCTGAGAAAACAGCACAGCCAAGCCCATATCTTGAGTCATTTGCAAGCTTGACAACCTCTTCATCAGAGCTGAATTTCATTATTGGCATGATTGGTCCAAATGCCTATATGTAGTTGAAGTACAAAGATGAACTTAGTAAGCAGTTGCTCAAGCATAAAACATAAGAATCTCAAATAAGTAAATGACATGAAACACAATAATGTAAATTTAAAATCTTCAATGCTTTTAGTCAAGATGCAACATTTCATATTTTTTTGTTGGTTAATATTTTACATAGATATGGAAGTATGGACCATCAGTAAGCATTTATAGAGAACAAATATGATAAAAATGGGGGGAAATAAAGAGCGTAATGTCATGGAGAAGAGACAATAGCTAGTTCTGCTACCTCTTCTTGCATCAATCTCATGGAGTGATTCACATTAACAATCACAGTTGGGGGGTAATACTGATCAACTGCATCTCCACCAATAGGCCCGAAACTTCCTCTTGCAACAATTTCAGCACCTTTATCTATAGCATCATTGACAAGGCCTTCAAGTTTTTCAGAATGCTCATGCATGCATAGAGCACCCATGTCATACCTTCCAGCTAGTGGTGGACCCTGCAAGTAATCATTAACTGTGTGAAGCTTAAAAAACAGGGATAAAATACAAAATAGCTCAGGGGACATTGTTCCCCTCTAAATCAATCCCAGATCCCCCTTTTTTTATATTTTTTTATTTATTGAAGAAAATTAGCAACACCAAAAAATAAACTTTTCAACTGTAAATTGAGAAAATTCTATCAATTTGCTATATTTGAGCAGTGGGAAGCTAATAACAATCTATATTTGTGTTTGTTCTCAGGACACAGAATAGACTATAAAGCCAGTTCTTGATGCATATAATTTCAGGGAAAAATTATTTAACTCAACAAAATGGGAGGACACAGCAACATATCATGAACTGTATGGATGCTCCACAGGATATCACAAATTGCAGAAACACTGCAACAGTTTTAAGTGCAACCACAAGTGATTAAGAAGCCCATGTTAACATTAGAAGAGAGTTGCATGAGAATGTTTTAACAAAACACTTACAGCTGTAACAGATTTTATAATTTGTGTAACTTTACTGACAAAAGATGAATATATGCTCCTGTGGACATAAAAACGTTCAGCTCCAGCACAGTTCTGCCCACTTGACTGAAGAACAGCCCTGACAGCAATTTGAGCAACCTATGTTTGGCAGATCAAAGTCTGTTAAAACTATGGCACTCATGAATGTATACTTCATTAACTTGTAAAATTAACATTTGCCAACCAAGTGGTCAACAATAACACCCAAGGCATTTGGAAACCAGAAAATATGGATAGTATTCCTACATGGTCCACATCTACATCTTCACAAACAATAAATGCATCTTTTCCACCAAGCTCAAGTGTAACAGGTATAAGTGTCTCGGAAGCACCTCTCATTATCTGCATAACAGGAAGCAGCATATTAGCAGAATGCACAGAAATCTTAATACACGAAAAGTGATCTGCCATCTTATTCCATTGGTGAGACTCTTCCCTCTCCTTTTCTTCTTTCTTTTTGATAGAACTGAGTAAATATTGACCTAGTACTCTTTAGAATTTCTTCATTAAGTATCCGATTTGCACAACATATCATAAATGAAATAATTGGAAAAAATGATTCACAAATGAGAGGATGGGATGAGCCAAGTCGATTGGCCAAAGCAATCATACCATCTTGCCAACACCAGGTGATCCAACAAAAATGACTTTATCAGCAGAAGACACCAATGCTTCTCCTGTTTCACCAAATCTGGTAAAAAGGTCCAGTTAAAGCTGCAGCTGCAAACATGACTTAGAAAAAAAAAAGTAAGAAGCAGGGTACAAAATAAGACTCTACCCTGTTATCACCTCAACAAGGTCCTCTGGAGCACCTATGGCAGCAAGTGCTGACTGGATGATTCGGAAGTAAAAGCACCCAGACCAACTCGCGTTTTCTGATATCTGCAATCAGAATGATATAGTTTAGTGTCAAACTAAAAAGCATAAGCATAAATTTTATTGTAGTTAGTAAGAGTGGGTATTCCAACTTGAAAGGTTACAGAATATGATTTAATCCCCAGCAGCATAACAGCCAACCGTGTTATTCTGCAAAAGACTTTGTAAAATCATGGGATTAACAAACTGGTGATTGGCACAGTAGATATTTTGTCATTATATACCTTAATCACAATGCCATTTCCAGAAAAAAGTGCTGCCAACATAGGGTTGAAAATATTGTGGAACGGATAGTTCCATGACACAATGGCACCAATAACACCAAGGGGGTGAAATTCTACTCTAGCACTCTTATGAAGCATTGATCTTCCACTGGATCTGTAAGTTGTTAATCAACGATAAATGAATAAAAGAGTGGTCCATCAAATACTGGAATTTGAGATAAAGAAGTATATGAACTGTTTTGTGGTAATGAATATGAACAAATAGGCTACATAGTACATATACTAACAACAGAAAAGGAATGAGGGGATGGGATTGAGCCAGGTACCGGTATTCAGGTTTCAGCCACTTCTCACCCTCTGACAGTAGCCAATGGATCTTCTCACATGTTGTCATTATTTCTCCCAAAGAGGCATCCACCATTGTCTTTCCAGTATCACGCGAAGATATTCTAATAAAAGCACATCAATGATAATATATCATAACACATTATTATGGAATAAGAATAATTACCTAAGGAATGCAACAATATGATAACTAAAAACAAAGGAAGTTTGCATGGTTCCATAATTTGGTAACAAATTTAGTGACACCTAAATTTTCCTTTCATGACCACGGAGAAGTGCACCTACTCGCATATAAGCGCTTGATGTTTTATTATATACTTCAAAAGTATACGCAAGAATTGGCGTCTTTGCTTGAAGCTGGTCTTTGCCCACATTTTTTGGGCTTTCCGCACTTTTTCCACTTGCTCCCTGACCTATCCATGCATGCAAAGTATTTTGAGTTAATTCCTGCAATGCTTTTACTTATGAATCTTGTCAAACTATCATCCAATAATTTCTGAATACTTTGCAATAACTTGCTCTGTGCATCAATATTATCCTTTGGGTCATCTTATTGCTGTCCTTAATGTTTCTGGATCATAGAATATAGACAGATCAATTAGAGTACCATGATGACTGTTAATTCCTAAAATTAGGTGCAGCTAATTACGCATTCATATGCAAGAAAACAATACTTATTTAGAGCCAAAAGGGCACAACATCAGTAAATGGGACTACCATCTTTAAAGAATGCCAAATGAAAATTAAGGACACAGGTTTAACTAGAAGCTATTGACAACTTTTCTTCAATGCAAATGGCATATTTCTGATGTGACACGTTTCTCAACAATGATGTACTCATAAGTTTCTCACTTGTGTTTGTTTTCCTAGCTATTTTACTTCAGCAGTTAAATTTCTAAGTTTCCCTTTTTATCAAACTTTCATAAACATTAACTAGCAAAAAAGTATTCACATATGCAGTGCATCTTAAACTATTATTAGTGCTTAGGGAAATAGATACTAGAACTATGCATCATAATTCATAACCATGTCCCATGAGAAGAATGGGCTCACTGACCTCATCTGGGGTCAAAGCAGGAACATATCCCAAATACTTCATGGTAGCAGGCTCATAGCACTGAACTTTAGTGCCAGATTGCTGTGCCGCTCCCCTTGGAGGTACCTGAAGAGGAATAAGCCATCAACAAAACCAGATCAGCCATTTGCTTCCTTTTTCACATATAGATAGCACATTTAACAAACAAACTCCAAGTCATTACATTCAATGTGCCTCACTTACAAGAAGTGAATTCCTAACAGAAATATTAAATCTCATAATAATCTTCCCAGTAGGCTAAATAAAGGAATGATTGGGCACTTTCAAGGAAATTAATAAATCCTCCCAAGTCCTAACACATTCTCCATATAATCCGCATAATTATTAGATATTCAAAGTCTTGAATGCTTTAATATTTACAAATTATAAAATATTGATGACAGTTACTTTTACATTTAATACCTTCACATTATTAGGATGATTATTAGGAGTATCTGTAGGACTTAGGAGAATGTATAACTTCATTTTAATGTTCACAAGATATTAAGTACATTTGTTTCTTCATTTAATATTTTCTTTATTAAGTATATTTGGAGGATGTTCTAGCCTTCGAGGACAGTACACAGTAAAATTCATTTCTTAAAACGCATCAATCCGAATTCCGAAGCCACATTACAATGAAACCAACATTGAATTTTCAAATAGATAGAGAAAATCGCAACGATCGTGACATGATGCAAAAACAAGTTAACAAAATAAATAAGCTCCTAATATGTCCTAACTCACTATGCAACAATTTGCAAAACTGAACAGAAAATGCAACATCACAAGCGATCCAATGAGAAGACAGCAGAAACATCACTCACATATATGAAGCTGTTCTCCTGAGCTTGGTTTCCATCGTCTAAAACTGCCATTTCCAAAATTCACGGCACATTTTCACCATCACAAAAACAATTCTCGTGCGACAGATTGAGAAAAAGAGAAAGAGAAGAAAGTGTACCATCAGAAGCGTCAACATCGATGGAAGGAACCTTAGGAGGAATGAGCCAGAGGAGGAACTTGCCGATGGCGAAAGCGAGTGCGAGAACGAGCAAGGACCACCAGAACGCCATTAGAGAGGAGCTTCAAAGATTCAGATTCAGATTCAGAAAGAGAGAGTGTGCGCTAGGGTTCCGCAGAAGCTTCTAGAAGAAGAGAGTAATCGAAGAAGATAGAACGTTAATGTGTGATGCAAATGGGTAAAAGACTAAAGAAAGAAGAAGGAAACTGCAAAAAACTGAGGTAGGAATAAAGAGAAGCTGCTAAAAAAGTGACTCGGATTGCAATTTATATATGTTGAGTGGATCGGTTGCTAAATAGGGACCAAAATGAGAAAACAAGAACAGATTCCATGCGTGTTTGAAAGCTTGAATGCCTTGATCCCTCCACTCTCCCCTGATACCATGAGTTGAGTTGAGTGGAATTGATGAATGAACTCTTTGTGGCAGTATCTAAGATGCTCTTTGGGATAAATGGTGCATTATGCACCCTGTTATCTGATGGTTATATTTTCCCTAGAGCGTTGATCAGACTAATCAACTGTGAAATTGGAGGAAAAAACAAATAAGTTGATAAAGCCATAAAGTATCGCTTTAATCACATCTCTTTATAATTTTTATTATTTGTGAGTATTATTACCATTTTGATTTAAAGACACTTAAAATATTATTTTATAAAAAAATATAGAGAGCCAATAGAATATTTGTACAATATGTATAATGGAGGTTTAGGAAATATTAGAGATATAATTATTGGTGTTATCTTTATCCATCAATAAGCTTTTAGGATAAGTGATATCATGACATGGTATCAAAACTCTAGATCAAAAAAATTAACTCATATAGTACATTGTACAAATATTCTATTGACTCTAATATCAATGGTTATTATGGATATTATGAGTGATGTTTATTTTATAACTTATATAATCCATTATACACATTATACAAATATTTTATTAATTTTCTAGCACGACTCTTATTTTATTGTTTTACGAACTTTTACATTAAAAGAGCTTGATTCATGAATTTGGAATACAACATAAATCTTTTGTTCTTTCAAACTCAATCATTAAGTGCTGCGGTTGCATTCTATTTTATACGATATTTTTTAAATAAATAAAATAAATACTGTATTTATAAATCGAAATATTTAATAATAAAAAAATTAACTAAAAATAATTAAAATTTATTTTATTTAATATTTATTAATTATTGTATTTAGACAATATTTAGTATTTATTTTATCAAAAAATTAGTAATAAATTTTAAACGGAAGAGTAAAGATAAAGATATTGAAAATATTTTTAAAAAATTTGTTTCATTAATATTCTCTCTAATGCTATGACGGTAGAGAGTAATATTGTTTCTAATGCTATGACGGTAGAGGGTGACAGCCTTCAAGTGGCACCCAAAAAAATATGAAACTGCTCTCATAGAATTGTCAGATTTTAGGAAAATCTCTAACAATCCATAATCTTAAAGGAATTTGTAAATCCTATTCCCCCAACCCAAAGTTAGATTTATCTATGAAACAAAAATCAATCTCGACAAGTTAAATGAAAACTAAGATCTTGTAGTTTTAAGGAATGGTTTATTATGGATCCGGATGGTTTATCTGAGGGTTTGGCAATGGTATAGAGAGATAGTTGCATTGTCCAAATTTTATAGCACGGTAGATTTTTCATTGCGGCTTCAATTTTGACAGCCGATTCTAACGATTCCTATGGTGTTCTAGGTGTTTATCTCGGTTCAAATAATTAACATAGAATGACTCAATTTGTTGAATTAACTTCATCACCCAACAGTTTCACTGTAAGGTTGTGTTAATGGGTGATGTCAATGCCATTTCTAATCAATTGGAGAAAGAAGATGGGGGTATAAAATCTCCCACTTCTATTTAGACTTTCAACAGTTTTATTGATGATAATTCTCTGATCGATGATAATTCTCTGATTGATATTGGTATGAGCGGAAGACCATTTACTTGGTCGAATAGACAAAGTGGTTATGAGTTAACACATGAGAGACTAGATCGATTTCTGGTAGGAGTTGATTGGCAGCAACTCTATCACAATGCATCGGTTCTTAGACTTTCAGAATCAGGGTAGGATCATTCTTTTCTTTTCTTAGATTTTAATCCGAGAATTGAGAGATCTAAAAGGTGATTCAAATTTCAAAAAAAGATGGTGTTCCAATGATGAAATAAGACAGATTGATAGAGAGGTTTGGCATGAACAAATTGATAGTTTATTCATGTATATCCTATCTCAAAAAATAAAACATTGTCGGCATAAGATTGTCAGATGACAGCAAGAAAACAGATCTAATTCGAAGGTGGAGATTGATTCACTACAATTCGAATTAAAGGAATTCCGTGTAGCATAAATTCATCGGGTGAAATTATTTCAGAACTAGAAGGCAAAGTTGAAAAAAATATTACAAAATGAGAAATCTTATTGGAAAGAGAAATCTAGAATCAAATGGCTCAAATCAGGTGATCAGAACACGACTTTCTTCCATAAGAAGTTCAGAAATTGAACCCGAAGGAATAAATTTTGGCAACTAAATAGTAGTGATGATGACGTGGCTACTTCAAATGCTGGAATTGTTTCTGTGGCTGAATCATATTTCAAAGACATCTTTTTCTCCACTTGTCATGAGAATCCTGAACTTTTGTTTACTGACTTTGAACCTAAGGTTATACAGCTCACATGAACCGTAGGTTTCAAAGACTAGTGACTATAGAAGAAATGAAACATGTGACATTTAGTATTCATCCACAAAGTGCTCTAGGAGACGATGGCTTGATAGCAAAGTTTTTTCAAAGCTTCTAGATCATTTTTAGTGGTGATGTGTTCTGAGAAGTTAAGAGCTCTTTTTCAGGGGGCAGAATTTTAAAGTGTTTTAACCACACTCAAATCTGTCTAATTCTCAAAATTCTTAATGCTAAAGATATGACTTAAGTAAGACCAATAAGCCTATCATCAGTCTTTTACAAGATTATCTCTAAAGTACTTGTGCATAGACTTCACGGTATGATAAATAGACTAATTAGCCCTACACAGAGTGCTTTTATTAAAGGCAGATTAATCTTTGATAATATCCTAATTGCTCATGAGTGCATGCATTACTTGAAGAACAAAAAAAGAGGACTCAAAAGTGAGATGATGCTAAAATTAGCTATGAGTAAGGCATATGATAAGGTGGAATGGCACTTTTTTTGTTTATATTAGAGAAGTTTGGTTTTGACTCTGGTGGATTATGTGGATTCCAAAATTAGTGATAATTGTTTCCGATACGTGCTTTAAATATTTGTGATATGAAAAGATCAAATATTATTTAAAATTTATTAATTCATTTTGATGTATTTTGATTTTTGTTTATTTAGTTATTAGATTGGACTTTATGTTTGTGAATTTTAGAGTTTTCTTTGTTTTAACCTAATAAGAAGTTATAAATACTGCCTTAGTTATTATAGTCGTAATATTCAATGATTAGAGATTTGAAAACCCCTTTTTGGTTTTGTGATGAAACTATGATGTGGACAAGTGAGGTTGAGTGAGTCCCTCTCTTATTGCATCTGGGAATTGGATAGAAGGTTGAGGAGTCCATTCGATTTAATTTTCAAACTATGGCATGGACAAGTTAGGTTGAGGAGTTCCTTTCTTGTTGCGTCAAGAAATTGGATAGAAAGTAGAGTGATTATCTTTCTATTCAATTTCAACCTATCTTTTTCATTTCTATTTCAATTACAATTTATCTTTTCTATTCAATTTCAATTCTTGTCTTGTTTATCCTTTTTTTTATCATTTGGTATCAGATCTCAAGTATTATATTAATTCTTATTATTCTGTGTTTGTTCTTCTTGTATAAAAAAATAAAAATAAAAAAAGAATTTAGTGTCTTTCACGTCCTTTTTTATGTTCTTGTCTTTTTTGTTTGTATTTCATTATTATCTTGTATACTATTTTTTCCAGCTACAAGATTCGAGGTCGAATCCTTTTTTAAGAGGAGGAGAATGATACATGCTTCAAATATTTGTGATATGAAGAGATCAAATATTATTTGAAAGTTATTAGTTTTATTTTGATGTATTTTTATTTTTTTTATTTGGTTATTAGATTGGGGTTTATGTTTGTGAGTTTTAGGGTTTTCTTTATTTTAACCTAATAAGAGGTTATAAATACCTCCTTAGCTATTGTAGTCATAATATTCAGTGATTAGAGATTTAGAAACTCCCTTTTGGTTTCGTGATGAAACCATGATATGAACAAGTGAGGTTGAGTGAGTCTCTGCCTCTCTTGTTGTATCGATGAATTAGATAGAAGGTTGAGAAATCCCTTCGATTCAATTCCCAAACTATGGAGTGGACAAGTTAGGTTGAGGAGTCTCTTTCTTGTTACGTCAAGAAATTTGATAGAAAGTAGACTGATTCTCTTTGTATTTAATTTCAACCTATATTTTTTGTTTCAATTTCAATTACAATTTATCTTTTTTATTTAATTTCAATTCTCTCTTATTTATCCTTTTTTTTGTTATCAGATTCTTATTTTATCATTGTAGAAGGACAACTCTTCTCTAGTTTCTTCGAGGCAAATAAAGGTATCCAATAAAAAAATCTCTATTTCACTACTTTTTTCTTTTCTATGTAGAATATCTCTTCTTCTTACTACATAAGGCAAAATAAAATAGACTAATTCAAAATATTCAGGTACAAAGACGATATTCCAAGGTCAACTATCCCCTATTTGTTGATGATTCAATTTTTTTCTGTAAAACTAATCTTGAGACATGTTCAAATAATCTGAATTGTTGAGTTCTTACGAAAGCATCATTGGTTAGAGGGTAATAAACCTGTTGTATTTTTAGCCACAACACTCCCTCTACTACTCGTACACAACTTACTAACTCTATGAATATTGATCACATTGGGTCTAGGACAGGGTCCAGGATAGATATTTGAGTTTGCCTTCTAAAGTTTCTAGATCGAAAAAGCTAAGGCTTCTTTTAGTATGAGCAAAGAGAAGGTTCGGAAAAAAAATCCAAAGAGATGAAAGCGCGATCTTCTATCTTTGAGTGGTAGACAGGTATTGCTCAAGACAGTGGGTGAAGCTATTCTTATTTATACTTTGTCTTGCTTTAAGTTACTTGATATAGTTTAATTTCGAAAATTTCCTCCCTACTTTCTCAATTTTGGTGGGGGTAAAAAGATTTTGAAAGACAAATGACTTGGATCAACTGGGATACTATGACTTGTCCATGAAAAGAAAGAGGCCTTAAATTTAAAGATTTTAGAATTCAGAATTTGACACTATTAGACAAATAATTTTGGTGACTTGTAACACAGCCTACTTTTTTATTATCCAAAATCCTAAAAAGTAAGTAATTTAAAAATGGTAATGTTATAATTGCAAAAACTAGAATCTTATCTTCTTAGGGATGGAAGAGCATACTGGAGAGCTGAAAGCTAAATTGTTAAAAAAGGTCTTAACTGAACTCTGAGTACTGAAAAAAATATTCGAACCATGAAGGATTCTTGGCTGCCTCCTCCGTATCCTTTAATGATTTTTAAAATGCCAAATAGGCAGGTTATTTTCAATTTGGTTTCAAGAATTAAAGATTTAATTACTGAAAATAGGAATTGAAATTAGAATCTCATTTAGAATTATTTTCCTAAGAAGTTGTAAATAGGATTTTGTCAGTTAAAATTCATTGGAGTTGGGATAAATTGCAATGAGATTTGAACAAATTCAAATATTATAATACAGTTTTAGTCTATAAAATTGGCTATTTATTTCACTATCCGCCTCTTGAACTTTACCCTAATCATATACAGAGAAAATGCAGTGGATTGAATTATGGAAGTTGAACTTGCCACACAAAATTAAGCTCTTTATTTGAAAAGCTTTCCATGGTCGCCTTCCAGTGCTTGCTCAAATTTACAGCTGCTTTCCATCCACATCACCAATATGTCCTTACTATCATGAAATAACATAAACAATCACTTATTGCTTGCTTCACTTTGAAATTAAAGAAGTATGGTCTTAGAATGATCTTCGGGACTACCTTCCCCTCAAAGTTCTTAAAATTTTTGAATATGGTGGACTACAGTAACGAAAATACTTAACCCATTGAAAAATGTTAACCAAAATCTCTAATTGCTTGCTATCCTTTGTTAGAACGATTAGAAAGCTCACAACCAATTAGTCTTTAAAGATACTACTTCAATGTCGTCTGCCATTCTTGCTGGCTCTGTCAAGCTAAAATCCAAAAAACTCCCATTTTAAGTCACCGTCTCCACGAGGCCAACTTTTAATTTCATTTAACTCTTAATTTTTTTTAGTTTGGACTATTTTAATATAAAAGAATATTTATTTTTTGATTTGTATAATAATAATTTAAAAATAAATTTTTATAACAAGATTAAGATTATATAATATATTTAAATAGATTTTTATTTATAATTTTTTTTCAGTAATTTACCTTCAAAGTTAGCATGAGATTATCCAACAATAATATTACTATATTAATATAAGTCGTCAAAACCGAAAATTGTATGCGTCGGAAAAATCGTCAGATCCAAAAGTTCTAACAAAATATTTCTGTCGAAGTTTTTATTGATATAATTCGATAATAATTTCAACGATAATTAGAGTTTATCCAGTAGCATAGTAAAAATACGAATAAAACACTTATCAAATACGTGAATATGAATTTCTATAATTTCTTTAACAAAACATATCATAAACAAAATATCAAATTTTCATCTAACAGCAGCCTCAGCCACTAATTGTATGAGGTGTGAACGCAATTGTCGTCGTCTTTTCTCTTGGCCTCACGTAGTTGATTAAATAATGCTCCGTAAAACATTCACACATAAATAAATAATTAAACACCAACAGTGCAAACACAACTGAAACCAGAAATAAAAGAAAGCAACGTGATCAGCATGCCACGTAGTAATCATAGGAGACTGGGAGTGGCCATGGATTTCTCGCCGTGCAGCGTCGCGGCGCTCAAATGGGCGGTGGAAAATTTTGCCAGAGAAGGAGACCATATCATCCTCCTCATCATTCGCCCAGACGTTAACTACGAGCATGGCGAGATGCAGCTCTGGGAACTCACCGGAGCTCGTAAGTTATTTGTAGTTGACAATTATTACTTTGCTAAATATCAGATACTTAGAGAATAAATTATTTTCTACCTTATTTTATTTGCATGATAATGCCCATTCATAAATGAATAAATAATCATAATCATATTAAGTATATGCTAGAATTAATCACCAATATAAGCTATTAATATAAAATAAATATTTGAATATAAAATACATACTTAAAATAAATTAAACAATATATATTCATACACGAATATAATGATTAATTTTAATTTACGAATAATATTTTTGAATTTAAAGTATCGTATTTAAATTGCACTTGAAACAATTAATTATACATAGGCCAAAGGATTCATTCTTGAATCTTGATGGTATGCAGCTTACATACCCCTAAACGAGTTCACTGATGCTGAGGTCATGAAGAAATATGGACTGAAGCCCACTCCCGAAGCAATTGAAGTGTCCCAAAAAGCTGCAAAGGATAAAAAAGTATGATTTGAGTTCTTAACAGACATTATGATGCATAATAATGTGCATTTTACTATAATAAGTTAATAACTTTGGTCCTTGGCAGGTAGAGGTACTCATGAAAATCTTTTGGGGTGACCCTCGTGAAAAGATTTGCCAAGCAGTCGATTCAATACCTTTAGAGGCTCTTTTCATGGGAAATAGAGGCCTTGGTCCCCTCCAAAGGTTACTACCAAAGTAGCAAACGTTCTTTTAATAATCATGCTTTCTACTTATAGCATAGGATTTGAGAAGCATGCATTGCATTTCGGTTATTCATGGTTAATTCGTTATGAAGAGTAGAATGAATCTCATTATGAATTTTCATTTTATGCCGTGTTTTGCAGGGCCTTTATGGGAAGTGTGAGCAACTATGTAGTGAATCATGCCACATGTCCAGTCATTGTGGTGAAGAGTGACAATCAAAATAAAAGTTAATTATTTTCCTAATTTGATATTGTATAGGACAGAGAATAAATTTGTGCTACACAACCAAGTTTTGATGCCTTTGGGCTTTGGTGGATTGCATATGTATAGTATTATGTTATCATGTGTCTCAGTTGATACTCCTTCGGGCGTCCATATTGAAAGTTAGTTGCTCAAAAATCAAAATGTTCTCAAACCGTGATGAGTAATAATTATATAAAGGAAACAGTGTCAAGAATGTTATTATTTTTTGAATTCTAATATTTCCTTCATACTTAAGTTTATCTATATGACATGTAATAAAAATTTTCTCCTAATTAAAATTTGTCTACAATGTATCAAATTTTGCCTAATTTTTCCTTATTAATTTGTTTTTAGTCATCTATGACTATAAGTCTATAAGACATTAATTATGATACATAGTGTAAAGAATTTTATGTGTCCAACAATTGATAAGTTGTATCCCCATCATATAAAACGTTAATCATTTATATATCCATTTAATAATATCATATATTACCATATAATTTTTTTTATTTGAAAATATTTAATAATAAAAAATAACTAAAAACAACTAAAATTTATTTTATTTAGCATTAATTAATTTTCTATTTTTTTGTGTTTTTTTAGTATTATCATTTTCTATTTTACAACTCGTTAAGATAACATAATAGAAAATTCTAAGCGATCAACGAATTTTCTTTAATTTTATCTTACATTTGAATCAAAATTAATTAACTTTTTATTAGTGTTAATTCTTAATATTACCCGAAAATAATATACAAATCAAGTAAATAAAAAATATATTCACAATAACAAAAATTTACAAGAGTTGATGAAATTATCTCTATTAATAATAGATACGATACTACCTACTATTTTATTTAAACATAAAGTTCTTTGTATGAAATTGCTCATTCGTTTGAAATTGCCTATTAAGAAAAAACAAAGGTTAAACAAAAAAAAAGGAAAAGAAAATACAATACAATACATATATTTCAATCAACTAAAGTAAAATTTTGTTTTGATACAAGAATCTACATGTCAAATGTTAATGCTTCCTGTACTAAAGAGAAATTTACTCTAGTTAATTAATATGCACATAAAAATGAAAAATATAAATAAAGCATAATAAATTAATAATATATACAGAAATGAAAGCTACTGATGGGGAACCATATGAGCAATGGCAAGACAATTGCTTGCCATAATTCCAACCGACCCGGAAACGAAGGTAGAGGACTCAAGATCCTGAAAACCGCTCTCACATGTTGCCACGTCAGCCATAACAGAACTAAGCATGATGGTAACCGTTCCAAGATCACGCCCCGCAGCAGCATCACTCGCTTTTTGGAGGTTCTCAAGCGCGTTGGTATACTGCACCCTACAGTCCACGTACATGACTGCACCTAGGTTCTCCGGCGACGAAGTGCTCGAGTGCCTCTTCGACTTCTCTATGGTCAGCTTCAACTCGATCGAGCAGGCCGTTATGGAAGCTTGGAGGACGTGGGTGAGGTCGAAGTGCTCGCCGTGGAGATGCGGTGCGATGGTGGAGAAGCACACGTCAGGATAATCGGTGTGGCCGCATATTTGTCTGAGTTCGTTGTGGTGTTTGGTTGACAAGTGTGTGATATCGTCGGGCATTGTTAACGTGTGGCCGCGTAAGGTTCCTTTAAGGAGATCCGAGAAAGAAGAGTAGAATGATGATGAGTCAAGGCCACCGCCGCCATGGCTCGACGGCGATTGTGCCGGAGCATCAACACCCAGCTGGTAGTGGTGGGTTGCTTCAGCTCCAGGGGCGTCATCATGGAAAATGTGAGCGCCAAATGGGTGGTGTGGTTGCTGACTTGTCTCGGGCGCGTGAGCCTGGTGATGATAATAGCGAGGGAAGGTGGCGTTAGATTGACTTAATAGCGAAAAACATATGAGGATTATTAATGTGGAGAAATTGTGTTTCATTTTGATTACTTGAAAGGTTTTGCAACGAAGGAAAATAATCAGGGGAAATGCAATTGTTGGGGGGCACGGGAGAAGGGATTTATAACACAATATAATGAGGAATTTGGGTTTGGTGAATTAACCATGAATTTAGGATGTCATTCATGATTAGTGTTGTCTCACGGGGTTAAAGGAAAGTCAACAATTTACTAGAGGTTGAAACTAGCATCTATTTTTTTATCCCTCAAAATACTACTGTATTATGCATAACGTGTGAATGGCCTAATAATAGAGAAGGGAACTCTCGAAGTTCTGCTTTTGGAATGTTTTCCTCACCATTTAATTTTCTAAACCTTGGTCACGCTTATTAAATTTAGATAAAGAATTGGGATAGGATGATATATACGTACTAATGTGTAGAATTTATATGATGTATTTGTAATTGATCTTATTCATTCTCTTCATATATATATTGATGTCTAGTAACTTAATATTCTACATTAGGCTATCATTCATTTATTGGATGGTCAAGATAAAGGAAGTAGTATTATCAATTTTTTCATCGGAGCAAATTTACAAGAATTCCACTTATTTGAATTGTTTATCTTTTTCTTCACAGAACATTATCACGTAAAAAGGGCATGAAAAGATCATAATCCTTCACTGCTTCACAGCACGAGGCTAATGCCTAAAGATTATAATCTCTAAAGCCAGTGTGAGTAATAACGTATCTAAGACCCATCCATGAAAACTGGTCCTTGATCGGAAGATTTAACGAACTTCTTCAGCAAAAGGGCCACAATTGCAATGGCAAGTCCAATGGCTATCAATGTGAAAATATGATCATCAAGCTTTTGCTGTATCCTAGTCTCCGGCTTCGGATTTTGAACCCTTAAACCAGAATTATGGGGCGACTGGTTCCTTGAAACATTGGATTGGATCTCCGTTGAAGCTTCAACTCCTTGAGGATTATCATCAACAACTACCTCCTCTTCAACAATTCTATCTCCTGCTTGATCTGGAATCCCCTCTTCAGCAGGTAAAGCCTCAGGATTATGGGAATTTGCCTGGGACTCAGCCTCCTCGTCTCTGGAATGCTCTTCTTCGAGTAGTTGTATGGAGCTATGTTGAGGAACAGGGGGTGCCTTGCTTAGCATATACTCGTGTATCTGTGATAATAGAATAGAATCAGCACAAATGCACAATATGTTGGTAGTTGCAGAAAACATGTTTTCAGGTGAAACATATGCAATATCTTACCTCATCAATCAGTTTTTGACGTTCAGGAGTCCCAAATTTCGGAGGCGCTTCACGAGATTTGATGGCCAAGGTACGCCTTTCTTCCTTCTTGTAGTCCAACGACCCCAAAGCACCATTAGGGTTGGTAGGCATGAATGCAATCAGAGCAACTAAAGCGGTCCTTACTGACAAATGAAATTTACACCAACTAAATCAGAACCTTTGCTGTAAGTAATGTATTAAATTAGAGCAATGAAATATACCAAAGGAAAATTCACATTCTATTCCAATTCCTCTTGTATGCATATATAATATCAAAGTGCGCAAAGCATAACATGCATAACATGCATATCGAGCAACTCGATCTATAGACCACAGATAACTTGCAAATTAGCTACTCAAATGCAGTGACTCAGGTAAAAAAGAAAAGTTGTTTACCACTCCATGATGGTTGCCAATGCTCAGGGTGATGATTTGATATGCTCAAGCAAATCTTTGTTTGGGTCTCGAAACGTCCATTAGGCTGATAGCATAACAGTAAAACTTATAAGCATGTAATAATAGAGGTTGCGTTTCGTTGTTCCAAACTTCCAACACAAAAGACTGAACGCAAAAGACAAGATTAACATAATAGTATTATCCTCAATCAGCATCTTACCGTCAATAACATAAATGAAGGTGGTTTGAATGGATACTCTGAAGGCAATTGGATCCGTCCATGATAGACAGCACCCTCAAATTCAGTATCACGAGGTCCTCTAATTGCAAATTGCCATTCAAATATATTTTCCTGAAAACAAGGGTGATACTGAAGTTGCTCAGCCAAGTTTTATGAGTTATGAGCCATGATGTCACAGCAAACACGAAATATACTCAATAATCAAAAGACTATTTTCCAATGGGTAACAAGTTATAGATCATGCAGACAAAGCTCCCTGGAAGTAAAGTTTTTATCTTTTTTTAGTTTTATTTTTATTTTTATTTTTTATAAACGGAAGTCATTTGAATAACACAGAAGTCACAGAAACTTATGAAGTTGGAAGTTGGGTATACTCCTAAGCCGAAATAAATAGTGATGAAGTAAGATGTCCTGTACAAGCAGCACCTTGTAAAGTGTAAACATATCTTTTCCCTAAGATCTTGTTTCCTACATGAGTAGGTAGAAATAGAATAGCGTAAAGGCCCAAAGGGCGTGCCAAATTCTTCTGTATCAAATTTCTGAACTTCCCATTTCAATTTAAGGTTAAACACAACAGTAAAAAGGAGATTTTTGTTTAAAAAAAAAGAAGTTTCCAAAGTGTTTATTATTCATACATATGCAAATTGTTCTATTTTGAGTCTTTGACTAAGCAAGTGTTTGGAGGAACTACGAAAAGGAAAGATATCTGATAGATAAGAGAGAAGTCAGATACGAGAGAAGTGCTTAACATTATCCAGTTACTCTTGCATAAATCTTTTAGATTTTTTTTAACAAAAAAGAAGTAATGATCAGAGCTTATAATGTATTTTGCTAATTTTACCTTTTATATTAAAATAACTAAACACATTTAATACGTTTTAAAATCTTATAGGAGGGGGCAGATTGGTAAATTAATCTTTTATTTCTCGCTAATATATAATAAACTAGGATTTAGCTAAATATACTCTAAGACACATTAAACTAAACTCTCAAAAAAATTCTCATTACCCTTCCCATGCTAAATTAATTCATAAACACAGACTCAAACTAATTTAATACGAAGAAATGGCCACCGTGAGTCTATGAACTCTCTCTCTCTCTCTCTCTCTCTCTCTCTCTCTCTCTCTCTCAAGTTTCATTAATAGGAGTGATAACTATCAAAATCACAATTCAACCAATCCCTAAAAACCAGTGCAGAAATTTAAATACGTAGCAAACACCTCTTTTTTCTCTCTCAGTCCCACTTAATTTCAGAAGCAAATTTAATTGTGCCACTTCCAATTTCACGAAACAGCAGAGTTCACACAAGCTCAATCAAACAATTCCCTTAACAGGAGTTTCTGAAATCAGCCACTAGCGCCATGAATCCAACATACCAAGCTTTATTGAATTCGCCACAAGTTCACAAAATAGTATAAGTATGCCAAAACATAAACAATCACCTGAATCCAACACAATTGCTCCACAACAAAAAAGAGATCACGCTTCAATAAACCCTAATTAAGAAAAACAAACAAAATTAAAGGAATAAAGTACAGAACCTCGAGAGGGAGACTCGTGAAATCATCGGAAGGATTGGACTGCATCTCCTTGACCTCTTGGAGAATGCGCTTGACGGCGGGGTTCTTCATGTTGTACTTCTCCGCCATCTCAAGGGTATATGGGGAATTTCTCAGAGTGAAAGGAGTTCGAGGTTTGTGAAATTGTGATCGTTAGAGTAGGAGGAGAATGGAAAATTGGAAAGGAGACAAGAAGAGTCTGAGTCAGAGTGCAATACAACAACGACGTTCCATCTCCATAATCATCGACACGTGTCATTAACATAAGGGTCTATCACAGTATCACTCTTTCTACTTTAGTTGACGTTGACCACGCATCAGATTTAATCTTCCCTCAAGTGAGTACTGTCATCAATGCCCTAAATTATACTTCTTGAATTATCTAATAAAGTAGATTCAGTAAATTTGATTAGATATTTAACCTTTTTCATTTTTGGCAAGTATACACGAGTTTTAACTTTTAACCAAAAATAATTATTTCTTGTAAAATTTGTTATATATTCTACTGCAGAGATTTTACATTCCTTCGCTGCTATGTGCTTTCATTTTAGTATATAACATGAACAATTATCATGAGTATAATTATTGTTTAAAAATAAACTATTAAAATAGTATTCAAAAGTGTTTATCTACGATAATAATTTTGAAAAACAAAAAATAAATAAATTTTTTATTATTTAGTTGAGGAGAGAAATTAGAGAAAAAAAAAAGAGATGAATCCACCAATTTTTTTTCTCTCTCTAATATTAAAAAGAAAATAGAGAAAAAACTATTTTTTTCAATACTTCTAATACTATTTCTCATTTTTTCAATATATTTTATAATATAAGAATAAAATTATCTTTTTATAACATTTCTTTTCTTTTATTTTTTTTCATCCAAATATATCTAAAAAAAATAAAAATTCACTTAATTTTTTTTTTCTTTTCTTTCCTCTCTATTTCTTTCCTTCCAACCAAACATAATCTAAGTGGTTGTCACAAAAACACATTTTGATAGACGGATACTTATTCTTGTTAAATTTAACTATCTTTATAGCGTTTATTTGTAGTTTGTATTTTTTGAATTATTTCTCTCAGGGACAAAATCTTTCTGAGTACAATTTATTCATAGTTAACCAAAGAAAAATAATTCGTGGTAAGAGTAAAATATAATTGGACCAGGAAAAACCTCGCTCGAAGTAGAAATATAATTCACAAGGTTAGGCCCCTAAGGACTCCTAATCTGAATTCTAGTTTCACACTACCAAGATCATGCTGTTGAGATTATAACAACTACCATTATCTGATGGCTGAATAATGGTGAGTGTAAAATCTCAATTTGCAGCAAAGAGTATTTGTTTTCTAGAACCAGAATCATTGATCAGAGCATACAAATAAAATTTTCCTCATAGGAACTTCCACACAGAAATAGAGTTCAATGGTGTTCCCTTCCACCCCAAAAGAAGGGAATTCCCATCCCTATCAAATGTACAACTGCTTCCACAAGGGAACCTTTTAGCAACAAGCTCAGCTTGGAACAAAGATAACATGCTAATCTCTGTTTCCACCAGTCCAAACCGGGAGAAAAATGCCCTCCATACATCAATCCTCACATTCCTAGCATTCCTCTCTGCTCCCTCGGCAGCCAATATGTTCTTGATTCCATAAGCAAGGTACTGCGACTCGAAAACCAGCCTGTTCGGCTCGTCATGCTTCATACAATTCTCTAAACAATCAAAGAATGCACTGAAGTAGAAAAGCGCCTCAATGAACCGGTTTACAAATGAAGTCGAATTGTGGCTCGCCTCAATTTCAGTTATGGCAAGTACACTAGGCCTTATTGTTTTGACAACTCTCATGATAGTTTCGAGCTGGTCCGGCTGCTGAATCTTGCTGCCAAGTGCATACTGAGAGTAAACCACAATTGTTTCCTCAGGATCTATCTTAAATAGATCCTCTCTGAGTTGCAGCATGTCAGGTACAATAACATAATCATAGCAAAGGTTTATCTTCAAGCTTATTGCAAAATCCTTCAACCTCTTTCCAGTGTCCTCTATGATAAGCTTCGAATTGCTTCCACTTCCAACAGCTGTTATCATAAGCAGCTCTAAAGGACATCGATTTCTTGACACAAGGGATTGCATCAGGGTTGTCCATTGCACACCCTTTCTGATTTCAAAATCAATGATGTGAATCTTCTTTGCCTCAGTAACATTTTCAATTATAGATTGGACTAGTGTGAACATTGTGATCTGACAGAAAGGAGCTGCTCCATAAAATGCCAAAACAGAGGGGGTGAGATTCTTGGTTATCTCTCGAGGATCCATTGGTTGCATCTTTTTCAAGTCCTTGGATGAAATTCTTCCCGTCTCAAGATCAATCCTGAGGCGAAGAGCCTCCGCGAAGTAATGAACAACTCGCTTAACTGGTGAACCAGTCTTGGAAGACGATGATTCGCATTGAGATAGCAACTTGCCGGCTCGCCCGTACTGCTTAAACCCCACCTTCTCAGCACAAGCCAAGAGTGATTCAGCAAGTTGAACCTCCTCTTTCTCCTCACCAGAGAGTCCTGAGAAAAATTGACCAAAAGGGTGGCTAAAAATTGACTTCAAAGCTGATGATCCTAAAGATTTTGGTGATGATGGTGATGATTGAATGAACCTTGTTCCTGCTATCCTCATCACATCGTCAGTTGAAAGCTTTCTTCGAAGAACTTCATTACCTGCAGCAGAGTGATCAATTGGTTGCATAATTTTCTCTTCATCACATAACTTCTTAAATCCTTTGTTGCTGCCATAGCTCTTCAATAACTCAAGTGATGCTAAAGGAGTTGATGAGTTTTGCTGTTTGTCGTTTGCAATAGTTTCTTCACTTAGTGGAACCATTCTTGTTGGATTTTCATCAAACATGTGGAGGTCATCAAAGTATGTATGGGTTTGTGGTGGTGGAGAAACCGCAACAAATTGTAGATTCTCCAATGTTCCATACTCAAGATATGATAATTGTTGTTGCTGCTGCTGCTGTGAAGGAAAGAATTCAAAACTAGACCCAAAAGGGTCAATTCCCATTGACTCACCCCACTCTTCAGCACCAGAAAATTGAACCTTGTTCACTTCATTCATTCCCTCTATAGCCCAAGAAGTATAATTTGATGAACTATGTTTATCCTCAATTGCACTAAAACCGAACTCATTGAAAGGACTCAAATTTTCCATCACACTAAGTTCTTTGTATTACTCAAACTAAGTTCTTTCTGTAACTAACAATATATAACAGAGAACTGAGGGATTATTAACAAATTGATGCGAAATTATATTTGTTAGTTCTAAGTTCTAACACTTAGATCCTTATAGTATAGTTAAAATTGATTTTGTCACGGGTGAGGTGACTGAGGTCTGTGTCGATATGACCAAGATGCCCTCATTGGCCTGCACATATATATAAATAGAAAACCAGTTGTTTATAATGCCAAATATAATTGATTAAAGTTTCAATGAGTTGCATGATTTTTTTGGTTCTCCACATAAATTACTCAGAAGTTCAACCAAGAAGCTAGTATCCAACAAAGTCCAAACAAAGATGGATAATGATTACCGGAGAAAATATTAGAAAATTGTAGGACTGTCGGGAGATTTTTTATTAATATCTACAATTCTTATGAATTTAGTTTTGGTGTCGTGTTTAAAAAAGAAATTTACAGCACTAATTACATACTGACATTTATCATTGCGTGAATAATTATTTATAAAAATAGATCATGGCAAAAGTTTAATAATATCAGCGTATTAAAATAAAATTATATATTATTCTTTATTATTTTGAGAATTTAAATTCAAAACTGCTAATTAAAAAATAAAAAATTATTATTTTGATTTATCTAAAATTCAGCGGTAACCAAGACATTTAAACAAGAAATTTATATATCATATAAAAAAGGAAAGCAGAGTAGAATATGATTTAGGACAAGGTATCCAGCTATGCAGTAGCCAGCATAACTTCATAAATTGTAATGAGTGCCAATTGTTTTTTCGTTTTAATTGATTTTATTATATTCAACTATCACAACAAAGTATAAAAAATAATGATTGAAAATAGTCAATTCATATTTATTATTCTAAAACTAAGTTTGTATGTAACATGACTATCTCAAGCATATTACATACAAATTTAGTTTTTACTTTTTACCGATACATTAGCTATTAGATTTATTTTTCGAAATAGTTTAACTGAAAATAATAACTTAATTGAAAATTATTTAATAAGTGAAACATTTTGGCCAAATCAAAACATCGAAGTGGCTGTAGTTTAGTGGTAAGAATTCCACGTTGTGGCCGTGGAGACCTGGGCTCGAATCCCAGCAGCCACAAAATTTTTACCTTATTTTATAAAGGACAAATTAATTATGTTTATAATATTTAAATGACAAATTATTTATGTGGATAATATTTAAATTTACAATAGCTAATTATTTAATTTTATGTCCTTCATTTTAATTTGTCTGTCAAATTAATTATGTGTATAATATTTAAATTTGCAATAGCTAATTATTTAATTTTATGTCATTCATTTTAATTTGTATGTTAAAAATTTTGTGTATATTTTTTTTTTTTTGGTGACTAATTTTGTGTATATTGATTAGTTGAATTTGTGTTTGATTATATTTTAATTTGATACATATAGTTGAATTATATTGAATTTTATTATGATTGTGTTAATTTTTTTAAATTCAAGTTAAATATCTATAGATACCCACAGATATAAATAGAAACCTGTAATGGAGATGGGGCGAAAACGATATGTATTTTACTAAATGGGGATGGAGAACGAAGGAGGAGTCACATCTCATTGCCATCCCTAGATACAGGGACGGACATAGGGGGCGAGTGGCGGTCTCGGCCCCCCAACTTTTTTTAATAGTAATAAGTTATTATGTATAATTTAATTTTTTTTAAAAAATTATTTATTATTTTGTCTAGTATAAATAAAAGTTCAGTAGTCTAATTTAAATATTAATAATTTTTAATATCTACAAAGTAAGTAACAATATTAAAGAAATCTAAAAAAGATATTATTACTAATATTTTTTAATTAAATAAAAATTTTCAAATCTCATAAAGTGAATTATTTTTCTTCTTGTGGCCGTCTTTTTTTATTCATTTGGTGTTAATTTTCTCTGTTTCAACTGCTACAATTAAGAGATCTTTTTCAACTATGAATATTGTGAAAAATAACTTAGAAACAAAATAAAAGATGAATTTCTTGCTAATTGTCTTTTAGTTATATTGAAAAGAAAATTACTGAAAAATTTGACACAAATTCTATTATTAGTGAATTTTATGATACAAAGATTCGACCACTTCGTTAATAAAAAGTATACACATATTTTTTTATTTTAAAATATATTCTCTGTCGGTATATTTTTGTAATACATCTTATATTATATAATTTTTTTACATAATTTTTAATATTATATGTGTTTTTGGCCCCCATAATATTATTTCTGAATCCGTCCCTGCCTAGATACATCCATCTTTATCATAATATATAGAATAAATAGTCATTTCTGATCATGAAAGAACTAAATGAATTTTATATTCATGAAAAATGAATTATATTTGACAAAAATATCCAATCCTTAAATATTTTGTAGACTCCGTTTAAAAAAAATGTTAAATTCCAAAATTAACCCTACCACCAATCATCATTAACTTTCAACCTACTTTGATTTTCTTCTACCACTATTTTTTTTTATGAAATTGTTAATCAAATACGAACTTTTCTAATTCAAGAATCTGCCTGGTTAAAGACTAAATTTTAAGGGGTTCAAAGATCTCACTCGAGTTTGAAAGAGGTGTTAAGACTACGGGTGAAAATAAGTCAGGCAACCTGCCAGGGGTCTATAACTTGACCTGCATTCGGTCTGATCTGTTATAAAATAATTCTAAACCCATGCTAATTTAAAAGCCTAATTCTATTAATAGACTAAACCCAATCTTACAAAATAGTCTAATAGACCTATTAAACCTCCTATCTAAACTTATTAAAATACTTATTAAAAAATTTAAATTTATTATATTTTATTATAAATATTTTTTTTATATTTTAAATACTTTAAGTTTAGATATTATTATAAAAATTGAATTTAGTATATTGTATATAAATATTTTTTTGAATTTTTTTAAAAATATTTTTTATTTTTTATTTTAGTAAAAAGTTATATATATTAGGTCTTTTATTATTAGATTTAAGGTCAAATCAGATTCAGTAAAGTATTAAGATAAAGTCTATAAGAAGTTAGATGTTAAATTTAAATCAGTTAAATATATTACAGATTTAACATATTAAGAGTAAAATTGACCTGATTTATTTTCACTGCAAATGAAAGCTAGTAATGAAAAACAACAACAATTAAAATTTAACATAGTGTGACTTAACTATTAAGTTATTGTGCATTTTGTTTATAAATTGGTTAGAAAGTCTTTATCTTTGTATCTTAGCATCTTAGCAATCTCTCTGTATAAGCTTAATACTCATCGTAATCACTGATAGATTCATTATCAAATTAGTTAATTCAGTATACAGTTTTCATCTACTCTAAATTTTAATTTTACTCGGCATTACTTGCTTAGAAAGCTTTCTTCCCAGAAATTCTATAATTCTCATCCCCTTAACCTTAATTATCTACCATTTGAACTCACCTCTCAAACACTGTTAATTAAAGAACAATGTTTAATCAGTAACCATGTGAAATATATAGGAAGTGGTGAAATGATTGAAGACTAACATACACAGCAATACAGCATTCTAAATTTTTCTACTTTGATGAAATGATTGAAGAATAAATACTATACTTTAATTAATTTCCTTTTTTTGAGGGTAGTAGTGCAGTATTCTTAGCAGTAACTGCGGTTTTTCTAGGAAAATTGTGTCTCTGAATATACTTAACATTTCCTTAATTGGTGCTTTATCTTTACTTATTGTCTAATAAATAATAATAGCACTATCAATTAATACATATCTAACGGATCCATCATCAAGTTCATATCAAACGTAGTTATCAACAACCAATGACTTAAACAATTATATATCTATTATATACAAAAACACAGTCCCCAGCCACTACTTTGCCTTTAACCCTTTTCCTGTTTCCATAACCATAATTAAGCTTAATTAATTAGAAGACAAACTTATCCATTCGGCTATTTTATAGCTAAAGGCACTTTATTAGTTATCAGATTCCCTCTAATTTTGTTTATATACTCTGAACTGTATGTCCTAAACTTTTCCACAGTTTTTGGTGATGATAAGTACCGAAAACATTCTATCACATAAAATTATGTTTTTTTTAGGTAGAAAAGCATATAAAGTTATTTAAGTGGTTAGATTCTTAAGCTATTTTTTTACTTTTTTTCCCCTTTATCTTTTTACCTACAACTACAAGTCTACAACTAGTGCTACAGTGATTTCCGTTTTTTATTTCTTTTAATTAAATTTTCTGAGTGCGTTACTAGATTCGTACTTATACATATCGAACAAGTTTCACACTAAAATAGCTTAATTATCTTTTTCAGGTCGTGAATATTTAAAAGACTAAAGAATAAATTGAAAGCTATAGTACTTGAGGGAATAAAACTACAAGGGACGCGTGGGTTAGGTTAACTACACAATCTTACACGAAATGAAAAGAGCACACCGAGATTCTTGACTTGGAAAAAATAATGCAAACGAATCAATAATGTTTATTTGCATATTAAAAAAATTAGTATTCATCCTAGCATTTTAATTTTAATGCAGTGTTAATATAAGTATAAAATAATTTTATATATATATTTAATTATATAATAGTATATTCGTAAAAATAATAACTATCTTTTATATTAATAGACTAACTATATAATTAATCATTTAAAAAAATAAATATAATTATCATAATTCTAAAAATTAGACCTGAAGATCACCCGATTTGATCAGATTAATTGTGAATTGATCTCCTAACTGCAGGTCCAGTTGAGGTAAAAAATTGCCAGACAAAAAAATAATATACAAACTGGCCGAATTGGCGGTTAACAGTAAACAATCAGAATCAGGTCAATTTTTTAAAGAGTTTTTTATTCGGACCAGATGCATTAGAATGACATCGTTTTTTAATTTTTTATTTTAAAAAGAAGTAAATATCAAATCGGTACTCAAAAAATTCTGGCGCTAACAAAATGGTACCTGACCTTTGTTATTGACAAAATAACCCTCGAAAGAATATAAAATTTGACAAAAATATCCAAACATAAAAACATGACGTTACATTGAAAAGAAAACACTTATCTAGCAATTGGAAAAGTTTCAGTGATAATGGCAGAGAGTTCCGATGGCATTTTCGACAAGGAGGGGAGCTTGCAGTTGCGACCATGGCATTTTCACATCTCGTTCTCTCTCAGACTCCTATCCCACCTCTTGTTCACCTTTCTCTCTTCCTCTCTAGCTTGAAGAAGAAGTGAAGATCGAGAGAGAAACAGAAGAGAGGGAAGAAGAAGAATCAAGCTCACTCTCTCTTGCGTCGAAGGCGACAACTCCAACTAGTTCCAAGGACGGTGACAATGCACGACAACAATGCAACGATGGGACATCTCCCTCCTTCCTCTTCATCGTCGTACCCGTGTCCTCTCAGCATCTCTCTCTCTCTTTCTCAAGTTGCGTTTCTCTGTACTCTTCGGACTTTCTTCCCTTGCAATCACGACAACAACGGTGATAGCGAGCAACAATCCTCCTTTCATCGGCGCTTCTTCTTTCGCTTCTCTCCTCAATTTCTCTCTCAATCTTCTCTTTTTCTTTAAACTAAAGAGGAAGAGAGAAAAACGAATGAGAGGTGGGATGCGAGACTAAGAAAGAATGAGATGCAAAAACAACATTATCACAGTTGCAAGCTCCCCTCCTTGCCAAAAACACCATCAGTGCTCTTTGCCACCATCATTGAAACTCTTTCGATTGTTAGATCATCGTTTTTCGTTCAATGTGATGTCATGCTTTAACGTTTTGGTGTTTTTGTTAATTTTTAAAAATTTTTTGGGTTTATTTTGTCAATAACAAAAGTTAGGTACCATTTTATCAACGTCAAAATCTTTCGAGTACCTATTTGATATTTACCTCTAAAAAAAGATTCAAAGATCAAAATTTTCTCTCCCACCCCTTTCTCTTTCTCAAAAAAATAATACTGATTGAGTTGCTGATTTTACTACTTTACTGATTATGAGTTGCTAAGTTAATACTTAATAGTATTAAACTATTGATTTTGTTAATTTTTAATTATCTTGAGTTGTTGATTTTCTGAAATAATGTTGTTGCTGAAATAATATTGTTGTTGGCTTCCTAATTTTCTGATTCTGTGAGTTAATTTTATTGATGGTTAATGTTATTGTTGATTTTCTGATGATTCTTTGCCTTTGTTTAATTGAAAACTTATTTGTCAATGCTATTTTTCTTTTTTTTTTTTGTGGTAGAATATTATGTGTTTATCATTTACGTGCATTTTGATCTACTTTAGTTATAATTGTTTATAAATTTTTATTAATAAATTATAGATAATTTATTATGTGAAAATTGTGAAATTTTATTAGGTTAAAAATAATTGAATTTACATATTTAAAATTATATATTAAATTTTTAATAATTTTATTTAATATTTAATTAAATCAGTTGAACCCTGATCAGACTATTGAATCAGTAAACCAATCATCTTACTAATTTATTGACCAATCTAATTCTCGCGATCTTAATAATTACTAAACTATGTAAAATATTTTATATTACTAATATATCATTCTAACATTAATTTTATTATCATTATACTCAATTGTGGAATCTTTTCTTATAAACATTGAATGAATTCCATTTAGTTTTTATTATTTGCTGATCTTTTCCTTCCCTTAAATTTAAGATATATCTAAGTGAATACCAAATTTTGGTACTTTTGTTACATGAGAATATATAATTTCTATCTCAAAAGGAAAAGTTATCATACAAATAAAAATTAAGTCCAAAAAATAATGATGTCAAAGAAAGTCTATGTATAGATTTGTACAATGCACATTTTCACGACTAAATAAAATATAAAGCAAGTTGTTTATGTAAAAACTTTATTTGAGTATATATATATATATATATATATATATATATAATATTTATTAGAATATTATAATTTAATGTAGTATATCTAGATATATATCTTATATTGATTTTATTTTAATTTAATATTAAATTGATCTTGTTATTATGAATAAATTTTATATTTTGTCTATAAATAAGCACTTATATTGAAATTTATGATAAAATGGTATATTCGAATGTTACTGTAATTTGTATGATAAAAATTGTGTATTTATAAGATAATGATAGAATCTAATCATAATGGAAATCACATAATATCAAACTAAATCAGCAATATAAAATCAATACAAGATATATATTAAATTATAATATCCTAAATAGTAAATATATTCTAATACTTCCTTAAACTCAAGCGGCACAACTTATTAAAATCAATGGAATAAGAAACCAATGAAAACACTACTTGTTTAAAAAATTCATAGATTTGAAACTCTTGAAAAAACTAAAAGGAACTGTAAAACACTAAGGCCAAAAATAAATGGTCGAAACTTAAAATGCAAATAAACTTGCCGAAACTCAGGGCACATATGGAATTTTCAAAACTCAGAGTGCAGGCAAAATCGTAGAAATTTTAGGTAATGTTGAACATACAACGGAGTAGAGGAAGATTACCAAATTGAAGTTGTTAAACCGAGTAGAAAGATGATTCAAATTTGGAATATTGAAGTAAAAGTCAACATGAAAACAAACAAGAGTGAGTTCTGATAGAACTCAAAAAAACGAAAGAAGAAAGTTTTTAAGGTGGATACCATGATTTTAATATCATCTTACAATTTATAATGAACTGAAAAATAAATTCAGCATTCAAATACTGTGATAAGTGTGATGTACAATCATAACACCATTCGAGATATATCTAAATTTTAATATATTAAACTATAATATTTTAAATGTATTCTAACAAATAGAATTTGAAATTTTAAATATTTTTATAAAATATTTTTTGAATCATAATATACAAATCCCACCTTCTGTTAAAATCTCGGGTAATTCACGTAAAGAAAACAAATGCAATAATCTATTATTACATCAATATCCTAAATAAGTTCTGTTTGCATTTATACATAAATCGAATCAATTAGATTCGAATTAGTGTTAAATTAATAAATTGAAGTTATTAGGTTCGATTTAGTATGAATACAACGTTGAAACATGTTAACTCATAATAAATCGAATTAAGAAGATTCGATCTAAGATGTATAATAAATAGAAATAAATGGTTTCGATTTATAATTTATAGTAAATCGAATTCATTAAATGATTTATAGATAATGTATCTATTAGTAAATCAAATGCATTAGCTTCAATTTATTATTGATTTTCTTGTATATACAATTTGAAATTAATTGTTTCGAATTCTAATTCATATATTCCTCTACCATTCAACCCCATCCAAGAGAAAAAAATGAGACCACAACCCGATAAGATTCAAAACTATAGAAATGAAAGACGACTTAGATCGTATCTACTAATTGAACAGAGTTATCTATATTGCTGGTAGATCATCAATGGAGAGGTTAGTGAAAAAATGTCTTTTCTTTAAGGTAAATAAGAAATATTAGTAATATTAAGTCAATTATAATTTTTTATTATAAGCGTGCATTAGTGTTTTTAAACTAAAATTGTTAGTTACAGTAGTATTTATTAGTTTGTTAGAATTTTAAAACTACAAATATTATTTATAGTAGTGATTATAATAACTGTTAATTAGAGTAGTGAGTAAAGACTCTGTTATAATTTGTAAGTTATAAATATTAGATTAAGTAGTGAAAATTAGTTTAGTTTGAACTTAATTTAATTCAAAAGCATCAGTGATAATAGTGATTTAGGATTGTGATATATTTTATATTAAAGTTATTTTTATTAGAATTTTTCGTGTCAGGTGATTTTAGATTTAGCTCGGATTTTTTTTTGAACTTGTAAGATTATTTGTTTGGGTTTAGGACATTTTGTCGAAAAGGATATGCATTATTTAATATTACTTTAGTGAATTGTTTTGTTATAGTTTTTAGAAACAATTTTTTATTGTTGTCAAAATCTTTACACTTTTCATGGTACTTGCAATGATCAGATTCCAGCAGCTCTGTACTTAATCTCACGACAGATGTTATAAGTCTCCATGCTTAAGACGACTTCCTCTTTATTCTAAAACTGCTGATCAACTTGAAATATAGCTAGATCCGATAACCCCTGCTGTGTCATGGCCTCTAAGTCTAAAGTCAAAAAGTGCGAAAATATTGTTGAGTTCTCAAACTAGATGCTCCACCTCCCAAACTGGAATATTCCTCCCAAGATCATCATTGCTATCCTCATCAATCGTGACGGACTCCACATCATCATCATCATGCAATACATCTTCGACACCATCTGGTTCTCCATCCACACCGAAAATTAGAATTATAATAGGAGTACCGGCCAGCGCAATAGCAAGTTGACCGAAAGTTAAGGTCGATTATCACCTATTTGTCCGTCACAATCACGGTTTAGATCGTCCGCTAACGACGGAGATGCAACCAAAACTATGCCTCAAGTGCAATAACAGGCACAGATGATAATGCACCAACAGGCGTTGAACTAGAGGCTCTTGGCATTGCTAAAGATTGAGGATTCCAGTTCGATTTTCTTGAACTACATACCACATCTCCAAACTTGACCAATAGTTCGTGGGTCCCTACCTCGAAAAAATGACGACGACAGGAAAACAAAACATGCAAAACTTTATCACGGTCTATCATAAAGGAATTGTATTTCACACCATTTCGTACAAAAAAAATCGAAATTTTATAGAATAACTTATACACCCATTTTATGCCATACAATCCTAGTTTTTGAAATGCACAAAAACTATCATCACTAGTTATTGTTATTTCCACTATGATGAGAATTTAACGTGTGTGTGTGTGTATATATATATATATATATATAAGTTTCGATTTAGTTATGTTATACCACATACAGTAAATTGAATTTATTTGTTTCGATTTACATTATGCAATATTCTATGTTAGTAAATCGAATTCCTTAAGTTCGATTTACATAGAGGAAGACTAAAATTAATTGAATTAATTTATTTCGATTTACATAATTTTATTGTTAGACATGCATGTAACATTATAACTTTTAGTATTATATCATATAATAATATTAAATACTATTTATTTTTTTATAAACTACCCTAAAATCTTTATATTGTCTTATGACGACCTCCTCCATCAAACAATATCATCATGAATAGCAGCATTATATTATTTTGATTCAAAGAATAAATTAAACAGAATAAAAAAAATTAAATTGACGTTTTCAATTATAGTTTTAAAATTTTCTCAAATTTTAAAATTCTCTAACCAAACTCATTCTAAAAAATAAACAAAGAAAGAAAGTACGTTAAATTACTTTTTGTCTCAAATTTTCTTTTATTCGAAATCCGTTTCTTTGTATTCGTGATTTTATTTTCATATAATAATATCTATTCAACAGATTTGTCAAAAGATTTTTAATAATAGAATATTTTGATTCGAGTTCTCTTGTCCATAGTGAATTATTCGGCGTGTTCAATTGTCCAAGTATTTATTCTTACGGTTGCACGCATGTTATCAATAACCGCCATGTACAGGAGTTGGCACAATAATAACGATCATTGAGAACTTTTATCTTTTTTCATTTTCAATTTGATCTAATCTAATCTAAGCTCAAGTTATAACCCACAGTAATGTCACTTTAAATATGTCCATAATTGATTTTTCTTAACTTTTAATTTATAAAAAATGATCACATTAATATTTGATATAATTTTAAGATAATTTGTGACTTTTTAAAAAATTATTTAAAATATTTGTGATAAAATTAAAAAGGTGCTCTATTTTATAATAAATTTTTTTAATTATTTTTTTAAATAAATATTTTTATAAATAAAAAAAATTATAAAATATAAGATAATTTATTTATAAATTATTTTTAATATAAATTTTTATGTTTTAAATTATTTTTTTAAAAGAGTTTAATAAAGTTGTGTGTTGAATCTTTTTTTATATAAAATCCAACGCAATTAAGGAGAATAACGTATCCAATCAATAGTAGAATACCTTATTATGTTAGCTCCAATGACTAAATATAGAGAAATAATAAAAGTTAGTTAGTAATCAGCTAATATAAATTTTAGATGTGTAGATTTACAATTTTTTACGTTTAATTTTACAATTTATAAATGTATAAAATTTTAGTCAACTTATCATTAATTAATTTTTTAATGTAAAATTATTTTTGAATTTTATTTCTTTTAGAAAGTTTAGGGTTTGACATTAAGATTTAAAATTCAAAATAAAAAACAATTTTAAAATTAACTATTAAGTGAAAAAATTAACTCTCTAACTAAACTGATAGAATCATTTCCAATTTGTGTGTTAGTAGTGGTCTATGAATCCTTCCCTCTTAAGCTTGCATTATGTGTAAAAGCTATAATATTCTCTTCCTCTGTCAAAACCTATATATAAAAGGAGATATTTATTATCATATGATGTGCCTAGCCACTTATAAACTATACCACATAACATCAAGCATATATAACTTGATTGAGAATATCATATATATCACTATTCTTCATCAATTTCCGATCCACACCTACCATATCTATACACACTAGCTAGCAACTATGGCTGATCTTCATCATCATCAAATTGATGCATTCAACAAGGGTCTTGTTGGTGGTGTGTTAAAGAACATTGAGGATGTTGATCAAAAGGGTCATCACCATCATCACCATAATCAATATCATCATCCAAGAATGCCACCAAGTTCCTTTCCAATTCCCATGCCCGGAAGGAATCGCCAGCAACAAGCACCATACAACGGTTACTTTGGAAGGCAAAGGGTGAAAGGTAGTTTCGGTAATATTCAACAACAACCCCACACTACTGCAGCAACCAATACTAAGTGATGATGACTTTAATAATTAAGCTAAGTTCATGTCACATAGGAAATTAAACTATATAATAAAATAGCGTATGTACGGCATATATATGTATATGTGAATTTATGTGTCATGTGTATTGTAAATTAGGGTTTGTGGGTGTGCTTGAATAATAGCTTTTTCGAGGCTAGAGTGTCTTCAATTATTATAGATTATATATAGATGAAGCATCAATCATGCATGTGTGTTTTTCATGCTTTTATAACTATGAGGCACATATATATATAGTTGTAATTTAAAGCTTTTACAGGTTTGAGTTTATATAAGGACTTTAATTATTTGTTGCCTTTCTATATAGAGATTGCATGCCATAGTTTAGAGGAGTTCAAGGTCAAATTTGTGACAAAACAAATCCAATAGTATAACATCAAATTAAATCACTACCCACACACTAGAAGACTTTTTAAATCATAATTCGGTTATTGATACGGAGAAATAGATTTTAAAAAAAAATTGAAATTGAATAAAAAAAATATATATTAAAATTAAAATAGAAATAAAAAGATAAGTTGAAATCGAATATAAAAAAAATTATTCTATTTTTTATCTAATTTTTTGATACAATAAAAAAGGGATCTACTTACTTAATTTATGCACACTATAGTTTGAAAATTGAGTCGAAGAGAATAACTCAACTTTTTACCCAATTTTTTAATGCAACAAAAAAAAGATTCACTCAACTTCACTTGTCTATACCATAGTTTTATTACGAAATCAAAAGTGCTTTGGCACACTTCTAATCTCTATATATATGACGGTTACAATAGTTCATGAGGTATTTATAACCTCTTATTAGATTAAAATAAAGAAAATTCTAAACCCGCTAACATAAGACCTAATCTAATAACTAAATAAACAAAATCAAAATACATAAAGTTAATTGAACATTCTAATATTTAAAAATATAAATTAATAACTATTAAATAATACTTGAACACTTTATATCATGAATACTTAAAGCATATATCATTTTTCTTCTATTAAAAAAGATTTATTCTGAAATCTTATAGTTGAAAAATAGTATATGAAAAGACAAATATAATAATAAAGATAATTTCTTTTATTTCCCTTTGTTGGTTATTTTGCATTGTATGTTTTTTAAATAACGAAATCAACAAGAACGATAAAATAATAATAAAATACAAACACAAAAGACAAGAATGACAAGAACATTAAGAAAAACGTTACCGACAGTAAAACTCTTGTTTGGTTTTTTTTTTCTAAGGACACATAAGAAGAATAAACATACTTGAAATCTGATACCAAATAATATATATGAAAAAAGAGATAAACAAAAAGATAAGGATTGAAATTTAACAAAAATATATATTGAAATTGATTAGAGACAAAAATATAGGTTAAAATTAAATATAAAGAATATCACTCTACTCTATATCCAATTTTTTGTTGCAACAAGAATGGGACATGCTCAACCTAACGTGTCCACATACACTATAGTTCGACAATTGAATTAAAGAGATCACTTAACCTTGCTTCTACCTAATAATTTTTTGATGGGGAGTGCTAGGTAAACAATGACTATCTTGAACAACATGAACAACCACCAATCAAATAAAAATACACTATACTCTAATTTAATGCTACTAATTAAATTTACTTTTTTAACCCTATTAATTCACATTATTCAAAAATGTTGTTGGTTACCTATACTTTTCCTTTTCCGATACAACAAGAGAAAAACTCACTCAACCTCACTTGTTCATATCATGATTTCATCATGAAATCAAAAAGTACCTTGATACTCTTCTAATTTTTCTACGACAGCTACAATAGTTTAGGAAGTATTTATAACTTTTTATTAGATTAAAATAAACAAAATTCTAAACCTACTGACATAAAATTAAATCTAATACCTGAATAAGCAAAATTAAAATATATAAACTTAAACTGATCTTTTTAATATTTAAAAATATAAACTAATAATTATTAAATAATACTTAAAATCATTATATCACAAATATTTAAAACACTAATTAGCTATAGATTCGAACCCGCGTGCAACTCTGAGCGAGACAGATAATGCTGCCATTGAACCAAGACCTCAGCTGCGATTTTATATTGTTCTTTTTTTTTTTTTTTTGGACAGAATATTGTTCTAATATGCCCTACTATACATTTTGTTATGGAATAGTCCTAGAAAGCCCAATTTACTCCTCTAAGTTAGCCCATCAATTGATGAACTAGTCCAACGTAATGGCCTGGGATTAAAGTAGCGAGTTTCAACTAATTTAGGTTGATTGCTTAAATAAGTGGGTGGGTGTTTGATTTTTATTTTGTATATGCATGCATAAATTAATCTGTTGAAGTGGAAAATATTATGGACAACAAAAAAAGATCACCAGTTTTGACATTCTCTCACTCGTCTGGGAATTTTTACTGAAATAAGTGTATAAAGATGATTATTTACATAAAATAAATTTTATGTCAAAATAATGATAACTAAGATATAAACACGTATTAGCTAGTCTTGCTATACATTTGTTACTTATACACATTTGAATTCGACATTGAAACGGTGAGTGAATCAAATGGAGTTTTTTTAAGATTAAAAGATATGCTTCAATGAATTATATTTCTCTGAAATATTATATTTAGGTATTATAAAAAACGTTATTTATTACCATAAATTTTTTGAAATTATTTTTAATATTTCTAGAATAATTTATGAAAATGTTTGTTTTATATTACATATTTTTTTTATAATGAATTTCGATCCCAATTTCTAAAACACTTCCAATATTTAATAGGAGTTTTTTTTTATAAATAACAATTGAGAGATATACTAATAATAATTTTATATGTTAATTCATTTATATTCCTTTGATTGGACAAGTAGGGAAAATTTTAATATCTAGTATCTTTTTCATTTTTTAAACAAATTTTTGGCCATTCACAGAAAATAATGGCAAAAAATAAATCAGTTGATACAAAAATTATCGAATTTTAAAAATGAAAATGTCTGATTTTTTTAATTATATTGATAAAATATAATATTAAAATTTAATCTCTAAAATTATTTTAAAAAATATATATTTAATATTTAACTAGTATTTTTTGTTAAGCTAATAATATTTTTTTTTAATTTGTGTCATGTTTATCTTTTGGAGTTAATTTTATTGAAGGAAGGCTATATAAATAGATTAGATTGCTGATTAATATTTTTTTAGGGTATTTCTTAGGAGTAAAAAATGAGTCTATAATCTAATTAAAAAATTATCATTAAGAATATAATTTATTATAAATAGAGTAATAGAGATAGAATCAAAGAGGCATAAAATTAGTGATTTATATTTTTCCTCTTTAAAATTTTAGTAGTAAAATTATCTTCTCCTTTTATTCTCTCCTTCTTTCTAATTTCTTTTTAATTGATTAATTCTTCCAATGTACAATTTCATCATCCTTATAGTGTTTCCATTCTTTTTCTAATAATATATTTTTAAATCTGTTACACATGCAAATTTTTTTATATACAAATTTATACAAGTTAATCTAATCCAACAAAATCCATTTTTATAAGCACGCGTAAAATCACGACGTTTCTCTTTTAACATTTGTATATATCCCGCGTTCCTCCTCCTCTTCTTTCTTTTTATTTTTCTTTGCGTTCTTTCTCATTTTTCTTCGTGTTTCTTCCTTTTTTTTTTGCGTGTTTCATCCTCTTCATCATTCTTTTTATTGCTGTTGTTATTGCTGTACATTTTTTCTTTATCCTCTTTCTATTGATTTTTAATACTATGTATTTTTTTAGAAAGTAAAACAAGAAGAAAAAGATGAATAAGAAGAAGCAGAAGATGAAGAGGAGAAAGCAAAAGAGTTTTGAATTATGTAGAGTTTATCAGTACAAATTCACCGAAAATTCTTAAACAATACATATAAATGTCTTAGTTTTACCCCAAAATTTGCTGCAACTACACAAAAATATTTTCTCTAATGCTGTATTTTTTTCTTCATATTTTTTTCCTTATTTCTTTCTTTCTTTTAGTTGAATGAATATAAGTTCATCATCTTTTAAGTAATTTTGCAGCATTATGTGTTTCTTCTTCTTTTTTGTTTGATTTTTTTGTTTTTATTTTTGTTAAAAAAGAGTAAAACAAGAAGAAATTTGAGAAGGTAAAACAAGAAATGAAAGATGAATAAGATAAAAGAAGAAGAAGATGGTGATGATGGAAAAAAAACAAAGAAGAAGCAGCAGAAGATGAGGAGGAGGAGGAGGAAGAGCTTTGAATTATGCAGAATTTATCAGTACAAATCCACCAAAAATTCTTAAACAATACATATAAATATTTTAGTTTTATCACAAAATTTGCTGTAACTACACAAAAATATTTTATCTAATGCTGCATTTTTTTCTTCTTTTTTTTCTTATTTCTTTCTTTCTTTTAGTTGAATGAATGTAAATTCATTCTCTTCCAAGTAATTTTGCAGCATTATGTATTTCTTCTTTTCTTTGTTTGATTTTTTTTGTTTTTATTCTTCTTGTTGAGAAAGAGTAAAACAAGAAAAAACTTGAGAAGGTAAAACAAGAAAAAAAAATATGAATAAGAAAAAAAAAAGAAGATGGTGATGATTATAAAAAAAAAAGAAGACGCAACAGAAGATGAGGAGGAGGAAGAAGAAAAATTTTGAATTATGCAAAATTTATCAGTATAAATCCACCGAAAATTCTTAAATAATACACATAAATGTCTTAGTTTTACCCCAAAATTTGCTGCAACTACACAAAAATATTTTTTTCTAATGCTGCATTTTTCTCTTCTTCTTATCCTTATTTCTTTCTTTCTTTTAGTTGAATGAATGTAAGGTTCATCATCTTTCAAATAATTTTGCAGTATTATGTGTTTCTTCTTCTTCTTTGTTTAGTTTTTTTTATTCTTGTTAAGAGAGTAAAACAAGAAAAAATTTGAGAAGGTAAAACAAGAAAGGAAAGATGAATAAAAAAATAAAAAAAGATGGTGATGATGATAAAAAAAAATAGAAGAAGAAGCAGCAGAAAATGAGGAGGAGGAAGAGTTTTGAATTATGCAGAATTTATCAATACAAATCCGCCGAAAATTCTTAATCAATAATACACATAAATGTCTTAGTTTTATCCCGAAATTTGCTGCAACTATACAAATATTTTTTTAATACTGTATTTTTTTTCTTTTTTCCTTATTTCTTTCTTTCTTTTAGTTGAATGAATGTAAGTTCATCCTCTTCCAAGTAATTTTGCAATATTATGTGTTTCTTTTTCTTTGTTTGATTTTTTTGCTTTTATTCTTGTTAAGAGAGTAAAACAAGAAGAAATTTGAGAAAATTCTATGGCAAAAATTTTGGATCAGACAACGTTATCAATATGGTAAAATTTCTACGATAACGATAACAATAACGATAATATCGATAACGACGATACGTACACTACTACATAATTGACTTTTACTAATATTTAAAAAATATTACCAAATCATATTAAAATGTTACCTATATATATTAGTAACATTTTAACAAATGTTAAATATACCCTATGTTACTAAAGAATTTTACTAACATTTTTCTAAAGATTTAATAACATTTAATAAAAATGTTACAATAGATCTTCTATAGTAATATTATGAGAAATGTTACAATAGACTTTTCTTAGTAACACTTAAAGAAATGTTACAATAGATATATTTTGTAACACTTAGAAAAATGTTACCATAGATATTTTTTGTAACACTTCAAAAAATGTTACCATAGATATTTTTTGTAACACTTAAAAAATGTTACAAAAGATCTTTAGTAAAATTTTTTTAGTTATATTATACTATTTATTTTATATTATACATAATATAACTATACTAAAATTAATTACTACAACATGAAATATTTCATTAAATTCACAAAATGAAATTTTTATAGCCTCTTTCATTAATCAATAATCATTGTACAAATTTGCTTCGTGATGCAAATAAAATGGAAAAAGAAAAAAATACTTATAGCACTTAAACTCTATAAACATTCCATATAAAAAAGAAAAGAAAAAGTGATACTATGTACATAAAAAACTTAATCCTTATACTAATCTTAGAAAAATGTATTTATCTGCTTGACTAGCTCATCGCTGCGACGACTTATTACCATTCCCTTAAACCAGTCAACCAAGTTCATCTGATGCACATCAAACAAAAAAGCAATAAGAACTCATATAGTGGGCAGAAATAAAACCTGAAGAAAAATAATCATGTGATCACCTCTGCAGGTGGTCTGGAATCCCAAGTAAAGTTTTCACTTTCCAACCATTCACCTATGATAAAATAAAAATAAAAAATAAAATTGGTTATTAACATGATCTTCCTGACCTAACTGATAGCTATCTACAAGCTACAACAAGAAATTTGTTTTCGTTAGTTGCCTAGGCAGTGTAATCGGACCCATTAATCATTTCTAATATTTAGATCTTTTTCAACAGTTGAGAAAAAGTAATATATTGCCCTTTTTCTAATTCTTACATAGTTTTTCATCGGTTGTTGCATCCTACTATTTTTTTGTCCCCATTCTTGCTTATTACCCGTCTAACCTAACAGCTACAGATCCTATACAAGCAGGACGAATATTTGAGAGTTACTAAACTTGAAAGTGTTAAGAGAAGGTTCACCTTCATCATTATTTCCAAGTCTCTCAGAGCTTTGTTGGTTAGATCTCTCTTATTGTGAATCCCTCACATCCCTTCCAATTAACCTTTTTAAGCTGAAATGGCTAAGAAAACTATATCTTCGTGGTTGCTCAAATCTCAAGAAGCTCCCTGAGATAGAAGAGGATATGGAAAATTTAATGGTGCTCATCTTAGATGAATCAGGAGTACAAGAATTACCTTCAACAATGCAAAATTTGGTAGGTCTTGAGGAGTTGAGCTTGCACGGTTGCAGAAGCCTTGTGTTCATTCCATCTTCAATTGGACGTCTGATATCTGTCAGAAAAGATGGGTTACTTAAGTTCCAAATCAGGAGGTAGAATAACAGTTTAGATTTACACAAAATTGCCACCCAATTGCTAAGATGGCATGAATGCTTTGCAAACTGAAATGCATACAGATAACACACACTGATAAATTAAAAACCTTAAACTGCCATTCACCATATACCATGCTTAATATCTAACAGTCTAAATGAACCAATGAATGAAAAGAAAACCAAACTATTAAAATTTACAAAAGGAAAATGATATTTAAAGAGAGAGAGAAAAATAAACATCAAATTTCTAGGTTCTGGTGCCAAAAGTAGTAATCCAAACAACTATTCAGATACAAGTTAAAATAGCAAATCTTCAACTGTATATGTATTTATGTACTAAAGTTTCAAATTATCATACATACAATTATAGGCAGAAGAGCATGAATTTCATTAGTTACCATTTACAGGACTTTACAAGAAAGTAAGCAGTCACTTACACCAAGGAAATTTAACATTTTTTTTCTCATGTACAAAGGAAGTAAGCACATACAAGAAAGTAAGCAGTCACATATAAGAAAGTAAGCAGGACTTAGTTATCTTGGTTTTTCAACTCTAACTATCCAAATATCCTAAGGTAACTATGTCAATTTAACATTTTTTTTTCTCATATACAAAGGAAATTGAAAATACTAAGTTCCATGAAATTCAAATAGAAAATAACAGATATAGAGTCTTACCAAAGGAATGCCCTGAATTGCCCTTTCCTCCAGATACCTTGATGGCTTATAGAAGTTACCATATAATTCTGACCATTTCTTTAGGCTGTTATATACATGCTTCGCCCCAACTAGAAAGCTGATCATAAAACATGCTGGACTAGATAAATACAAAAGGGGCAGTAACATAAATGATGGTTTAAGAGTTCAAATAGTTTACAAATTATTACATGGAAGCAAATGATTTTGCAATGCTTTTATAAATTCTTTTTCTTAGCTTTAGCCCTTCAATATTTTAGAAGAGGAAAGAAAAAGGAAGGGGTAAACCCACCTGTACCTAGGGAAGCTCATCCCAAGAACACAAGCAATGTCGAGGTCTGATGCTCGAATAACCATTCCTTCATCTAAAACACGGCATGCCTCGTTCACTATTGGAAAGAGTATCATCTCTAAAATCTCTTGGTCAGTAATAGATATAGGCTGCAAAAGAAATAAATGCTATCGGCTTCACTACACAAGCTAATGCCGACGAGCAAATTCAAGAAGATATAGATTCAATCTAGTGAGAGAGGAAGCTTATGATCAAACAATCACTTGCAATACAGAATTTTTGAAAGAAAAGCACCTTTCCACCATGCATAATATTGGCAAGTCTTCTCGACTCTTCAACAATTGGTAGTATTGAAAGATCGGGTTTTGGCTTGCTACCCTTTTCATAAATGTAGTATCCTTTCCGATTGTTTTTGCCTGAAAGGACACAAGTGATCAAGGAAAGAATGTGTTATGTAAACTCCATAGCCAGCGAAGTCCGAAAGCCTGCAGGTGAAGGAAAGATTAACTCCATTAAACAGACCACAGAATTTACACTGTGGCACACATACTAATAAAACAAAACCATGTAAATTTTATCTAAGCAATCCTTTGTGTTCTAAGCAATCCTCCCAATAGCAGCATCAACAAAACTAGGACCAATCTTCACTATTTCAAATAAAGTCAACACAAGTGTACACACACACACATCATTTCGTCAATAAGATCCAGATTCAAGAAATTCAATTAGTACCAAAAAATAAAAATAAAAAAAAAGATAAAAGAGGTGATTTCTCTTACATGAAAAGACTTTAATTATGGAAAAGACTTTTATTATCAATTTGGTTTGATCTGACTTCATTTTTCTCATGGAAAAGACTTTTATTATCAAAAAAGCATATTTAAAAAAAAAGAGGTGCTAGTAGTATATTTCTGGCAAATTTAAAGCAGATTTAAAATAAAGCAACAAGGTACAGCTTCAAACACACAATTACAATCTTAAAAGTAGCCTAAAGAACTGTCATTGGTTTCTGAGTTGTGAGCATTAATCTCCGTTTGTACAGAGTATAATTTGAGCAAAAATCTAGAATAGGTAGATTGTAGAAGTCCCTCAATCCACAATTCCACATGCAACAATGCCTACAATGACATAATCTAGTGAATAACCCCATACTCAAATAAGACAGTGTCGAATGTATAATTGGATGGAAGAAACTAATGGAATATATCAAATTCAAATAGGAATGTTGAATGTGAGAACACTAGGAATAGTAATAAAAAATTAATAGAATGCTTCAACTGGGCAACAAGCAATACTTCTCAAATTTTCAAATATAATGACACAAGAAAAGGGTTGGTAGGCATGATGAATAAGTTACCTTCCAAAAGGGGGTTTGATAAAAAGTAGACATTTTATTTCAAAAATAAAAAAGGGCAAGGAAATGAAAACTTTCAATTTGAACTGAATACTGACTAGTGACTAAACTCTCACTAAGGCAACTCTTAAACAGAAGGGTTTCAAATTTTTCATATATAAGTCATGAAATCCAATTCTAGATTTATTAATGGTTATTAAGCTTTACATTCTCATATATAAGTTACAACATCTTTCACTAGAGACACAACTTGAGTTGAGACTAAAGAGTTATAAATTGGCAGTAATTTATTAAGATATACTTTATCAAACCAGAAAGAATTGTATGTTAGTCTAAATTGTTGATAGCAAAAAAATTATGGAGAAAAATGGATTTTCAGTCTCAATACTGTTTCAAATAAGAACACTAATGCCTAATTATTCAATTATCATGAATGAATGTTCTTCTGCATTTTCCTAGTATCCTATTTTTAAGAAGTTGCCTTACAATTCAACTCTGAATCTAATATTTTTATGCAGAGAAGAAAAAAAAGAAGGAATGACAAGAGATATTAGTGATCAAAGAACACCTCAATATCTTAGTTCAAGCAGTTCTAGCCCTGCTTTAACATCTTCAATCATAGGATAATTCAAATGCCAAAACATATATAATACTAATAATGAATGAAAATAGAACTAGATATGTGAAAATACATGAATTCGGTATGAAAAAAGAACCAAATACATAAAAGCAATCGAAAAGACGAAATGTGCTAACACTTCATAATATCCTCATAAGTCTCAATGAAAGCAATACATATATGCTATGATTCAGACATTATATCAAACATGTATTGGGCAGCTACATCTAACCAACCTATGCTGCACCAAATCGAAATGTATAGAGCAAAACATAGCAAAAAACATTTAATTAATTAAAATATGACTGAGATAAGAATGCTAAACATTACGTACATATTAAACTCTTGCTTAAACTTGAAATTGTGTTAACAATGACAAGAAGGAAACTTACGTTCGACATACCCTAGCAAGCAACTTGATTTATTTTAAGTTCTAAATTTTGCATAGCTGAAAGAGAACACGTTTCTAACAACTTCAAGAAAGGTGTCTTTAGTTTATCCAAATCAATGAGCAAATATTTATAAAACTCATAATAAGCATTTAGCTCACACATTTTATTATTATCATTGGCATATGAGAAGGAGACAGAGCAAGATTGAGAGATTCAGAGCACTGAGAGTGAGAGTGAGAGTGAGAACATGCAATGCTTACGGAGAGATCTTCTGGCATGGAGAACTGGTGGCAACCGGTGGGCTTGCTCTTGAATTTTCCCCTTTTCATCGCATTTCCGATTCAATCACTCACGCACACTACGATCAGATTAGAATAATGCAACTCTTCTTCTGCACGTAATTTTTTGGAACAAAATTAAAAAGAAATCGGAACAAGCATGAAACGAAAATGAAATAATCAGAATTGAGAATAATCAAATCCTAGAATTAGATTGAGATTGAGAAAGGTTTCAAGGAGAACAAATCACGATACATAGAAAGAGGAAGAGGAAGAGATTGTAATGGAGAATGATTTTTTGATTCTTGATTTCAAAGGAAACAATGATTGTGAGCACCGATTGAAAGCACTGAGCGAAAAAACATGCAACGGTTTGCGAGAGGGTTTCTGGGAGAATATGAATCCTAGTGTGTTTAGGAATAGGAATTGGTAACCAAGGTAGTAAACTCGTAGTTTTTACTTCGACTCGATGAGCTGGCATAAAATCGTAATTCGTAGAATCGTAAGACGAAACGTAAATATAACTCGTAAATTATACAAATATATATATATAAAAAATTATACCATAAAATTAATTCAATATAGTATATATATGAACATATCATTATATGTTTATCAGGATATGAATATGGCCAATTTATCATAACGCATTGTATGCAGAAACAGAGTTAATCATGGAAAACAAAATTTTATATATGTCATGTACATCGTGTATAACATCAAATGCATTATTAAATCATCCGTCAATATATATGGACATGAATACAAGAATATAATTTCAATATATCAACCAAAAGAGAATTTAATATAACATATTTTTAGAACATTAGAGTAGTAACGCAGAAGAACAATCATGAGGTATGACCTCCTGAGTAACTAAGAACACCACATATAAAAACAGAGCATAAAAGTGGAAAACAACACAACGACAGAATTAGCAAAGCGGTGATTCGGCGAGGCTTAGTGGGGACTAGAAAGACAGAAGCATTCACTGGAACAACATTGACGGTGACAAGCAGCAAGTTTTGGCGAGAGCAAAAGAGAAGGAAGAGATTAAGTCATCGAGAGATTGAGCGAAAACAAAAAAAAAACCTCCCACAATTAAAATTCCAGGAGTCTAAAAGGGACAGAAATGGCACCTAGGGTTTCATCATTCTTCACCACTAATTGAGCTAAGAAACCATGCTTCTCCTCAATCTGCTTCCTTAGATGCTACACGACAAGAAATCTACGATTCTAGCAAGCCGGCGTTTTTGCTCGGCGATTCTGCATGAACGACTACTTTCCAGAACGAAGACTAGAATCGAGACGAGAGGAAGAGATAAAGTCGCAAAATCGTGCGATTCAGCGAGTTGAATCGCGATTTTGTCTACCTTGTTGGTAACAATTCTTTAATTTTTTTTACAAAATTAACTATATTTACTAACGTTTTTTGGCAAATGTTATCTAAAATATATTTTATCTATAATGCTAACATTTTAACAAATGTTAAGAGACAAATGTTACTAAATATATAAAATGTAGTAGTGGTATAAGAAGAAGACGATAATGTTATAACGATGATCATCATGACGATGAAGATGATGGAGGAGAAGGAGGAAAAAGAAAAAAGAGAAAAAAATCCAATGAAAAAAAGAAGAGAAGGAGGTAGTGATATTGGTGACGACGATAACAAAAAAAAAATAATGAAAAAGAAGAAAAAAAAAAGATAAAGTGTCAAGAAAAAAAAAAGCGTGCAGGATGTATGAATATAAATAACTTATATAAATTTATATGTGTAAATAACTTATATATATGTGAAAAATAATTAATACATTTTTTTTAGGAAGGTTTAAGATCCAGCTTGACTCAAACTCAAAGTATACTTTAGCATATTCATCGGGTCTGTCATTTTTTTATGTAAACTTTAAATCAATTTCAAACAATATTTCTAGTAAATTCAATCAGACTCAACGTCATGTTTTATTATGACTAAAATATAAATTTTATGATGAAAAAATATATATACTTTATTTTGTCCCTTTAAAATATTTCCATACTAAATTCTGTGTATTATTACTAAGCGAGATACAAAGTTTTTATTTCGTATGTTTAATTTTATTTTTAGATTGTAATAATTGTTTTTCATTTCTATCTAATAAGCAAGTTGTGCCACACAAAAGAGTATGTTTAGCCATACCTTAATTATACACAAACGTGCGTCATCCCCAAGTACGTTCTTTCTTCTTTTATTTTTCTCTTTTTTCTTTTTTTTTTTCAATTCTTCATTTTTGCATAATAGTTTTTTTTTTATGATTTATAGGAAAAACAGTATACATAAATTTTGAATAAAAATAATTCACAAGTGTGTTTTGTATAAATCAATAAAAATGATATATAAAGAGAAGCAAACATAAATTTAAACTTATAAAAATAAACATGTTTTTGTTTTACATTTGCACAAATAAAAAAACCTGCTAGTACATATAGAGAGGTAAACACGACTTCAGAATATATATATATATATATTTACCTCTTCAGAATATATATATATATATATATATATATATATATATATATATATATATATATATATATATATATGGTGGGTGACTTCGAGTAAATCCCTATAATAGTCTCTGAGATTTAGTGGATTACTCAATTTGGTCCTTGAGATTTCAATTTCATCATAATAGTTCTTCAGCCTCAGTTCCGGGCACCATAATAGTTCCTGGGTCAATTTCGATGCTGACTCAGCTGACAAAGTGCTGATGTGCTGATGTGGCACAACTTTGCCACCCTGGAGGTTCTCGAAACGACGCCGTTTTAGTTTGGCGTCCATTCTTAAGAAAAACGATGCCGTTTAGGTGTGAAAGTTACATCAAAATAAACCTGATCAAACATAGGAACTCCTTTGTCTTCTACACTTTCACTCTCGTTGTTATTCTTCTTTTTTTTCTTCTTCGATGGCAAAATATTAGAGGTCAGTTTCTTGAAATTCGTTGTGTCACGTGACGACAGTGACGTTGACGAAATGTGTTTGATCATCTTCTTCTCACTTGGAAGCTAGGTCATGCAGCATTATCGAGTGAATGAAGGTAAGCTTCGTTTTTTTTAAAGGTGATTATTTGGTACAATGGCGGTGTTATTAATATAGTTGATGCAGATGACTGTTAGCGTTTCTTTAGTTTGCTAGGGTTTTATACATTTTTGGGTGGGTTGGGGTTTACGTTCTGTTTAGGATAGGGATAGGATAAAATTACATAAAGTGAATGTGTACTTTAAAAATTACATAAAAGTAAAATCCGAATAGTTGAAAACAGAATTGCAGCAGATACATGTAATAGTCAAGGTTATATTTGATGCTACAAAAGAATAAAAGGTGTTGCACAAGAAATAACATCCCTTCCATGAGCTCCATATTCAATGTACCTAAAAAAAGATGCTTGCATGGATTGGAATGTTATTATACTGTTGTATCTTAAATTTTTTATCAAATTTTTGCATTCTGAAGTTATGTTTCTGTGATTTTTTGTAGATGAATGAGTTACTCGATATTATGAAAATTTCAATAGAAAGAAAGAAGGAATGTTGGTATATGCATTGACATAAAGCACTGCTGGTGGCTCCTTCCTGGTAGAGGTTTGGAGAATGGTTTAAGAAAATTGAGTAGTGACAAGGAACTAATAAAGATAATCATTTGTGATAAAAAAAAAATAAAGGAATGGTTGATTTGTACTATGAGCATAGTATTTCGATTCCAGAGATATTAGTAGGCAAGGAGTTAGTGGTGTATTTGGATGATGATGATGATGGTAAAAGTGCTGCATCTCTTAAATTTGGAACTCATGGAAAAGTGCTGCATCTCTTACAAAAAGAGTTAGTGTTGTTTTTTTCCTTCATATGTTGCTGTCCCTACAAGGCCTTTAAAGTTGGCATAAAGAAAGAAGTCCTCTCCACTAACATCTTTTATCCCAGTCAATCCAATGCGGAGTGCTAGTTTAAGAACAACAGTCTTAGACAGTGTTTGATTAAAGATGTGCAATTTTTAGTGTTATTTTTTAGTCTATGGCTATGACTGTGTGTAAACATTATACCACATAATTCCTTTTGCATTATGTTTGGTATCTTGTACATTGATAATGATATAATTGTGACTCCTTATGATGATTTATTATTTTTATTCTTTATACTTATTACTTGAATCAGGCATCATTCATAATATGATGCAATTATAGGATCAATACTTTGCATATTTAATAACTTCAGATTTTTTTTATTCATATATTTCATTCATTACATAAACTAATAACAAAGGAACATTATTATAACAACTTCAGATTTTTGCATTCATATATTTCATTCATTAAATACATAAACTAATAAGAAAGTGCATTCAAATTTTACAGAACATTACAACAAAGAATCATTTTTTACTCCTAACATCATCTTCTAACTTTGCTAATCTCCAAGCAAAGTTTAGGTTTTGTTCATTATTTTGACTAACAAGTTCTGATTTTTCGGTACTTTCATCTTGTGTCTATCCACACAAATCACCCACATCACCTCTTCCCATTTCTCTGAAACAAACAAAAAATTTAAATATGCTACAGAAAAAAAAGAACTAACAACTTAACGCAACACTAACAAATTAACTCACATTATAACTAGGACAAACAAAAAAAAGTTTGTTTCGATTTAAATCTGTCCCAGACCATCGCAAAACCGGATGGCAACCACAACCACACCATTCCGGCACGCGCATTGTGTTCCCACAGTTAGTAGTCTTCGTACAGTACCCATTCGAAGGTAACGTTATCAAACTGCCTGCAGCAATGCTCCCACTTCCCATAATAGTTTATTAATGTCAATAAGTGCAGATGATCATAGAATTTCGATTAAGAAGAAGAAAAAGAAAAAGAATTGTAACGCAATCTAAACATTGAGAATAAATTAGGGTTTTATAATGGGAGAGGGACCAAATTGGGTTCAATTATAATTTTTTCAGGTCATCTAGCTGTTGGGAACCTCCAGGGTGGCAAACGAGTGCCACATCAGCACTTCGTCAGCTGAGTCAGCACCGGAATTGACCCAGGGACCACTATGGTGTTCGGAGCTGAGTCTGGAGGACCACTATGGTGAAATTGGGACCTTTGGGACCAAATTGAGTAATCCGCTGAATCTCAGGGACTATTATAGAGATTTACTCGGGTGACTTCTGTGGTCGCTAGACTAAAACAATAGTTAAGGTGGCCAAGGACAAATGTCCAATCTAAAAAGAACACGTGCCACTTTTAAAGAAAATAATTCAGACGAATTGATTGAGTCAAACACGATAAAATTGTTAATGAACAGGAATAAATATTGAATCTTTAATCAAAATTAATTAAATTTTTAAGTTAGAGAGATTGTTATTATCTAATTTAATTTACTGTCTCCAAAAAATGAGCTTATCGTTTTTAGCTTATTATTATTAAATGCGGTATCAATTTTGTAATTTTAATTTAACTATAACTTATTGTAGAATTTATACTTTCTAAAATAAAAAAAAAGTGGGTGACAAAATAAATTTTTAACATCATTGTTACATTTTAATTATAAAAAAATATTATTAAAACAGTTTGATTTTATATTTCTCTTTATAAATTAATTTAAAGCTTATTGTTTGTGAAGTACGAGAGGGAACAAATAACAAGATAATTTTTTTCTTATGAATCAATATCTTCTAAAAAAAATTGATAATAAAGTAATAAAATAAAAAATTAATTATACCATTTGAAAAAAATAAATAAAACTTATAGAAACAAGGACCATAATTCAATAATAAATTAATAATCCACATCAAAAAAAAATAGTTTTTGGCATGTACTTTAATACTTTATACTTTATGCTTCTCTTGCAATGATCAGAACGCCAAGTATCAATAAAACACTTGTTGATCAATAAAATAAAAGCTACTTTTAGCCACCACAGAATCCCTCCCATTGTACACTATATCATAGGCTTAATGTTATATGCAAAACCCATCTGCCCCGACTACCCTAACCAATCCGAACCTCATCCCCAACCTGACTAAAACAAAGGTCTTCTCTGCCATTTTGATGCTCGACGAGATGAGATTTATGGTTACCAAATGCTACTCTGTCGCTGCAACCCCCCTTCCGTATCTTGTCTAAGGCCAAAGATGACAAACGCAATGCTGGTAACACGCCGCCGTCGCCGCTTATCAATGCTGTTGTGTTGTCTACTCTCTTCGTCATGGTTGTGACAAAACTTGGTTGGACTTACCGGCGCCTGGATTTCATCACTGCCGCCGAAATCGATGCCTGGCTCCACTTTTAGACGCGCTTCACTTCTCTAAATCGGTTCTGGTCCTCGACGGTTGCTAAGATGTCCTCCGATTTTGTTGATACTACGATCTCTTTTTCCATTAGAAGCAAGGTTGTCAAACTCGCGAGTCTAAATAAGCTCGTGGAGTTGACCTAGACTCGACTCGCGAGTTAACTCGTAGACTTGTAGGAGTTCACCTATTATGAAGTTTATATATCACTACTAGAAAACTAGTTATTACAGACGGATATTTCTGACGGATTTTATCCCACGGAAATACAGAGGGAATTTCAGAGGAATTTTTTGTCGAAAAACAAAAAAAATGAATTAGCATAAATTACAGATGGAAAAGATAATCCGTCGATAATTCCATCGAAAAAATTAATTTTTTTCCGTGGAAAATGGTTACAGACGGAAAATCCGTCTGTAATTAAATAGGCAAAATGCTGCGTTTTATTAAATTATTACAGACGGAAAATCCGTCTGTAATTTAAAATATTCCGCCAGAAAATGTTCATTTAAACCTAACTCTATCTCGCCTCTCTCGAGCTCCATTCACATTATACACAACTAAAACGAGCTTCTTCCTCTCTCCGTCCATGAGCTTCTTCCTCTCTCCGTCCACGAGCTTCTTTCGCTGCTGCCGCCACTGCTCGCGTCGCAGATCTCTCTCTGTCATCCCTTGCGTCGCATGAGCCCCCTCCTTGTGATTCTGTTGCTTAGGGTTCAATTTTTCTGTGCCAATTTTAGGTTTATTAATTTTTCTTTGCAGTTTCTATCTTCTTGTTGTTGTTGATGCTGATTGAGCTTCTTCTTCCTGTTGCAGTTTCTATCACATGCTGGTATTTCGAAATCGATGGTAATTTTGCCTTTTCCATTCTCTTTCTTCTGTTTAAATGTTTTTAATTTTCAGCTTAGGGATTCGATCACCTGTTCTGAGCTTATTTCACGATTCTATTCTATTTGTGATTTTTTGTGTGTGGATAAATGCATTGCTTTCAATCATTCATCTTAGTATTTTTCGTTCTTATACAATGTGCGAAACACTTGGATTTCAATTATATATATATAGCTTGAAGAGGCTACTGAAACTTCTTCAGTTTCACTATTGTAACGCTGGTTTAATCTATTTCTTCTCATATTGTATACATGTTTGTTTATTCTGTTTGGTTGATTGTTTTTGGAACCCTAGAATTGCACATTCTTAATTAATCAGTGTTCAATTCCTATGTTTATGTATGGTGTATTTTTCAGGTGATTGATGTATTAGTTAGCCTTTTCTGTTGTTCTATTATATCTGCAGGGACGCTGTGGGATGGTGGTTGGCTTCTATGCCAGTTGCTTCCTTACAGTGAGTCAGAGTTCAACAGCAACCACCTTAAGATGGTGTTTTGTTCTTAATAGGTACATCAGTATTTTGCTCTTTATACGCCAGTTGCTCTTTATAGATTTGGATTGCAAGACAAGGAGAATGTTTGAGGAAAAAGGGTGTTACAAGTTACAGGCAGGAGAGACAGAGCCAAGCCTCTGCCATTCAAGATGGATTCTAGCGGCCCATTGGGCTTTACCAGAGCTAATGAAGGGAACCCAAGAGTTAGATATAAGTTTATTGCACCATGTTATTATATGAACAAGTAAGGTACTTACTCTCCTTGCTTTTAAATTCAATTTTGACTATATAAAAGATTATTAACTAGTTCAAAGTAAGAGACTTAATATAATTTCATGACTAAGCTAGGTTTCTAAAATAGAAGTAAGAAATTATTACGTCTCTGCTATGTTATATATTTCTCTGAATCTTCCCGAAAATAAAAGCAAACCAACCCATCGATCAAATTTAAATGTTTTTCAAGGTTCAAGCACGCAATGTATGTTTATCCATTTATTTTTATTATCTCTCATCAACAATAGTAAGAAAGCAATATTTGAATTTGAAATCAATATCTACAATTTCATGCGGCCAGTAAGTCATTTATTCATGATACTATATTACTATATTCCTAGCTAGTATAGGTTTAGTGTTCACTTGATTGCAGGGCTTGTTAAGTTATTAATTAATCATACTTGTCACATCCTTTTCTAACAAATTTCACTCCTTCTCTGTCTGTTGTAAGTTCTAACATAACCTTTTTAATAAATTGAGATCATAATATATATTTTTTAAATTAATTAAGCGAATGAATCTAGTCTTCAACCATGAACATAAATAGTTAATTAGTTGTTGCTTGTATGATAAATGTAGTACTCATGAAGCTACTTAATTATAAGAAGAATTTTAAGTTTTCTTCTCTCTAACATTCTTCTCTCCAAATTTTGTTGCTTTATTCTAATTATTTGAATGTGTTCTTGTTTGACTGAACAAAAATTGACGAGAAGGAAGGTATAAGCTTTTCTTTTTTGAGGTTACTTGCTTGTTAGAGTTACTTGTTTGAGGTTACTTGCTAAGATTAAAGCCTCGCTATCTTTCACTTAAAATTTCTGAAGATTTTGATAAATTTTACCACCAATAGAAGCAGGAGGCTAATCTGATTCAATCTGCTCTTATTGTCAATTATCTATGTTTCCATCTCAATGTGTTCCTGTCCTAAATAACATTGTTCATCTTTTGTTGTTTAGGAAGCTTGCAGACAAGATTGTAGCTTCTGGTTACTATGTGGTTATTCTGGACTTCTTTTATGGTGAACCCTATGATCCTCAGAATACTAATAGACCTTTAGGAATTGAGAGTTAGTGATGGCGTGGGTGTAAAGTCTTTAATGCAACTTGTGTTTGTGATTAAATAAATAAAATAAAATAGAATAGAAGTTACTCACATAAATGTTTGATAAGCAATAAGCAATAAGCTACTTCGGACCTGTCTCAACTGCCAATAAGGTTAGAAATCAGTATCGTTTGTCCATATATGTATTTGTTGCTGCAAATCAATGGCTTATTGAATTCTGTTTTTGGCTGCAGTTTTTCTCATCAAATGGTTTTCCTTGCCCAAGTCTCCAGAATCCTCCTGATCACTTTGTAAAAATTATTAACAAGGATTTTGAACATGTAGGTAGAATATGAATCACTCTATGATCTTTACTAAACAACAATTTATCTTAAAGGTTACAATGATAGGTAGAATAAAAATCACTCTAAGATCTTTCTTGTTTTGCTTGATGGATTAAGTCTAGGTATAGCTTGCCACTTATTTTATGCCTTCAACTTTCTCTAATTTCTCATTCATATGAAGGTAAACAAAAACAACCCTCTTACCCCCAAAACACACATTCATTCATATGAATGGAATTTATGGAATGAAAACATGAGGTGGAGATGCTTTGATGTAAAATACTTGCTATATAAGTAGACAAGCATTTGATTTTAAATAACTACATTATTATTGATCATGATAGTTTAGGTAAGTTAGTTTTAGTTTTAGGCCTGTAATATTTTATATGTACTCAAATTGATTCTTAACATATTAAAATAACTTGCTGGAGGTGAAGGGTTGGATCAAAAAATTAAAAAGAAGAGATCTGTTGGAGCTGTAGGAAACAGAGTCATGACTGATGAAAGAGATGTGAAACGATCTGCTCTTCCAAAGGCAAATGCTGATTCAAAGATGCGTTTTTATGACACACAGGGTTTCACGTAGTTTGTCTTGTTATAGATTTCAGAACTTATGTTTTAGTTGTCATGCTAATACTGACCAAATCATTTTTTCGAGGATTTATTAGATTTTTCATCAATGATGATATATATGGAGTAATTTCACACACTGGTTTTCATCCAACAGAATTTGTTAATGATAGAAAATATCATATGAATGATTCTATACTTTTTTGTGTATGTTAAAACTGAATGGATCATGGTCATGGTATTGAATCAATGTCACTTTTATAGGGTTGAGTTTGCTTGTGAATTCCATTGTTTCTTTGTTTGAATTATATCTTTAGGGTTATTGTGTATGCCATAACTTCTTGTCCTCCCTGCTAAGAGTCTTATATCAATAAGCATTTTGTGGTACAGATTGAAACCACTTCCCGGATCTAGTGGAATCAACAAGTCTAGAGGCTCTTCTAAGCCTTCTACTTGGGGTGCGTAATATGCTTGCAAGTGAGCAAGAATGTGGATCTCTTCACAGGGACCATATAGCTGAGCAGAAAGTAGTGGCAAAGGGAAGCAACAGGTTTTTTGCTCATCTTGACATTGCCATGTTCTAATATATGACTACAATCTAGTTGTTGAAGAATTCAATTAATATCTGCATAATGGCCCTTGTTGACATTTATATCCTTTTAGAATTGATATTTATTGGCAAATTGATTAAATCATTGATGTTGATTACTCTTGTAATTAGATCCAACAATCAGGAGTATTTCCCAGCATCATTGATGTTGATTAATCATTGATGAGGATTGCTCTTGTAATTGATGTTAGCTATTATGAGAAGGTTAGAGCGTTAAGTAGTTCTAGTGCAGTTCCACTACCACCGCCACCGCCACCGCCGCCACCCTCAATGTCTTCGGATGAGGACTATGATGATGATGAGGATGAAGATGACACTGAAGACTATTGCTGATAGTTTTAGTATGGTTGAACAATATACTAGGAATTATAGTTGATGATGAATACATTTTGTTTATGTTTTGAATTATATTGACTTGCTTGTTTATAGTACTTTTCTTTTAGTTTGATAATACGATGAATTTGTTTATTTTTTGAAATATTATAAATATTCGAATACAAATTAGATAAAAATTTGTATTAAATTTATATTTATTTTGTATGAAAACAAGTTTATTTTGTAATTAGAAAAATATAAAAAAATTCTATTTTACCTTACTGACGGATTTACAGACGGATTTTCTGTCTGTAATCAAAGTGTGAAATGATTTTCTAAAATTCAAATTACAGACGAAAAATCTGTTGAAAAATCTGTCTGAAAATCCGTCAAAAAATCCATCTGTAATTACAGATGAAAAATCCGTCTGAAAGTTCGTCGCCTTTGGAAAATGGATGGAAAATTTACAGAGGGACAAAATTCGTCGGTAACCAAAAATCCATTTGTAATAAAGACTAAATCTATCTGTAAATCTGTCTGTATTAATCCATTTTCTAGTTTTGTATATATATATATATATAAACTTCATAACAGGTGAACTCGTATACATACATAATGTATATTTACTCAATTCTAACCTTTCAAAATTAATAATATCAATCTTAAAGCACATAATAAATTAAAATAGTAGCATACATTATAACAAATATTTTAAAATACACATTCAAATCCTCTATAATTATTCTTATACAAATATAACATCGAACACACAAAATTAAAAATTCTAAATCTGTAATATTAAATTTTTAATTAAACATTAAACAATATCAAATAGTCAAATTAACTCTAATCAAAATAATTAATTACTAATCAGCCATGAATGGATGAACCATCTGGCCATCTAACATAAACGATAAGCAATAGGCTAAAATTAGAAGTAATAAAATTTAAAAAGCAAAAAAGAAAAAAATAAACTAAATCAAGAAGCACAGACTCAAAAAAAGGGCAAAAGGCATACAAAAAATAGAAGATACAGAAGAAAAGAAGGGACAAAGTCTCAGCAACAGCAGATCGAAGACAAGGGTGCAGCAGGCAGTAGTGGTGACAGTGCAGCAGCAGCACGAAACGATGGCGACAAAGTATCATGGATTTCACAACGGCGCAAACCAGAGCAGAGATAAGACTGTAGGAAAAGTAGTCGAACTTGTGAACGGTGATAGCACGATGGAGTTGCGGATAGTGGAGATGTGAAGAAATACAAAATAGAGAGAAACATATGTAAAATTCACAAAGACAATGACGCAAATCAGAGCAGAGGTAGCAGACGTAGGCGAACAGCGGCAGCTCGACGGGGAACAGCAATTGTGGCAGAACATGGAGAAAGTGAGACTTGAGAGAATCGACGCAGATGAGTGAGTTGTGAGTGAGTTTTCTTTCATTCTTTGAGAGTGTTATTATAACCCTAATAAAAAAATATTTTTTGGTTTCAAAATGATATTTTTTTTAGTAAAAATGAAGAAAAACACGAACTCACTAATTCGATCCTAAACTCATGAATTTATCCGAGTTTAATCGAGTCTAACCGAGTTTATTCAAAATAGAGTCTATATTCGAGTCAACTCGATTTCATATCTAAACTTGTAACTCGAGAGTTTAACAACAATGATTAAAGTCAATTGCATGGTTCTTGACCAAACATGATGATTAGCAATAAAATTAAAAAAATTTAGCGAGTTTAAACACGGTTTAAGATTACCTAAAAATAAAAAAGCCATTTGTCAATCTTTTATTGAGCGGTCTATGTTTAACCACCTGTAACCATCAATAACGTGGCCACCAAAGATGTGCCATATATGTATACAAGTATAAACTTTAAGTTGAACAAAATAAACATGTTTCTAAATAAATATAAACTTTGAACAAAATAAACATGTTTGTTTTTTTCCTTCTTGTTTGTATGAATTAGTAATCATATTAGTTATATATTAAAATTAGCCATTAAAATTAAGTATTAGTATATAATATATATTAAAATATAAAATATATATTAAAAATAAATTAAATAACAAAATAAATATACAGTAACAAATTTTGATATATATAGCATTTTTATTTATCCTTTTAGTAAACTTTTCAAATTTTGATATCATGATTCACTAAACAAATTTTTATTGAATGATCTATTTTATTTTATTAAAAAATGAGTACTCCTTTTTTTTAAGACCCATCCCGCTCCGGAATCAAAGGCATATTCTTTTGGGTTTGGGTTTATTATTTTCATTCTGTATTAATTTTGGGTCAGGTTTAGATTATGTTTTAAGTTATCCAATTCGATTTAAAGATTCTTTTTATTATAATAAAAATATATATTTTAGAGTGAAATTAATTAGTAATGTTATCTTATACTTTTATACTTCAATTAATATTTTTTATATTATGCGGTATAATTTTTGTTTTAAAATAATTTATTTTGGTATAAATATGATATAATATTTGTTAAATTGAATTTTTAAAAATAACGTTTTATTACTTTAATGTATACAATCTACAAATTTGTATATACCAATTTTATATAAGGTCAACTCAGTTTAATTCGGTTTGTTTCATATCGCTTCAAGTCGGGTCAAAATAGATCCGATTTCTTTTTAAGTCCGAATCTAGGTCTATTCAAACTTGGCTTGGCTATGCTCATAAATATCCCTAATCTAAGGGTTTATCGCAGTCAATGCATTGGTTACTGTCTTCCCAAGACGAATTCAAACCCTCAATACTTATTTAAACGAATTAATAAATTAACTAGTAGACCAATGATCGAAAATAATTGCTCTTAGTTTTTAAATAATTTACTCGGAATTTATTATTAAATAGAGAAAAAAATAGTTAAAATGTTAAAAAAGGTTTTGAATAAAGGATTAAGAGCTCAAAGAAATAAAAGCAAAGTTCTCCCCTCGTCCAATTCTAATAGTTAGATATTTCTTTTTCTACGTGATACACTACAAATTAAAAAAAATAAGTCTTTTGTCACGTTTTTAAAATGTACCAAAAAGTGCAAAAAATCATAGCAAATAATGAACAACTCTATCTTTCTCTCCTACATCTGAATAAATTACAAAGTCAACAAACTTCCAACAACTTTAATTCACTATTGGAGTGCAAGTAATGAGTAACTCTATCTTTCTCTCGTTTTAAACATTTCTCAGCCCGAAATAAATTGCACAACATCAAATAAATTACTATTCAATAAAAACCACACACCAACATAATAAAACTAAAATTCTAACATACAATAATTAGCACAAAAAATAGCACCTTAAGCATATAATTAAGTTAAAAATCTTTTAGGATCCAGTTTGAAGCCTTTTGAGAATAATAAGCAGAAGTATCTTTCAGCATGGCTGCTTTAAAATCATTCTTATAGTGATTCATTTGACTCATTTCAATTTCAACAAATATGTCTAATACATTTTTTAATAGAGCTCGATCAATCTGCTCTCTTTCTTGTTCTTGATCAATCTTTCATAGAAAAAAAGAGAGGTTAGTTTATTTAAATTTTTTAAATTGAAAATCTTTTATACCAAAAAAAGAAAAAACATACAAGAGAAAAAAAAAACAAAATCCTAAAAACAAAGAAGTCTAAAACAGTGATGAATGATGGAAAAACTCAAAAATTACCTTCTATTAGAGATGGAACTCAAACACAGATGAGAAAAAAGGAGCATAAATGAAGAACTCGAACTAAAGGCGACGGAACTGGAACAGACGACAGTTGGAGCCCGGCGGAACAGAGGCGGCGTGATGGAAGTGGAATAAAGGCGACACAATTGAGACGATTCGATGAGTTGCAACACGACAGAGACGAGTTGCGACAGCAATGGAGCAGCGGGGACGACAACTGGAGCAGATTCAAAGACAGTGATGGAAAGGCGGCATTAGGATGGCGACGCTACACATTTTGAAAAAGAGAGAAGAGATGGAGGCTTAGGACTTTCTGGGTCTGGGAGTGAGTATCTCAGGAGGTGAGAAAGTTCACACCTGCAACTGGTGAGACTGATGTGAGAGAAAACAAGAGTTTTTCTCTAGAGAACGCCGACAGATGAATGGAAGGACAGATGGAGAGAAGCCTCTGATTGCGATGGATAGCGGTAGTGGCTCACTCCTTGCAGCTTGCGGTAGTCGTAGAGGCTATGGTTTCCATTTTTCTTTAAGTGGGGAGAATGAAGGAAATGAGAGAAGGGAATCTAGGGTTCGGAGAAGCGACCTCACGCATGCTTTCTTTCTCTTTTTCTTCATCAATAAATGAAACGACGTCGTTAGGAAAAATTTAAATTGTTTTAGTGGAATCTTTTGGCCATAATTTTTAGGGTTGTTGAAATAGTTAAAGGAAATAGGGACATTTCAAAAACATGACGTTAAAAAGAATATTTTGCTACGTTTTAAAAGCGTGTCTGTTTTTTTCTGTGGCCATACTTTTGAGGTGTGGCAAGAAAAAGCGTGGTCATTGACCCTTTTTGACACGCTTTTGAAGCATGGTAAAAAAAGCGTAGCCAAATTTTTAATTAATCGTCACCCTCAAACAAATATGATCATTGACCTTAAAAGCGTGGTAAAAAAAAGTGTAGCGACAAACCTTTTTTCTTTTAGTAATAGATTCAAGATTCTAAAATTATTAGATCATTTATTGAATAAGTAAAATTTAAAATTTAAAATTTTAATTAAAATTGATTAAATCTAAATTATATATAATAAAATAATAAATTTAAAAAAAAGTAATAAAAATTAACCTAATTCAACCAATTTACTAATTTTTTATTTATTTTGCTTTTTTTATCCAATCAAATGGATTAAATGATCGAGTTTCGGTTAATTAACTTATGAGTTGAACCGACCGGTTCAATTGGAAGCATGGGTATAGATCCCTTTCCAAATTGCAGGAAGAGCATATGCCCATAACATAATAAGCAATAAAGACTAAAGTTTATTTCTCCTTATCAAAACGAATCCATTGTGCGTATGGTCCAAAAATTATTCTATCTTGATCATGAAGCTAAACCTAAACAATAACAACACATGACTATGACTACACATATCACCTATAAATAAATTGAACCTTACTACAGAACAATCCATTCAATATCACAACACAACACAAACACACCAACATCATCATCAAAAGGCCATGGCATCTCGCTTGAGAATGCTCATTGCAGAGCTCGAAGCCGAGGAACGAGCACAGAAGGGTGGAAACTCGTTCGCCAACCATGGCAACGGGAACCAGAACTATGCTGCTCCAAACACCAACAATGGTGCGTACTCTGGTAACGGTAACAGCCACCACATCACCAACAATCATGGTTCTGGCCCTACCATTAATAACAGTGGCCAATTCAATGGACATGGAAATGGTGGCTTCTTCCATGGTAACTTTGATGCCTCCACAAGGAACTACGGCTTTTAATCGTCCATATATGGATCTAAGCTTCTCATCTGCGCCATTATCGACATGATTATCACTATGTTGTCCTTAATTATGTTGTAACCATAATAATTAAAAACATTGAACTGCATGCATGCTTGGAGCAGCAGCTTTAATTTCTAATGTGCAATCAATAACTTAAATTCTAGAAATATATATGATAGATATTTCCTCTATGTTTTTATAGTAAGAAAAATACTTATCATCTAATGTTTATAAAGCTAATAAAATTATTAAAATAAAAAAAGGTCTTAGAATTCAGCAAATTTTAGTAATTTTGGCTAGTAATTAATCATTATAAATATTAAATTGTCCTTTAACAAATAAATTTAATTTTGTGTGCAAATTTTGTTAAATGTGGTCATATGGGTGCAACTTTTGTTAATCTATATGTATAAATTCTGATAAATATAAGTATAAATTATTTTATGTATGTAAGTTTCTGTAAATATGAATATAAACTAATGCTAGATGAATATTAATCATATTGATCTAAAATAATAATATTTATTAGTCATATAGTATTGTTAAAGAAAAAATAAAACTAACATTATATGTTTATAAAAGATAAATTTTTTACTTGATAAAAATATCTAAATACTAAAAAATTATTCTAAATTTTCAAATTCAATTTTACTGCTTAAAAACATAAATGTTTAATTATTCTTTTGATTCCTATATATAGTTTTACCAAATTTTTAATTAGGTTCTTATTTTTTTTTCTTTTCAATTGGATTCCTATACTGTTTTAAATTTTGTAATTAGGTCCTTTTTATATCAAAAACATTAAAATTAACATAATATTTCTCTTAAAATTTATGCGGTCAAAGATCTAGTTAAGTTTTTAATTATAAATATCTTCAATTAATTCTAACATTTTTTATACTAAAAAAGATCTAATTATAAAATTTAGAGCAGTATAGGAACCTAATTAAAAAAAAAGTATATAATCCTAATTAAAAATTTAGTGAAATTATAAGACTAACAAAATAATTAAACCAAACATATACCCAAAAGAGTTGACAAGTGAACTTGAGAGTTTGACAACTATGTTGTGGCGGTCTCAAGAGGATTTGCTTGGCAAGGTGGACTTTAGGCATAGCTACGAAATATGGACACTTCGCTGAATTACGATGTCCACGTGTCGGACACACTTCGCACATGACACTCATCTGACACATGTGTCTGGTGTGTCCAACCGTGTTTTAATAATAAAAAAATTCTTCTCCAGACATACTTGGGCACACCTAAATACCATTATGTGTTAGCTACCGAGGGACTGTCCAGGGTTAGTTATTGGACATGTCGGGTTTGACAGTATAACCGACAGATGAGCTCATTGGTCATAGGGCAGACATACATCATATACATTTGTGTGTATTATTTTGGTATGCATCTTGTAATTGGTTTGCCTTCTTGATTAAATGTATCCATACGCAACTTGATCTAAATGCTTTATCTGTTCTCTTTCTCTCTCTTTGTATTCCTTGTATTATTTTGTCTATGTTTGTATAACTGAGAGATCCTTCATGCTGGTAGTGGTGACGCTGAGGGTTGTTTTGGATGAGAATATGATGATTAACGGTTTGTGGTTAAATGAGTTTTGTCACCGAAATTACTGAGTTAGAACCATTATGATAATGAGAAGATTTATGATTTGTATTAAGAGCAATTGGGAATCTGAGATCATTTATTAGTTGAGATTTAGTTTCTAATTACCCTGTTTGGTTTAGAAAGGACCCTAGGCTTGAACTTTAGGTTGATTGGAGTATAGGATCACCTAGTGGGTTCATATCGTTTTACATCGTCTCTATTTGGAATTGTTACCCTACTGAGAATTCAAAAGAATGATGTTCTTACCGTGTTGGAAATTATTTATTTTACAGATGCAGGACGTGAAGCACATTTTTGAGTGTGTTAGATTCTCTCTGGAAAGAGAAGATTTCATCTTGGAACTTGTATATTTTGCACTTAACTATATTTGTTCTCCACTTTTAATTTTAATTTGTATATCCCTCTTGGAGTTTGATTATAGAGAAACACGATTTATATTTATGCTTTTGTTGTACTTTTGGACTGTATATATTTCCAGTTGGCATTTGCTTCACGGGTTGAGGCTATATATTCCTTTGTCTCTATAATTTACTCTATCTGCGTTCATCGTTTTATTTTGAGCGTGATGCGATTCTTCTTTTCATTTACCTTTGTTTTCAAGGCTCCTAGTTAACATATTCTTCATATATATATATAATTATTTTGCTTTTAGACATCGTAATGCCTCGCCACCTCTAATTTATGACTTAAACATGAAACTCTGTGTGGCAGAATATTATATTATGGTATCAAAGTAGTTCATTTCCATAGAGCCTGTGGAACAAACTGACTATGCTTCAGAGATACTCTGCATTGTGTGTAAATGCTATTTAGGATATCTACTTGACAAACATAGCATGTTCATGATAATAGTTTTGGGACTTTGAAGCACTAGACTTGAGATATTGAGATTGATCACCTTAATATCAATTGTTCGGTGTGGACAAGACCCAAATGGCGTCTTGTGGACGTGAGTGAGATTATCCGATTGATTTTTGTGGCCGCTCTATAGAATATAACTGCTGCTATACAAGCTACTACTGATAGGCTGGGATAAGTTGAAAATGGAAATAGAGACAGAAATAGATCTGGTAGTAAAGATAACTAAGGAGTTAGAGTTTATGCAGCTGAAGTAGGGTTCTATGACAGTGGCAGAATACACCAACAAATTTAAGAAACTATGATGGTTCTCGAGGGTGTGTCAATGTGCTCCGAAAGGCTACGGAGAATGAAAATGTATTAAATATGAAAGTGGTTTTCGGAGTGATAAATGAGTGCCGTTGTGCCTATGGAGATCTGAATCTTCTCCGAGTTAGTGAATAAGAGCAGGGTAGTTGAGGATTACTCGAGAAAGGCTGCTTTGGCGAAAGGGGATTGCTGAGAGCTCTATAAGATGGACCAAGACAAGGGTTATGCAGCGAGAGGTCAGAATTTCAAAAGAGGCGGTCGTGCACCTCAATACAACCAAGGCCAAAACAACTTTCGAAAGAGCAATAACAACAATTACTGAGAAAGAGGAAGAGGGAAGCAAGTTCAAGTTCCTCACAATGATTTGACCATTAGGAGGTGTGACAGTTATCATCATGATACTCCGTGTAGAGTTGGTTTAGACTTATGCTACTCGTGTGGTGGAACTGAGCACATGTCATGAAATTGTCTGAAGAGAAACTGCGGATGGTGCTACTAGGTCTGACATGCTGATCAGAGGTAACTATGAAATTGGTAACAAGATTTTAACTATTTTATATGATACTGGGACGTCACATTCATTTATATCCTTTGAGAAAGCTAATGAATTGGGGTTTAAAATATCTGAGTTAGCCTATGATTTACATGTGGATACTCCAGCCTCTAAGGTTGTGATAAGTAGTCTTGGTTGTCAACAAGTACCCTTTCAAATTGAAAGCATATAGTTTATTCATGATTTGATATGTTTGCCACTGAATGCACTTGACCTGATTTTGGGTTTGGACTAGTTGTCAAAATACCATGTGTTATTAGACTGTTTTGAGTGTTTAGTTCAATTTATGTCTGATGGGTCAGAAGGGCCGATTATAGCAAAGGGTTATTATTTAAATTCAGTTGTGGTGAACTGTAGTGGGAGTGAATGTCAGGAATTTGTACTGTTAGCTGCGAGTTCGTCGGGAGATGAGCAGAATTTAAGTCAGATTTCTGTAGTAAGTGAATTTCCAGAAGTATTTTCCAAAGATATACCTGAATTTTCCCTCCTCGAGAAAGAGTTTGCAATAGAGTTAATGCCTGAAGTAGGACCAATTTCAATTGTGCCTTAAAGGATATCGCCGCTAGAGCTAGCGGAACTTAAAGTTCAGCTGAAATAGCTTATGGAAAAGAGTTTTATCCGTCCAAGTATTTCTCCGTGGAGAGCACCAGTTTTATTGGTGAAGAAGAAGGATGGCAACATGTGCTTGTGTGTGGACTATAGACAATTAAACAAGGTGACGGTGAAGAACAAATATCCTTTACCGAGAATTGATGACCTGATGGATAAGTTGCAAAGAGCCGGAGTTTTCTCTAAGATCGATTTAAGGTCCGGTTATCACCAGATAAGGGTGAGAGAGGAAGATATCCCCCAAAACAGCTTTCAAAACTTGCTATGGTTACTATGAGTACACTGTGATGTCTTTTGGGTTAACGAATGCCCCTATTGTATTTATGGATTACATGAACAGAGTATTCCGACCCTTTCTAGATAAATTTGTTGTTGTGTTCATCGATGATATCCTTATTATTCTAAGAATGCAGAGGAACACGCGGAACACTTGCGAATAATGTTGCAGATTCTGAAGGAGAGGAAGCTTTATGCAAAGCTTTCCGAGTGTGACTTCTTGAAGGAAGAGGTAAAATTTTTGGGACATGTGGTAAGCCAAAATGGAATAGCTGTGGTTCTCACTAAGGTTGAGGTGGTGAAAGAATGGAAACGGCCTACATCTGTGATAGAAGTGCGAAGTTTCTTGGAATTAGTTGGTTACTACAAAAAATTCATTAATGATTTTTCACAGATTACATTAACGATGACCAGGTTAACTCGCAAGGATGCACCTTTTGTGTGGATGCTTGAATGTGAGGAAAGTTTCAAAACTCTGAAGGATATGATAACTACAGCACTTGTACTTGTGTTGCCTGAATCCTATGAGCCGTTTAAGGTTTATTGTGATACTTCGTTAAAGGGTCTAGGGTGTCTGCTGATGCAACACCAGAATATTGTGGCTTATGCTTCGCGACAGCTAAGGCCACACGAAGTAAATTATCCGACTCACGAGCTGAAAATTTGTGAAGTAAATTATTCGAAATATTGGAGACACTATCTATACGGAGTAAAGTTTCAAGTCTTCTCTGATCATAAAAGCTTAAAATACCTCTTTGATCAGAAAGATCATAATATGCGCCAAAGGAGGTGGATGGAGCTACTGAAGGATTATGACTTTGAATTGAACTACCACTAATGTAGTGGCAGATGCGTTGAGCAGAAAATTTTTAAACTTTTCTTGGATGATGATTAAGAAAGAGGAGTTACTGAGAAAGTTTGCAGATCTTAACTTGGGTGTTAGAGAGGTGGTTGGGAGTGTATGCTTGAACCAGCTGCACATTTCTAGTAATTTTAAGACTGAAATTCAAAAAACTCACCAGGATAATCAGAAGTTACAGAAGATGCTGCAAGTGATTGGATAGAAGAAACAAAAAGAGGTTACCCAAGACAAAGAGGGGATTTAGAGGTATAAAGGAAGGATTTATGTGCAAATATGGGAGAGTTGAAACAAGAAGTGTTGTCAGAAGCTCACAAGAGCAGATTTTTAATCCACCCAAGAACAACTAAGATGTATCATAACTTGAAGGCGATGTTCTGGTGGCCATGAATGAAGAATGACATGGCGGTACACGTGTCTAAATGTTTGACTTGTCAAAAAATAAAAATTAAACACTAAAAGTCATCCGAGACATTGCAACCTTTGGAGATTCCCCAGTTGAAGTGGGAAGGTATTGCCATAGATTTCATGTCAGATTTGCCGAGGACTAGAGTAGATTTTGATGCGGTATGGGTAATTGCTGACAGATTAACAAAGTCCGCTCATTTCTTGCCTATCCATATGACTTATACTTTGGAGGAGTTGGCGATGCTATACATTAAGAAGATTGTGAGATTGTATGGTGTGCCTATGACTATGGTGTTAGATAGAGATCCTCATTTCACTTCAGAATTTTGGAGAGCTTTTCAGAATGTGTTCGGAACTCAATTGTGCCTAAACACAATGTACCATCCTCAAACCAATGGCCAATCGGAGAGAATGATACAAATGCTAGAGGATATGTTGAGAGCTTGTGTGTTGGACAAACCGATAAGTTGGGATCATTATATGCCACTAGTAGAGTTTGCATACAACAACAGTTACCATGCGAGCATCGGAATGGTTTCGTATGAGGCTCTATATGGGAGAAAATGTCAATCTTCATTATGTTGGCATGGGTCAGAGAATTGAGTTTGCTGGGGCCTGAATTAGTGTCTAAGACGACAAAACAAATTAAAAGAATTCAAGCTAGAGTCCTCATGGCACAAAGTTGTCAGAAAAGTTACACGGATTGGCGGCGAAAGCTATTAGACTTTGATGAAGATGATCATGTGTTTCTGGGAGTTACACCAACTAGGGATATCGGAAGAGCGATAAAAACAAAGAAGTTGAACCCCTGTTACATTGGTCTGTTTCAAATCCTGAAGAGGAATGGGCCAGTGGCGTATCAGATGGCTTTATCGCCACATCTTTCGAACCTGCATGACATATTTCATGTTTTGCAACTTTGGAAGTATACTTCTGATGTAACTCTCATGTTCTTGAGCTCGAGTCAGTTCAGTTGAAAGAAAATTTGATGTTTCAAGTGGTTTCGGTCAGAATTGATGATATCAGTATCAAGCGACTGTGGTAAAGGAAGTTCTTTGGTGAAAGTTACTTAGAGTTGGGTCAGAGTGGAGGAGCATACATGGAAGCTTGAGTCAAACATGATGAAAGATTATCCTCACCTGTTTACAGGTAATTGTCGTGAAATTTTGAAGACAAAATTTCTAATTATGTGGGTAGGATGTAAACCCTGGTTAATTAATGAATAATTAACTAATAAATTAACTATAAATCAAAGGAGTTAAGAAATTAAATTTTCATAGTTAGGAAAAATAAAAATAATTAGAGTACAAATTAGAACGCTAATCTTAAATATTTTGCAAAACAAGTGAACCAAGCCCAAATTGGGCCAAGTCCACAAACATAGCACCCTCAACATAGTAAAAGTTTAGCCACACACCCCATTCATTAAACACCATCACCACAAGAAGGGAAAAGAGAAGGGGAAGAACATGCCCTAAGTGCACCATTCACCCACATACAAAAATCCACATAACTTTTGATCTGGAGTTCCGATTGGTGAGCCGTTTATGGCCACACATTCGTCTCAAAATTCTCTTCAATTCTATTTGAACAAAGTAGTAAGAAACTCGAAATTTATTGTCCAATTTTCCCTCTTCATTAATTTCGCATTTTTGGTTTGAATTTTGAGAAAATCTCAAATTTTTTATTTTTAGGGGGACTCAATCGTGAGTTCTAGCAGAATTTTGAATAAATATTACAATAATAAGGTAAAGAACCTTTTTCCTTTGATCTTTCATGAATTTGTGTTATAAACTTAGTGTGAATGTGGTGAAAATTGAATGTGGTTAGATGAAATTGGTTTGGGTTAGCTTGCATTGGTGTGGAATGGATTAGTTTGGTGTAAATTTGGTGCAGAATTGAGTGGAGGATCGCTTTAATGTGGCATTGGTGGAGATTGAGCTGGTGATGAAGGTGGAAAATTTCCGGAGAGGAGCTTTACGAGGTTGAGATCGCCGTCTAAAAGGTATGGGTTTTAGTTTCGAGTAGGCATTATGTAAGATTATGTGAATGTCTAGGTTAATTACCCCTAAAATAGTATTGAATGGAATTTGTTTGATGTTGTGTTAATTGGTGGTGAATTGTGAATTGAGTGGTTATTGAGTTGAATTGAATATAATTTGTGATATTGTTGATTATGATGTCAATTGGTATGAAAAATTGGGTTGGAGGCCGAGATAGATAGGGTGAGATGTCCCCTATGAGGTAAGTCACGATAAGTAATGAATGTGCCATGAGTGAATTATTGTTAGATTGATGAAGATTTAGATGTATGAGTGTTATGCAAAAGGTTGAGAGTGGACCTAGTTAATGAACTATGTTAAATGAGTTAAAATTGTTGTGGTTAGGTTTGGAATAGTTGAGACTTAATGATTGAGTATTTGGCATGTTTAAAAATGGTAATTGAGTGATTTGAACCAAGTTGGATTTGAGAATTTGTCAAAATGAACATTGTGCAATATTTGGTAAAAATGAGTTTTTTTGACCAATTTTGACGGGTCATAACGTGGCCCTTAAAGTTTGGATTATGATGAAATTTATTTTAAATTAAAGGTGGTAATGAGAGCTTTAAAATGAATTAAGAATAATGGAAAAAATGAATTTTGTAGAAGAAGTTATGAATGATTAAAAATTAGTATTTTAAATTGAATTCTGAGAGTTTGTTAAAAACTAAAATTTCTGGTATGCGTGTCCACGCACACTATGGTGCGTGTGCACGGAACAGAACGGGTAATAATGCTCATGCGTATGCACGAGGGGTATACGTACACATGCCTAGAAATTTTACAAGTTGTTCATATGCATAGGGGTTATGCGTACGCACAAAATTGAAATTGCGTTTAGGTGCGTGCGTACGCACAAGGGTGGTGTGTATGCACAAGCCCTGTTTTCACACTTGAATTTTGTTTTTAACTGTATGGCTTTTCTGACAAACTTATAAACTTCCGTAATCCCTAATTAAGGTCCAACAACTTGGTTTTAGGCTTGAAAATGAGTGTGAACCTATAGATCGGATTAGATTGACATTTTGGATGAGATTGTGGACTTGAGCTAATGAATATTGATGAAAGCCTGTAAGTAATGAGTTTACTGAATAATGAATTGAGATAAGACATGAATGATGAGATTAACGATGACTGAGTATGGCCAGATTGGCTGAGATGGCAAGGTTTAAGTGATATCCCACTTGTGTATTATTCGAGTATCTGCTTATTGACGAGGTCTGGATATTATCCTGCTTGCGTGAAGAATTGAATATGGAATATTGATTGATATGATGCCTCTTTGGGTAGATGCAAGGGTGTAGTTTGCCCCCACTTACTCTGGATTGAGGATTGAGACTCCCTAGATAGATGTTGTGGTTCGTCCCACTTGTTCCAGGTTGAAACTTGACGAAGATAAAGAAGAAGATGACGATGATAACGTAAAGCCCGCGCGTATAATCACGCTATTTCAATGAGTAATTTTTGTTGGTATTGAATCTACTTTGTTGAACTTGAATGGTAATAATATTTTGATGTATAGCAAATCTGATAATGTAATGCATAATAATTTAAAATTATTATATTTATATTTTTTAATTATTATTTATTTTATTTTGTATTTTTTAATTACTACTGGAATAATTAAACAATATTAGATATAATAAATATATAATTATTATAATTAAATATTAAGTTAAATAAAATAATTTTATTATCTTCTTATTAATTATTACTGTTAAATAATTACACTCTAGTCAGTGGCGGAACTTGAAACAAAATTTTGGGGGGTCAGATAGAAGATAATTGTCAATATGCTTTTGACATGGACCAATTTAAGATAAGCTCGTCTAACCTCATCTCTCTGATTTGGGTGATATTGCCAAATTTAAAGTCATTTTCTAGGGTCTCGTTCCAAAGAATTAAGGTCAAACTCATCAGATGTAACTCTTTGAACTTTTGAAGGTTGTATCTCACTTTCTTCATTATTCATTAAAGTAAAAAAAAAACTATCTACAGATATTGATATTGTAAAATTTATATGTTCTCCTTCTTGAATATTGGTCTTCCTCTTAAAAATACATCAATTTTTTAATTTTTCATGATTATTTTATATAAAAATTTGAATATATATCCTGTAAAATATGTAAAAAAAAAGTTAGAAGGACAAATATTAAAATTTATAATATTTATTTAATTTTTCATTAATTTATACAAATACAATAATATCAATACTTATTGAATATTTTAATATTTTTTATCATATAAAATTAAATTAAATAAACAGTAAAATATAAAATAATATTAAATTATATAAATAAAAAATACCTAATTTTTTATATTTGAACTCAAAGGTAGAGGGAGTATTGCTTATTAAATAGAGAGCTGCGAAATGTGAATACACTCAATTCAGTCCAAATCCAATAAGGTTTGAATGTTTAAAATTAAAAACTATTGTGCAGTAAAAACAAGAGATGAAGATTGAACTTTAGTATTTTAAGTTATAGTAAAGTATTTGAGCCAACTGAACTATTTTTTATTTTCTAAAAAAATACTACTAATTTTTTTTAACAAAAATTTGAGGGATCATGACTCTCCTTATCTTAATTAAGCTCCGTCCCTAACTCTAGTTAAGTTAGGGATAGATCACATTAATTCATACTAAAAAAAATAATAATATCACTCCTATTTTTTATAATGTAACTTGACAAATGACTTTTTTATGTTTATATAAATTTGTAAAAAAAAAAAAGTAGTATTATCAAAATAAGAATAACAATATCCAATCTATTCCCTAATAATTATTCTTGATTTTAATTAGTTGTCTATTCTTAAAATTTTATTTGTTTTACAAATAATTGTCCGCTTAGTAAATTAATAATAACGCGACCTTAAATTTCTTTTTAGCTATACCCATATATCAATGAATCAGAAAGAATAAAATGAAAACAAAATAAGAGCACTTGCTAGTTTTAAGGATAGACCATTGTATAAATTAATTTTAAATTTATTTCAATATCTATTTGAATTAAAATTAAAAAATTATAAGTGAATAGTTAATTAAAAGCAAAAGGAATAATTAATTATTACTAAGATAAGTATAACTAATATACTAATCATATGGCAGCGTGAGATTCTGATTGTGCAAGGAAATTCCCACATGAAGGTTGCGTAAACCCCACATATATAGTTAAGAATCAAGCTGCTCTAATCACTTTAATTTTATTAAGTTCATATATAATAAAATTATAAATTTAATAATAATTAATTTTTCATTTTATCAGTTTATTAACCATTTTACTTTAAAATATCTTTTTTCTATTGCTAAAACCTCTTTGTAGATGGAGAACCCATCTAGATAGCTAGAACATGTTCTGTTCTCAAAAAATAAGAGGGTAAGGGAATTAAAAGAGGAAACAAGAAACATAGTTTTAAAAATTAAATTGGTCATTAAAATAATAAAATTAAATATTAAATAAAGTGATCTTTTTAGTTTGGATTTGAATTATCTAAATTTTGAATTTTACTTTAGAGAATAAAATGTGATCTCTTACCATTTATTTCATAGGTGAGACAAAAAAAATATGAAAGAGAAACTATTCAAGAGTGAGAGATCACATTTTACTTTATAAAGTAAAAATTTAAAATTTAGAGAATCTAAATTCTTTTAGTTTTATTCGATTTTTGCCAAAAAAAAAAATAGGTTTGTTCAAGTTCACCGTAATCGGTTTTTTGCTATAAATCAAACTGATCCAGGGACTTATTCTTTATTAATTAATTTAATTGAATTAGCCGGTTTAGTCCGAATCTCAAAAAAAAGGAAATATATATTTAACCCGTTGTCGAATTTGTTAGTAATCACTTCGCCCCTACCTATTCGGAGCGGAATAATTATCCATCCCGGTGTGGGCGAATTTTTAACGAAGCAGGATCTTATGCGGGACGGAGCAGATTTAGGTAATACCCGCTCCTATATATATATAATATACACTACCAAAAAAAAAACATTGAATACCATCATATTACCATTGAATTTAGCATCGTACATTAACGTTGCCTTTACCGACAAATTTATCAACGATTTTGACATAAAATTCGTTAGACCAAACAGTTACCGGTGGATTCCGATTTCTGACTGTAAATCTGTCGGTAGTACTTGGAGGAAAATAAGGGAAATAGGCGCGAAATATTGCGTCGGATTTACCGTCGGAGAAAGCCGTCGATAAACTCATTTTAGTGAAACGTTGTGTTTTGGTCATTCGCAACGAGTTGCCGTCAGATTTATCCTCGGGTAATAAGCCCTAAAATTCAAAGTGCGAACCTCTCTCCCCCTTCAATTCAAAACTACTCTCTCTCTCTCTAACCGCTCTTCTCCCTTTCTATCTCTAGCCGCGTCTCAACCCCACCGACACTGTCAGCCCCATCGTCGCCGCCGACGACGCCTCCCTCCTCTCCTTGTACCTCCTGTTTGCCACGACATCTCCATTGCACCAGCCATTACGAACCCTAGTCTCTGTTGCAGCCACTCTTCTCACCACCGACGAGTGTCATTTTTTGTGTCGCCAGCTTTGTCATCTGCCGCCAGGTTTGTCAACGTCCATCAAGGTCCAGGTTAGTGAGGTTCCACCAATTTTTATTATCTTAAATCTAATTTGTATATTTTTCTGCTATTTGTTTTGCTATTGTTCTGCTATTTTTCTAAAAATTCTTTTTGTTTAAAAAAAGAATGAAAGTATAAGCCTTTGACCTATGAGGTAGATGGATTGGTTTTATGTTAAGATTTTGTGTTTATGAATGATTATAGAGATTAGAAAGAATATGCTGCATAATTTGAACGGTTATAAATTATTGATTGTTTCATTTTTTGTTCTTTCTTCATCTTAAATTTGTTGATGATTGTAACCTTACATCATAACATGTAGAGTGCAGTTTTAATTCATGCTTCTTGAAAAAAAATTGTTGAAATTTGAAATGGACCATTCATCCATTCATTTTGAGCTACCCATTTTTCAATATGTATTAATATAATATTAGCATTATGTATAATATTACATCTAAGTCTAAATTGCTGATGTTTACAAGAAAAATGTGTTATATTAAACTGTCTGTTGTGTGTGGTAATGGTATTTAATTATCTAAGTCTAAGGGCATTTTTGGTTGCGGATAAAAGTGGAGTGAAATACCTATAAAAAGATGGGCTAAAAAATTTTTCATGGATGAGTTTCATTGTGTAGATTTTACCTAAAAAGTTCCTCCATGAAGTTTTTCACTATCCAACAGAATATAGCTTATCCAGTTCCATTCAATTTGCAATAGTTTTACCATGTTATACTTTTATTGTTATTGCATTCCTCCATTGCTTTAATCATGTGTAGTTTCAAAGCCATGTTCTTATCATTTAGTCCAACAATTTTGATATTTAGTAGAAAATTTATGTCTTACTATTCTGCGCGATATTATAATAACTTCATCAATTCAAAACAGCCATTTCCATGCTCCTCTCTTTTACCTAGTCAAATATTTTACAATGCTCTTCTTTGATTGAAATTTTATTTCCACTTCGAGTAACTAATATAGTAATATGAAATCACATATGTAAAAGGTGTTTTTTATTAAACCAAATAATTTATTATGTGCTGACTGATGCTGTGAGTTGAGATTGGTTGGATTTGTAGAACCATAAAAGTGGTTATATGTCTAATTTTAGGGGAGGTTATTTCCAATTTTTTTTGGAGAGTTTTATTGAATGATTCGAATAGTTAATATGTACTGATTAGTGTTAATAATACATTCTTTTTGCAGACATGACGACAGGTAGCAGAGGTAGACCGAGTGGATCTCATGGTCGTGGTAGAGGAAACGTTTCCACCGAATCCCTGCGACTGTTCATTTGTCGCCCTATACCCCGACTATCCCGTCGACCCCTGTGACATCACAGGCAGGTCCACCAGACCAATAGTTCATCATGGTCTCAAACCCGAACTACGTGCCTCCTTCTGCTACGTCCTCTGGAGATCCAGCGACAGAGCCCATGGTGGGTGATTCCTCCATTGGCCCCCAACAAGATGTCCCTCCACCATTGTTCATCATCTGACTGAGGATTTGGCCCAATGGCATGTAAGCTTGAGTATATACAATTTTTTAATCTTAATTTTGTTAATCTTAAGTTTATGCATTTCTATGTGTTTAGGTTTTTTCTAATATGGGTGGGTCGGTGACCTTCATGATGATGAAGAGTAGATTGGTAAGAATGTTATCATTGTTTAATTTTTAAGTAGTTACATGAATTAGTTGGTTAATTTGTTTATTTATTTTATTGGTTGATATATTAATTTGTAGTCTAAGTCATTGGACCGTGAGACGACACTGGCAGAGACCTTCAAGTATATCCATACTTTGAAAGTCAACAAGGAGAGATTTGCTAATGAGCAGTCTGCAGCCCATTATGTGAGTTTAAATGAATCCAAACTTTCAAATTTATTTTGTTTAAGTTAATAAATTGTTATCCTAATCACGACGTGTGTGACACAGAAGGATTACACATAGAGGTTGGAGGTCGCGACCAAGTAATCTCATCTGCCTAGTGGGAACGACGAAGCTGTCTCTGAGACATCAGTGGTAAATCCTGATAAGATTTGGGTTCGTTCTTCGCCAGTGACTTCTGCAACTCCACGTTGGCAACTTCCTTTGCCTCTGCTACTAGTAGCCCCGCCAATCCCTAGAAAATTGTCGACTTGAGGGAGGAGGTGCATAAGCTGACACAAGAGCTTCACCAGCAAGCGAAGCAGTTTGAGCAAAGGTACAACGACCTTCTTGCACGTGTTGGAGGAGCTGTTGCTATCAGCTCGGACTTGACAGAGAAGGTGGAGCAGATAGATCGGTTGTGAGAGCAGATGAAGGCGTACAATCAGCAGATGCGCACTGGAGTCAGCGGCACTGGAGGTAGCGGCAACGCTTCTAGTGGGGCACCGACGTTAGCACTTATTCCACCGCTTCAGCTGGGGGACCACGACAACGACGACGACGATTACCGGGTTCTTAAGTCGTTAGTGTTTTATTATTTTTTTTGTTTGTCTACTTCATTGTATCTACTTCTGTGATATTTTATTGTATTCAGACTATTTATTTTTAATAAAATAATTTGTTAATTTTTGCTAATATTAGATTTTTGCTATCTATTTTGTTAACAAGCAAGACTTTTAATTTGACTGCTAATTGTGGCTTAACTATTGATTCGGGTGGGTTTCGTGAAAAATAGATTAAGTGAAAAATAATAGTTAAGGTGAGAGATTAGGGGTAAGTAAACTTGTGAGGAAGACACTTCTGTTAATGGCAAATAAACAATACAAGAACTAATAGTGAGGAAGAGAGGTGGAGAACAAGTGTTGAGACCTCTACTAATGTCACAAGAGGATGAATGAGCTTTGTTTAAAGTGGACAGGAATGGTTTACAGAGAAGAGAAGCTCTCAGAAGAGGATGAAGGTGAAGGTGAAAGTAAAGGATGAAAAAGGTTTCAAGGTCTGTGAAGAAGAAGATGATCAAGGTGAAAGTGAAAAGTGAGAGTGAAGGATGAAGGATGAAGGATGAAGGATGCTTTACAGAGGTGGCTTGAGGTCCTTTTTATAGTGTAAAACCATGATGAAGAGGGCACCCCTTGGCCAATGGTTTTAGTCTGACATTTGGTTTACTGTTCTTTCCAAAATATCTTTAGGTATTTGGGATCATCTCAAGTCTTGTCAACTGAAAAGGGTAGGAAGTTGATTCCCACACGTTAAACTAAAGTTCCTGACATGTGACATTAGTGAAGGGACATTTAGTTTGATTTTCTTTCAACTAGATGACACCTTTACACTCCAAATCCAACCAATCCACTTCCACCAATATAGTTCCTACTGAAGAGAAATTCAACTCCTCAAGGTGTTATTTTGGGTTCCATCCTTTTAGCCCAATACCTTTAGGAGGAACTTAACTCTTTTTTGACCATGTTTGTAGGTCATTATAAAAATAATTATGTACAAAAAATGTTTATATTTTTAGTACACAATCAACTATGCAAAAAAAAAATAAAAAATAAAAAATAAAAAATACTACCATCGGATAAATCCAACGATAACTTGGCACCTAAACACGTGAAATGGCGCCAAAGTTACCGTCGGATTAATCCGACGGTAATTATCAACTCAGTCTCGACAAATTCATTGAAAATACCAACGAAAAATTCGCCGGTAATTAGCGTTAGATGAAAAGAATCCTCCGATAAGAAATTTTCAGTGGCATTTATACCATCAATTCTAGGACGACGGTAAATTTATTACCGGTGGATAGGGGTGTTCGCAGTGCGGTTTGGATCGGTTTTGAGTCAAAACTTCATCCGATCCGAACACTAATTTTACTTGCGGTGCGGTTTGGATTGGATGATGTTTTAAAAAAAATCCGATCCGATCCGATCCAATTTCAAGCGGTTTGGATTGGATTGGATTTGCGGTTTTGTAAATTAAAAAAATTAAATACATATAACAAGTCTTAACATCAAATTTTAAATAATTAACAATGACATAATAAGTCTCAACAATATCTTAAAAAACTAACGATAACATAACATAGAAATAAAATTATAGGTTAGTTAAAATAAATAATAAATAACATTTTGAACATAAACTATTTATTAAATAATAATAATACATGAATAATATAAAAATCTATAAAAAATTGAACATGTTATAAGTATAATTATAAATATAATAATAAAATAATAATATTCTAGTACATTATGCGGTTTGGATTGGATTGGATCGGTTTTGAAAAGTAGATCCAAAATCCGATCCGATCCAGCGGTTTGTAAAAAATAAAATCCAATCAGATCCAAATTAGTGCGGTTTTAATCGGTTTCGGTTTGGATTGGATTGGATGAGCGGTTTAATTTGGATCGGTTTGGATTTGAACACCCCTACCGGTGGATTTATTTGATAATCCAATGGTATTCAGCGTTTTTCTTGTAGTAATATATAATTTTAATAAATAATATATGTAATTATTAGTAAAATAATTAATAATATTATATTATATTTAAATTTTATTTTAATTTATGTTATACATGTGATAATGGTTATATAAATTTTAAAATTTTATTTTATTTGTTAGATTTCAATAATTATCGAAATGGATAAAGATAGGACAAATATCCATAAAAATGAATTAAAAATTAATTTTTTATTACTTATAAATAAGAATAAAATGAATTTTATGCAAATTCTTGTAGAACGGAATAAATTGGACAAAAATTTATCCCTATCCATTCTATTGCTATTCCTAGTTTAGAATTGGAGGAAAGAAAGATGTTCTTTTGGAATTGGATTTCAAAACTTAGTTACTTTTATTCTTTAACCTTTTTGAACCACAAAATATCAGTGGCAAGTGCTAATATGCTGACGACAAAAACTACACGAAAGCAAAGCCACCACACAATAAATTCCTTTTCATTATTCTTGTTGACTTATAAACAATTTGGTGAGCAGTAGGACTATTATAAATTTTATATTTGTATAAACGTAACTGTTAGAGAATGTAACTATTTATGTATTTTTGTTATTAATTTAAATTTTTAAAATAAATAATTTTATGATATAATATTAAAATTTTTATGAAAAATTTTTGTTATTTAAAAAAAACACAAAACAAATAATCTATACCAAAAAAGTTCAAATAAATTAAAAAAAAAGATTTTTATTTAAGAGGTGTTACAGATATAATAATTTATATATCTCTTTCAATCCTTTAAATTAAAAAAAGTTTTTAATAAACAAATTTTACTAAAAATATTAGGTCTAATTAATTCCAAAAATAATATCAAGAGTGTATCAAAATTCAATCATTTATTATAATTTGTTTTAATTTTGAAGAAAAATCACGGTCACCTCATGCATACCAAGCTAATATGAGGGTAACAAACTGTTAGAAAAAACTCAACAAATGTTCAAATAAGAATTTGTCTAACAGCGGAAGCACCAAAAATAATTTTTCCACAATTTATGCGATTAAATAGGCAATTCCAAAAATACTCCAATCAATAAATATAATGGCAGATATTAAATAATCAGACACTAGAATTTTAACGTGGAAACCCCCTTCTCTCCCTTCCCAAAAGAGGGACAAAAAACCCACGGGACTTAATCCAGTAAAATCTTTCACTATCAAAATAATAGGTACACAATCAGTCTTCCTAGTAGCACTAGGGCATCTCAACAATCAACAAAATACATCATCAAAAATGATAGAATTAACGTAAACTCTCCACAAAATGGGTATCTCAAATCAGGCAAAAGAGAAGACAATACAACTAACAAGTTATATCCTAATGTTCATCTCTACATCAGGAATAACATACTAAAATTTCATAAGAAATGGAGCAAGTTTACCGGTTCAATCGGATAAAAAATGGCTTGCCCTTTTCCCCAATTTATTCGTCTCCTTCGACGATGGCAGTGTTCCCTTTTTCCTTTTGTTTCAAAATGAGAGAGCCTTATTCTCTCTCTCTTCATTCCGTGGCTATGTGTAAAACCCGGTTAATTAACGGCTAATTAACCCATAAATGAGAATTTATTCTAGAAAGCCTAAAATGTAATTTTTATGGCTAAATGTGATAGAGGAGATTGAGACGAGAATTTCGGTACCAATTTTATAGAATTCGTACCAAGATTGGACCGAACGGGCCAAACCGGGCCAACCAGACCCAAAGTGGGCCTTTGGCCCAACATAACTAAACCAAAACCCTAGTTTTCAGCATTCTCTCTCCTCACTAAACACACTCACATGCTGAAAATGGAGGCCATGGAGGGAAGAACACTCTCTCAAGTTCTTTCTCTCACTTGATCTTCAAACCACCATAACTTTTGATCTAGAGCTCCGATTGCCGCTCCGTTTGCGGCCACGCGTTCACCGCGGAGAGCTCTACAAAACCCATACAATCAATCTTGAGGTAAGCCACGTTTTGCTCTTCGAAATTCCAGCCTTGTTTTCGAGTTTTATGAGCAAAAATGTTGAGATTTTGGGCTCTTTGATGTTATAGGACCCAACACTCTTGAAGGAGAAGGTTAATCTTGTCTCCTTGGACCTTGGGTGTGGTAAGATTCTCAACCCTAGTGTAATTTGTGGTTCTATGATGTTTGGGTTTTGAGATATTGTGTATGGGTGTGATGATTGTGGCTTAGGTTGTGTATATGTGGATATTGGAGCTTGATTGGTGATTTTGAAAAGCTTGAAAAAGGGATTTGGTGGTGAAAAATCTGTTCTTGAAGGTTTTGAGGTCTTGAGAGCTTGTGGATAAGTGGTTTGGAAGTGCTCCGGTTGAGCTTGGAAAATCGGCTAAGGTATGGTTTCGGTTTCCCGTATCTAATATGTAATGTGGTAGGAAATACTTAGGCTAGAGGCCCTAAGATAGGCATTGAATGGTTAATGTTGTTGAATGGTTGATATATATGATGTGGTCATATATGTGATGATTATTATTGATGCCTTGGTGGTATGATGTATGAGAAATATGCATGTTGTAATATATGTTTGATAATTGGTTATGGTTGAATTGTGGGTTGAACTATGTTAATGGTGAGTATGATATTGATTATGTACAATGATGATTTATTGGAATTGGTGTTGTTGAAAATTGGCATGGGGAAGAGTATATGATATGTCAATGTGTTTGAGTTTGAGCCACTTGGATGAAGTGGGTTAAAATGATGAGATAGTGCTTTTGGTAATTTGTGGTAATATGTCAATGTGTGAGTTGAGGAGGCTTGATGTTGAATTTGATATATTTTGATTGATTTCAAAGAAAAGGGATGAAATTGACATGTTTTGATTGATTTTGAAAAGAGTTGAAAATGGCTTGTTTTGAAAATGGCACTTTGTGGTTTTGTATGAAAAACATGGTTTTTGGGCATACTTTGATGGGACATAACTTGGACTACGAATCTCTGTTTTGTTCCAAATCTATTTAGAAATGAAATTGGATCCGGGATGTCCATGCCGTTCGAAGAACGGGTAAAAAATGATTTAAAATGAGGAAGTTATGTCCGTCGGAAGATTGGGGGTTGAATTTGTGAATTCTGCAGTTTTAACTTAGAAAATTTTTAGTAGAATGACCCCTTGCGCGTGGGCGCACTTGGCGCGTACGCGCCGATCTTCCAGAAAATGCCATCCACGCGTGCGCGTGATGTGCGCGGGCGTGCCAATTGTGCTGCACCCAATGCCCAGCCATTTTCCAGAGAGTTATGCCAGAATTGTGCCAGTGTTGTGCCTGGGGCACGAGAACACCCACGCGTACGCGTGGTTGACGCGTGCGCGTCGATTGGCAAATTTTTAATCCACGCGTTAGCGTGCATGACGCTTGCGCGTCGATGAGTTTTTGAGGCCATCCATGCGTGTGCGTGGAGTGCGCGTACGCGTGGCCCTGTTTTCATCCCAAAGTTGATTTTTGAGTTTTAAAAGCCAAATCTCATACTTCTAAGCCTCCGATCTCACCACTTATGTCTTAAATCATTATGATATGCCTAGTATGAGAAAAATGGCTAGTGAATGTGGTAACTTGCGAGTGAAGCAAGGGGAATGATGAATGATCATTGAGGATCAAAGATGATTATGTGAGATGCAGAGAATGGCGGTGGAAGTGCTTGTTATGCCATGGGCCGAAGGGCCGTAAATGTTAATAAATTGGCTGGTTATGGATTTAACCGTGAGCCGGAAGGCTAGATTATTGCCGTGTGACGGCGGAGCCATGTTTATGGCTAAGTATAAATGCATATATGCTGTTGAATGAATTGTGAATGTTTGCACTTCCACCATCAGAGATGAGGGTTTCCCTGGGTAGTAGCAGTGGCTAGCCACCACGTGCTCCAGGTTGAGACTCGAAGCTTTGTTAACCCTATGTCGTAAGTGTGGCCGGGCACTGTGAAAGGCCCGGATGAGCTCGCCCCCGTAAATATTCACCAGTGAGGGTGATGGATATGGATCATGATTATGATCAAGTTTATGATGAGTATAACTCGAGTTGGGGATGCGCGACAGAGGGACAGTCCAATGGTTAGCTACCAGGACTTGTCGGGCTGGCTCTATAACCGACAGATGATATCATCAGCCACTAGGGACAGGCATGCATCATAAGCAAACTACATGAATTGTTTGAGATTGTTTATTTGACTGCATATTACTTGCTAATTGCCTAAATGCCTTATCTATTCCTATTTGTAAATTTTTATCTGATATAACTGTGTTTGCTACATTATACTCCTGCTGGTGGTTGGGAGGTCTGAACGAATTGGAAAGGGAAGTATTAGTTAGACTGAAGAATCTTTAGTCAGTTGCCACTTACGGTTTAGCTTGTTTATAAGCTTTGATATTATCGGGAGGAGGTTCTAGGATTGCCTTCGACTTTCCTCTATTATTATGTATTATATATGTGGAAGCTATTACTGTACTGGGGACCTCTGGTTCTCACCCATGCGGATTTTGTGGTTTTCAGATGCAGGACGCGAGGCTTCTCGTTGAGGCATGCTGGAGACTTCTGGATTAGCGAAGATCTTTTGCTCTCGGGACTCTGTTTTGGTTTATATATCTTGTTTAGATACTCTTATCTCCATTAAATAATACAAACTGTGTTGACTCCTCTTATGGGAGATTTTGGAGAATAGGTTTTCTGATTTTGTGTCCCTTTGGGTTTCCTTTGGGGTTTTCCTTATTTTTATCATATGTATATATTGTTATGCTCGGACCGGTTATCTTCGCAGCCGGATCTTGAGTCTTGATATTCCTATTTTTGACATTCCTTTGTATATATATAATCTCGCGTTGGTTTATCCTTGTTCGTTACGTTATCGATCAGAGTGTTGCGCTTTTGAGTTGCGATTTTTTTGTTTACCCCTTTTTCTACAAAGGCTCCTATTTATAATCAATCATTCATACTACTATACGTACTAAATTTTTATTTTTAGAGGTCGTAATACCTTGCCATCTCTGAATTATGACTTAAGCATAAGACTTTGTATGGTAGGGTGTTACATTATGGTATCAGAGCAGTTCGTTCCTGTAAAGCCTGAGGAATGGACTGACTATGCTTCTGTGCATTCTCTGTATGTGTGTTATGTGCTGTTAGTATATCTACTTGATATAGTTGGCATAAACATTCATGAGCATGCATTTGGGACTTTGAAGCACTAAACTTTTGATATTGAGACTGATCAACTTAATATCGATTGTTTGGTGTGTATAGGAACCAGATGGCGTCTTGTGTACGCGGTAGAGACCGTGGGAGAGGTCGTACTAATGCTCGTGCACCGGAGAATAACCCTAATGACCCGGTGAACTTTATGACTGCGTTGGAGAACATGGCTGCTGCTATGCAAGCCACTGCTGAGGCTCTTGGTCAACAGATGAACAACCATAGCAACGACAGAAATGGAGCTCAGGGACCAATGGAGATTAGAACTTTCGTTGTGTTGGTGAACAAGTGTGGGGTTGCTTAAGAGTGTGTGAAGGGAGCAGCCGCTAAGAAGGGAGGTCACAAAGGATCATTTCCACAGAACCGAGGGAAGAGCTTTGCACCTAGAGGTCCGCCTTTCAAGAGGAGAGGTTCCTTTAGGAGGCCCAACAACAACAACTCCCAAGGGAAAAGGTTTGGGAAGCAACCTCAGAATGATCAAGTTTGTACTAGGTGTGGAAGTCACCATCCGGGAGCACCATGCAAGGCCGGATGGGGTTTGTGCTACAATTGTGGAAAAGCAGGACATAAGCTCCCATGGTGTCCGGAGCGGCAGAAGCAAGGTGCTGGAAAAGCACAACAGACTGGTCGGGTGTTCACCACTTCAGCTATTGGTGCTGAGGGATCTGAGACACTCATTCGAGGTAACTGTCAAATAGTTGGTCAAACTTTAAATGCTTTATTTGATTCGGGAGCATCGCATTCATTCATTGCATTTGAGAAAGCCCATGAGTTAGGCTTGAAGATTGTAACCTTAGGTTATGACCTAAAAGTATATAATGCTACCCATGAAGCCATGCTGACTAGGCTAGGATGCCCGGAAGTTTCTTTTAGGTTCAAGCAGCATGATTTTGTTCATAATTTAGTCTGCTTGCCGATGATCGGTCTTGATTTTATCTTGGGATTAGACTGGTTATCTAAGAACCATGTCCTGCTTGATTGTTCTACAAAGTCAGTGTACTTTATGCCGGAAGATACAGAAGGGCCGGTCGTGGTAAATAATTATTACTTGAATTCGATGATGGTGAACTGTTCTGGAATCGAATGTCAGGGTATCCTGTTGTTAATCGCGGGTGTTTCGGGTGATGATCAAAGGTTGGAGCAGATTCCGGTTGTGTGTGAGTTTCCGGAAGTGTTTCCCGATGATATTGATGAGTTTTTACCTAACCGAGAGGTTGAGTTTGCTATTGAATTGGTGCCTGGGACAGGCCCAATCTCAAGTGCTCCTTATAGGATGTCACCGTTAGAGATGAACGAGCTAAAGTCTCAGTTAGAGGATTTGTTGGAAAAGAATTTCATACGACCAAGTGTCTCTCCGTGGGGTGCTCCAGTGTTACTGGTGAAGAAGAAAGATGGGAGTATGCGGCTCTGTGTGGATTACAGGCAGCTGAACAAGGTTACAATAAAGAATAAGTACCCATTGCCGAGAATTGATGATCTCATGGATCAGTTACAAGGAGCTGGAGTTTTCTCCAAGATCGATTTGCGATCCGGTTATCACCAGATAAGGGTGAGGGGTGAGGATATCCCTAAGACCGCTTTCAGGACTCGCTATGGTCATTACGAGTACACTGTAATGTCTTTTGGGTTGACGAACGCTCCTGCGGTATTCATGGATTACATGAACAGAGTTTTCCGTCCGTTTCTGGATAAATTTGTTGTTGTCTTTATTGACGACATACTGATTTATTCCAAGACTGAGGAAGAGCATGCGGAACACTTGAGGATCGTGTTGCAGATTCTAAAGGAGAAGAAACTTTATGCAAAACTGACTAAGTGTGAGTTTTGGAAGAGTGAGGTGAAGTTTTTGGGTCACGTGGTGAGTAAGAAGGGAATAGCCGTAGATCCAACTAAGGTGGAGGCTGTGATGGATTGGAAGCAACCAACCACCGTAACGGAGATAAGGAGTTTTCTGGGCTTAGCTGGCTATTACCGAAGGTTTATCAAAGGCTTTTCACAGATAGCTTTGCCAATGACAAGGTTAACCCGCAAAGACACCCTGTTTATTTGGACTCCTGAGTGCGAGGAGAGCTTTCAGACATTGAAGAAAAAATTGACCACTGCACCTGTGTTAGTGTTATGGTGTGCGAAATTGTGATCACTACTTTTCACAACTCAGATAATCCCTAGTAATGGCCCCAAAAACTTGGTGCTCAATACCATGGCATAAACACAACTTTGCACAACTAACCAGCAAGTGCACTGGGTCGTCCAAGTAATAAACCTTACGCGAGTAAGGGTCGATCCCACGGAGATTGTTGGTATGAAGCAAGCTATGGTCACCTTGTAAATCTTAGTCAGGCAGACTCAAATGGGTATGGGTGATATATGAATAAAACATAAAGATAAAGATAGAGATACTTATGTATATCATTGGTGAGAGCTTCAGATAAGCGTATGAAGATGCTTGTCCCTTCCGTCTCTCTGCTTTCTTACTGTCTTCATCCAATTCTTCTTACTCCTTTCCATGGCAAGCTTATGCAAGGGTTTCACCGTTGTCAGTGGCTACCTCCCATCCTCTCAGTGGAAATGTTCAACGCACCCTATCACGGCACGGCTATCCATCTGTCGGTTCTCGATCAGGCCGGAATAGAATCCAGTGATTCTTTTGCGTCTGTCACTAACGCCCCGCCCTCAGGAGTTTGAAGCACGTCACAGTCATTCAATCATTGAATCCTACTCAGAATACCACAGACAAGGTTAGACCTTCCGGATTCTCTTGAATGCCGCCATCAGTTCTTGCCTATACCACGAAGACTCTGATCTCACAGAATGGCTGGCTCGTTTGTCAGGCGAGCACTCGGTTGTCAGGCGATCAACCATGCATCATGTATCAGGAATCCAAGAGATATTCACCCAATCTAAGGTAGAACGGAGGTGGTTGTTAGTCACACGTTCATAGGTGAGAATGATGATGAGTGTCACGGATCATCACATTCATCAAGTTGAAGAACAAGTGATATCTTGGACAAAGAATAAGCGGAATTGAATAGAAGAACAATAGTAATTGCATTAATACTCGAGGTACAGCAGAGCTCCACACCTTAATCTATGGTGTGTAGAAACTCCACCGTTGAAAATACATAAGAACAAGGTCTAGGCATGGCCGAATGGCCAGCCTCCCAAAGTGAGTTCAATCATAAAACATGATCAAAAGCTCTCTAATACAATAATAAAAGGTCCTATATATAGAGAACTAGTAGCCTAGGGTGTACAGAGATGAGTAAATGACATAAAAATCCACTTCCGGGCCCACTTGGTGTGTGCTTGGGCTGAGCAATGAAGCAATTTCGTGTAGAGACCCTTCTTGGAGTTAAACGCCAGCTTTTGTGCCAGTTTGGGCGTTTAACTCCCATTTTGGTGCCAGTTCCGGCGTTTAACGCTGGGAATTCTGAGGGTGACTTTGGACGCCGGTTTGGGCCATCAAATCTTGAGCAAAGTATGGACTATCATATATTGCTGGAAAGCCCAGGATGTCTACTTTCCAATGCCGTTGAGAGCGCGCCAATTGGGCTTCTGTAGCTCCAAAAAATCCACTTCGAGTCCAGGGAGGTCAGAATCCAACAGCATCTGCAGTCCTTTTCAGTCTCTGGATCAGATTTTTGCTCAAGTCCCTCAATTTCAGCCAGAAAATACCTGAAATCACAGAAAAACACACAAACTCATAGTAAAGTCCAGAAAAGTGAATTTTAACTAAAAACTAATAAAAATATACTAAGAACTCAACTAAAACTACTAAAAACATACTAAAAACAATGCCAAAAAGCGTACAAATTATCCGCTCATCACAACACCATACTTAAATTGTTGCTTGTCCTCAAGCAACTGAAAATCAAATAAGATAAAAAGAAGAGAATATGCAATGAATTCCAAAAACATCTATGAAGATCAGTATTAATTAGATGAGCGGGGCTTTTAGCTTTTTGCCTCTGAATAGTTTTGGCATCTCACTTTATCCTTTGAAATTCAGAATGATTGGCTTCTTTAGGAACTCAGAATCCAGATAGTGTTATTGATTCTCCTAGTTAAGTATGATGATTCTTGAACACAGCTACTTCATGAGTCTTGGCCGTGGCCCAAAGCACTCTGTCTTCCAGTATTACCACCGGATACATACATGCCACAGACACATAATTGGGTGAACCTTTTCAGATTGTGACTCAGCTTTGCTAGAGTCCCCAACTAGAGGTGTCCAGGGTTCTTAAGCACACTCTTTTTGCCTTGGATCACAACTTTATTTCTTTCTTTTTCTTTCTTTTTCTCTTTCTTTTTCGTTTTTTTTTTGCATTCACTGCTTTTTCTTGCTTCAAGAATCATTTTTATGATTTTTCAGATCCTCAGTAACATGTCTCCTTTTTCATCATTCTTTCAAGAGCCAACATTCATGATCCACAAATTCAAAAGACATATGCACTGTTTAAGCATACATTCAGAAAACAAAAGTGTTGCCACCACACCAAAATAATTAATCTGTTATAAAATTCAAAATTCATGTAATTCTTATCTTTTTCAATTAAGAACATTGTTTATTTAAGAACGGTGATGGATTCATAGGACATTCATAACTTTAAGGCATAGACACTAATGATCATAAGACACAAACATGGATAAACATAAGCATAAATTTTCGAAAAACAAGAAAATAAAGAACAAGGAGATTAAAGAACGGGTCCACCTTAGTGATGGCGGCTTGTTCTTTCTCTTGAAGGTCTTATGGAGTGCTTGAGCTCCTCAATGTCTCTTCCTTGTCTTTGTTGCTCCTCTCTCATGATTCTTTGATCTTCTCTAATTTCATGGAGGAGGATGGAATGTTCTTGGTGCTCCACCCTTAGTTGTCCCATGTTGGAACTCAATTCTCCTAGGGAGGTGTTTAGTTGCTCCCAATAGTCTTGTGGAGGAAAGTGCATCCCTTGAGGAATCTCAGGGATCTCATGATGAGTGGGGTCTCTTGTTTGCTCCATCCTTTTCTTAGTGATGGGCTTGTCCTCATCAATGAGGATGTCTCCCTCTATGTCAACTCCAACTGAATAACAGAGATGACAAATGAGATGAGGAAAGGCTAACCTTGCTAAGGTAGAGGACTTGTCCGCCACCTTATAGAGTTCTTGGGCTATAACCTCATGAACTTCTACTTCTTCTCCAATCATGATGCTATGAATCATGATGGCCCGGTCTATAGTAACTTCGGACCGGTTGCTAGTGGGAATGATTGAGCGTTGGATAAACTCCAACCATCCTCTAGCCACGGGCTTGAGGTCATGCCTTCTCAATTGAACCGGCTTCCCTCTTGAATCTCTCTTCCATTGGGCGCCCTCTTCACAAATGTCAGTGAGGACTTGGTCCAACCTTTGATCAAAGTTGACCCTTCTTGTGTAAGGATGTTCATCTCCTTGCATCATAGGCAAGTTGAATGCCAACCTTACATTTTCCGGACTAAAATCCAAGTATTTCCCCGAACCATAGTAAGCCAATTCTTTGGATCCGGGTTCACACTTTGATCATGGTTCTTGGTGATCCATGCATTGGCATAGAACTCTTGAACCATTAAGATTCCGACTTGTTGAATGGGGTTGGTAAGAACTTCCCAACCTCTTCTTCGGATCTCATGTCAGATCTCCGGATATTCACTCTTTTTGAGTGAAAAAGGGACCTCGGGGATCACCTTCTTCAAGGCCACAACTTCATAGAAGTGGTCTTGATGCACCCTTGAGATGAATCTCTCCATCTCCCATGACTCGGAGGTGGAAGCTTTTGCCTTCCCTTTCCTCTTTCTAGAGGTTTCTCCGGCCTTGGATGCCATAAATGGTTATGGAAAAATAAAAAGCAATGCTTTTACCACACCAAACTTAAAAGGTTTGCTCGTCCTCGAGCAAAAGAAGAAAGAAGAGAGTAGAAGAAGAAGAAATGAGGAAGAAGGGAATGGCTTTGTGTTCGGCCAAAGAGGGGGAGAAGTGGTGTTTAGGTTGTGTGAAAATGAAGGGGTGAAGAAGGGTTTATATAGGAGAGGGGGGCTCATGGTTCGGTCATGTATGGGTGGGTTTGGGAGGGAAAGTGGTTTGAATTTGAAGGGTGAGGTAGGTGGGGTTTTATGAAGGATGGATGTGAGTGGTGAAGAGAAAGATGGGATTTAATAGGTGAAGGGTTTTTGGGGAAGAGGTGTTGAGGTGATTGGTGAATGGGTGAAGAAGAGAGAGAGTGGTGGGGTTGGTGGGGATCCTGTGGGGTCCACAGATCCTGAGGTGTCAAGGAAAAGTCATCCCTGCACCAAATGGCATGAAAAAACACGTTTTGAGCCAATTTTGGCGTTAAACACCGGGCTGGTGCCCATTTCTGGCGTTTAACGCCAGGTTCTTGCCCTTTCCTGGCGTTTAACGCCAGTCTGGTGCCCCTTTCTGGCGTTAAACACCCAGAATGGTGCCAGACTGGGCGTTAAACGCCCACCTGCTAGCCTTACTGGCGTTTAAACGCCAGTAGGTTCTTCCTCCAGGGTGTGCTGTTTTTCTTCCTGTTTTTCATTCTGTTTTTGCTCTTTCAATTGATTTTGTGACTTCTTATGATCATCAACCCACAAAAAAACATAAAATAACAAAAGAAAATAGATAAAATATAACATTGGGTTGCCTCCCAACAAGCGCTTCTTTAATGTCAGTAGCTTGACAGAGGGCTCTCATGGAGCCTCACAGATACTCAGAGCAATGTTGGAACCTCCCAACACCAAACTTAGAGTTTGAATGTGGGGGTTCAACACCAAACTTAGAGTTTGGTTGTGGCCTCCCAACACCAAACTTAGAGTTTGACTGTGGGGGCTCTGTTTGACTCTGATTTGAGAGAAGCTCTTCATGCTTCCTCTCCATGGTGACAGAGGAACATCCTTGAGCCTTAAACACAAAGGATTCTTCATTCACTTGAATGATCAGTTCACCTCCATCAACGTCAATCACAGCCTTTGCTGTGGCTAGGAAGGGTCTGCCAAGGATGATGGTTTCATCCATGCACTTCCCAGTCTCTAGGACTATGAAATCAGCAGGGATGTAATGGTCTTCAATCTTCACCAAAACATCCTCTACAAGTCCATGAGCTTGTTTTCTTGAGTTGTCTGCCATCTCTAGTGAGATTCTTGCAGCTTGCACCTCAAAGATCCCTAGCTTCTCCATTACAGAGAGAGACATGAGGTTTACACTTGACCCTAAGTCACACAGAGCCTTCTTGAAGGTCATGGTTCCTATAGTACAGGGTATTGAAAACTTCCCAGGATCTTGTCTCTTTTGAGGTAATTTCTGCCTAGACAAGTCATCCAGTTCTTTGGTGAGCAAAGGAGGTTCATTCTCCCAAGTCTCATTTCCGAATAACTTGTCATTTAGCTTCATGATTGCTCCAAGGTATTTAGCAACTTGCTCTTCAGTGACATACTCATCCTCTTCAGAGGAAGAATACTCATCAGAGCTCATGAAAGGCAGAAGTAAGTCCAATGGAATCTCTATGGTCTCATTCTGAGCCTCAGATTCCCATGGTTCCTCATTGGAGAACTCAGTGGAGGTCAGTGCACGCCCATTGAGGTCTTCCTCAGTGGCGTTCACTTCCTCTCCTTCCTCTCCAAATTCGGCCATGTTGATGGCCTTGCACTCTCCTTTTGGATTTTCTTCTGTGTTGCTTGGAAGAGTACTTGGAGGGAGTTCAGTAACTTTCTTGCTCAGCTGTCCCACTTGTGCCTCCAAATTCCTAATGGAGGATCTTGTTTCAGTCATGAAACTTTGAGTGGTTTTGATTAGATCAGAGACCATGGTTGCTAAGTCAGAGGGGTTCTGCTTAGAATTCTCTGTCTGTTGCTGAGAAGATGATGGAAAAGGCTTGCCATTGCTAAACCTGTTTCTTCCACCATTATTGTTGTTGAAACCTTGTTGAGGTCTCTCTTGATTCTTCCATGAGAAATTTGGGTGATTTCTCCATGAAGAATTATAGGTGTTTCCATAGGGTTCTCCTAGGTAATTCACCTCTTCCATTGAAGGGTTCTCAGGATCATAAGCTTCTTCTTCAGATGAAGCATCCTTAGTACTGCTTGGTGCATTTTGCATTCCAGACAGACTTTGAGAGATCAAATTGACTTGTTGAGTCAATATTTTATTCTGAGCCAGAATGGCATTCAGAGTATCAATCTCAAGAACTCCTTTCTTCTGACTTGTCCCATTGTTCACAGGATTCCTTTCAGAAGTGTACATGAATTGGTTATTTGCAACCATTTCAATTAGCTCTTGAGCTTCTGTAGGCGTCTTCTTCAGATGAAGAGATCCTCCAGCAGAGCTATCCAAAGACATCTTGGATAGTTCAGAGAGACCATCATAGAAAATACCTATGATGCTCCATTCAGAAAGCATATCAGATGGACACTTTCTGATCAATTGTTTGTATCTTTCCCAAGCTTCATAGAGGGTTCTCCATCCTTCTGTCTGAAGGTTTGGACTTCCACTCTAAGCTTACTCAATTTTTGAGGTGGAAAGAACTTTGCCAAGAAGGCATTGACTAGCTTTTCCCATGAGTCCAGGCTTTCTTTAGGTTGTGAGTCCAACCATATCCTAGCTCTGTCTCTTACAGCAAAAGGGAATAGCATAAGTCTGTAGACCTCAGGGTCAACCCCATTAGTCTTGACAGTGTCACAGATTTACAAGAATTCAGCTAAGAACTAATGAGGATCTTCCAATGGAAGTCCATGGAACTTGAAATTCTGTTGCATTAGAGAAACTAATTGAGGCTTAAGCTCAAAGTTGTTTGCTCCAATGGCAGGGATAGAGATGCTTCTCCCATAGAAGTCGGGAGTAGGTGCAGTAAAGTCACCCAGCACCTTCCTTGCATTGTTGGCATTGTTGTTATTTTCGGCTGCCATGGGTTCTTCTTCTTTGAAGATTTCTGTTAGGTCCTCTACGGAGAGTTGTGCCTTAGCTTCTCTTAGCTTTCGCTTCAAGGTCCTTTTAGGTTCAGGGTCAGCTTCAACAAGAATGCCTTTGTCCTTGTTCCTGCTCATATGAAAGAGAAGAGAACAAGAAAATGTGGAATCCTCTATGTCACAGTATAGAGATTCCTTGAGGTGTCAGAGGAAAAGAAAAATAGAAGGAAAAAGGAGAAGAATTCGAACTTAGTCAGACAGAGTTCAAATTGTGCATTGAGGAGGAGTGGTACTCCATAAATAGAAGGATGTGAGAAGAGGGGAAGAGATTTTTCGAAAATTAATTAAAAAGATTTTAAAAACATTTTGAAAAACTTTAATTTGATTTTCGAAAATCAAGAGTGAGAAAGACATCAAGTAATTTTTTAAAAAGATTTTGAAATTAGAAATCAAAAAGATATGATTAAAAACTGTTTTGAAAAAGATGTGATTAAAAAAGATATGATTAGAAAGTTATGGTTTTAAAAAGATATGATTGAAAAGATATTATTTGAAAACAATTTAAAAAAAAAGATTTGATTTTAAAAATTAATGACTTGCCTAACAAGAAAAGATATGATTCAAACATTAAACCTTCCTCAACAGAAAAGGCAACATACTTGAAATGTTCAATCAAATCATTAATTGTTAGCAAGTATCTTTGAAAAAGGAAAGAAATTGATTTTGAAAACATTTGATTGAAAAGATATGATTTGAAAAAGATTTGATTTTGAAAAACTTTGAAAACTTGAAAAAAAATTGATTTGAAAACAAAATCTTCCCTCTTGTGCCATCCTGGCGTTAAACGCCCAGAATGGTGCACATTCTGGCGTTTAACGCCCAATGCACTACCTTTTTGGGCGTTAAACGCCCAACCAGGTACCCTGGCTGGCGTTTAAATGCCAGTCTGTCCTTCTTCACTGGGCGTTTTGAACGCCCAGCTTTTTCTGTGTAATTCCTCTGCTGCATGTTCTGAATCTTCAGTTCCCTGTACTATTGACTTGAAAATAGAACCAAGATCAAATAAACAATGCATGCAAGACACCAAACTTAAAATTAGACACTAGACTCAAACAAGAAACATAAAATATTTTTGGTTTTTTTTATGATTTTGAAATTTTTTTATGCTTTTTCGAAAATTATATGGAAATAGAAAATGAAGGTTTCAGAATTCTTAATTTGGATTCCAGGAATCATTGCAATGCTAGTCTAAGACTCCGGTCCAGGAATTAGACATGGCTTCACAGCCAGCCAAGCTTTCAAAGAAAGCTTCGGTCCAAAACACTAGACATGGCCAATGGCCAGCCAAGCCTTAGCAGATCATTGCTCCAATAGCAAGATTGATAGAAATCAACAAGCTCTTGTGATGATCAGTTGAAACCTCGGTCCAATAAGATTAGACATGGCTTCTCAGCCAGCCAGATTTCAGCAGATCATCATGAAACACTAGAATTCATTCTTAAGAACTCTGAAGAAAAATACCTAATCTAAGCAACAAGATAAACCGTCAGTTGTCCATACACGAAACAATTCCCGGCAACGGCGCCAAAAACTTGGTGTGCAAAATTGTGATCACTACTTTTCACAACTCAGATAATCCCTAGTAATGGCCCCAAAAACTTGGTGCTCAATACCATGGCATAAACACAACTTTGCACAACTAACCAGCAAGTGCACTGGGTCGTCCAAGTAATAAACCTTACGCGAGTAAGGGTCGATCCCACGGAGATTGTTGGTATGAAGCAAGCTATGGTCACCTTGTAAATCTTAGTCAGGCAGACTCAAATGGGTATGGGTGATATATGAATAAAACATAAAGATAAAGATAGAGATACTTATGTATATCATTGGTGAGAGCTTCAGATAAGCGTATGAAGATGCTTGTCCCTTTCGTCTCTCTGCTTTCTTACTGTCTTCATCCAATCCTTCTTACTCCTTTCCATGGCAAGCTTATGCAAGGGTTTCACCGTTGTCAGTGGCTACCTCCCATCCTCTCAGTGGAAATGTTCAACGCACCCTGTCACGGCACGGCTATCCATCTGTCGGTTCTCGATCAGGCCGGAATAGAATCCAGTGATTCTTTTGCGTCTGTCACTAACGCCCCGCCCTCAGGAGTTTGAAGCACGTCACAGTCATTCAATCATTGAATCCTACTCAGAATACCACAGACAAGGTTAGACCTTCCGGATTCTCTTGAATGCCGCTATCAGTTCTTGCCTATACCACGAAGACTCTGATCTCACGGAATGGCTGGCTCGTTTGTCAGGCGAGCACTCGGTTGTCAGGCGATCAACCATGCATCATGTATCAGGAATCCAAGAGATATTCACCCAATCTAAGGTAGAACGGAGGTGGTTGTCAGTCACACGTTCATAGGTGAGAATGATGATGAGTGTCACGGATCATCACATTCATCAAGTTGAAGAACAAGTGATATCTTGGACAAAGAATAAGCGGAATTGAATAGAAGAACAATAGTAATTGCATTAATACTCGAGGTACAGCAGAGCTCCACACCTTAATCTATGGTGTGTAGAAACACCACCGTTGAAAATACATAAGAACAAGGTCTAGGCATGGCCGAATGGCCAGCCTCCCAATGATCTAAGAACTAGATGTCCAAAGATGAAAATACAATAGTAAAAGGTCCTACTTATAGGGAACTAGTAGCCTAAGGATTACAAAGATGAGTAAATGACATAAAAATCCACTTCCGGGCCCACTTGGTGTGTGCTTGGGCTGAGAAATGAAGCATTTTTCGTGTAGAGACTCTTCTTGGAGTTAAACGCCAGCTTTTGTGCCAGTTTGGGCGTTTAACTCCCATTTTGGTGCCAGTTCCGGCGTTTAACGCTGGGAATTCTGAGGGTGACTTTAGACGCCGGTTTGGGCCATCAAATCTTGGGCAAAGTATGGACTATCATATATTTCTGGAAAGCCCAGGATGTCTACTTTCCAACGCCGTTGAGAGCGCGCCAATTGGGCTTCTGTAGCTCCAGAAAATCCACTTCGAGTGCAGGGAGGTCAGAATCCAACAGCATCTGCAGTCCTTTTCAGTCTCTGGATCAGATTTTTGCTCAAGTCCCTCAATTTCAGCCAGAAAATATCTGAAATCACAGAAAAACACACAAACTCATAGTAAAGTCCAGAAAAGTGAATTTTAACTAAAAACTAATAAAAATATACTAAGAACTCAACTAAAACTACTAAAAACATACTAAAAATAATGCCAAAAAGCGTACAAATTATCCGCTCATCATGTTACCTGAGCCGAATGAGCCATTTGAGGTGTATTGTGATGCCTTATTAAAGGGTCTAGGGTGCGTGCTGATGCAGCATCATAATGTGGTGGCGTATGCCTCACGACAGTTGAGACCTCATGAAGTTAGTTACCCTACGCACGATTTGGAACTCGCTGCGGTTGTGTTTGCCTTGAAGGTGTGGAGGCATTATCTCTATGGGGTTAAATTCCAAGTTTTCTCTGATCATAAGAGCTTGAAGTACCTCTTTGATCAGAAAGAGCTTAATATGAGGCAGAGGAGGTGGATGGAATTATTAAAGGACTACGACTTCGAGTTACATTATCATCCAGGAAAGGCGAATGTAGTGGCGGATGCATTAAGTCGGAAGTCGTTATATGCAGCATGGATGATGCTTCAAGAGGAGAAGTTGCTCAAGGGATTCAAGAGTCTGAAAATTGGTGCTCGAGAGGTATCCGGAACCTTGTGTTTGAGCCGATTAGAAATCTCAAGTGACTTTAAGTCCGAAATCCTAAAGGCTCATCAAAATGATGAAGCGTTATGGAAGGTGTTACCGGCCATTGAGCAAGGAAAACGGTGGAGAGTGTCGGAAGAAAAAGATGGGTTATGGAGATTCAAGGGTAGGATCATTGTGCCGAATGTTGGCACTTTGAGGCAAGATATTTTAAAGGAGGCACACAAAAGCGGATTCTCCATTCACCCGGGAAGTACTAAGATGTACCATGATTTAAAGGCGATGTTTTGGTGGCCGGGCATGAAGAATGATGTGGCGGAATATGTTTCAAAGTGCTTAACTTGTCAAAAGGTAAAGATTAAACATCAAAGACCTTCCGGAATGTTACAACCCTTAGAGATTCCACAATGGAAGTGGAAAAGTATTGCAATGGACTTTGTGTCTGGATTGCCAAGGACTAGGGCTGGTTTTGATGCTATCTGGGTGATTGTGGACCGACTGACGAAGTCAGCTCACTTTTTACCCATTCGGATGACTTACACCCTTGAGGAGCTAGCACGGTTATACATAAAGGAGATTGTGAGACTTCATGGTGTACCTGCTACTATAATCTTTGATAGAGATCCTCGTTTCACTTCAAGGTTTTGGGGTGCATTTCAGAAAGCTTTTGGAACCCGAGTAAGCTTGAGCACGGCTTACCATCCTCAAACAGATGGTCAATCTGAGAGGACGATCCAAACACTAGAGGATATGTTGAGAGCTTGTGTTTTGGACCAACCGGCGAGTTGGGATCGGTATATGCCATTAGTGGAGTTTGCATACAATAATAGTTATCATGCGAGCATCGGAATGGCTCCGTATGAGGCCTTGTATGGGAGAAAATGTCAATCTCTACTATGTTGGTATGAAGCTGGAGAGAAAAGCTTGTTGGGACCGGAAATGATAGCTGAGACCACAGAGCAAGTCAGGAAAATCCGAGATAGGATGCTTACGGCGCAGAGTCGTCAAAAGAGTTACGCCGATCAGAGGCGAAAGCCCTTAGAACTTGAGGAAGGAGACCATGTCTTCCTTAAGGTTACTCCGACTACGGGAGTAGGTAGAGCAATTAAAGCAAAGAAGTTAAATTCTCGATACATTGGTCCATTTCAGATCCTAGAGAGGGTTGGACCGGTGGCGTATCGAATGGCTCTACCACCTCATCTTTCGAACCTGCACGACGTGTTTCACGTGTCGCAGATTTGGAAGTACACTTCTGATGCTAGCCATGTATTGGAACCCGAATCGGTTCAGTTAAGGGAAGATTTGACGCTTCCAGTGGCTCCAGTCAGAATTGATGATACTAGTATCAAACGGTTGCGTGGAAAAGAGGTTTCATTAGTCAAAGTGGCATGGAGTTGAGGCGGTGTTGAGGAACACACTTGGGAACTTGAGTCAGAGATGCGAACGGATTATCCGCACTTATTCTCAGGTAATTGCATTTGAATTTTGTGGGCAAAATTCCCAATTAGGTGGGTAGAATGTAAAACCCGGTTAATTAACGGCTAATTAACCCATAAATGAGAATTTATTCTAGAAAGCCTAAAATGTGATTTTTATGGCTAAATGTGATAAAGGAGATTGAGATGAGAATTTCGGTACCAATTTTATAGAATTCGGACCAAGATTGGACCGAACGGGCCAAACCGGGCCAACCAGACCCAAAGTGGGCCCTTGGCCCAACATAACTAAACCAAAACCCTAGTTTTCAGCATTCTCTCTCCTCACTAAACACACTCACATGCTGAAAATGGAGGCCATGGAGGGAAGAACACTCTCTCAAGTTCTTTCTCTCACTTGATCTTCAAACCACGATAACTTTTGATCTAGAGCTCCGATTGCCGCTCTGTTTGTGGCCACGCGTTCACCATGGAGAGCTCTACAAAACCCATACAATCAATCTTGAGGTAAGCCACGTTTTGCTCTTCGAAATTCCAGCCTTGTTTTCGAGTTTTATGAGCAAAAATGTTGAGATTTTGGGCTCTTTGATGTTATAGGACCCAACACTCTTGAAGGAGAAGGTTAATCTTGTCTCCTTGGACCTTGGGTGTGGTAAGATTCTCAACCCTAGTGTAATTTGTGGTTCTATGATGTTTGGGTTTTGAGATGTTGTGTATGGGTGTGATGATTGTGGCTTAGGTTGTGTATATGTGGATATTGGAGCTTGATTGGTGATTTTGAAAAGCTTGAAAAAGGGATTTGGTGGTGAAAAATCTGTTTTTGGAGGTTTTGAGGCCTTGAGAGCTTGTGGATAAGTGGTTTGGAAGTGCTCCGGTTGAGCTTGTGAAATCGGCTAAGGTATGGTTTCGGTTTCCCGTATCTAATATGTAATGTGATAGGAAATACTTAGGCTAGAGGCCCTAAGATAGGCATTGAATGGTTAATGTTGTTGAATGGTTGATATATATGATGTGGTCATATATGTGATGATTATTATTGATGCCTTGGTGGTATGATGTATGAGAAATATACATGTTGTGATATATGCTTGATAATTGGTTATGGTTGAATTGTGGGTTGAACCATGTTGATGGTGAGTATGATATTGATTATGTACAATGATGATTTATTGGAATTGGTGTTGTTGAAAATTGGCATGGGGAAGAGTATATGATATGTCAATGTGTTTGAGTTTGAGCCACTTGGGTGAAGTGGGTTAAAATGATGAGATAGTGCTTTTGGTAATTTGTGGTGATGTGTCAATGTGTGAGTTAAGGAGGCTTGATGTTGAATTTGATATATTTTGATTGATTTCAAAGAAAAGGGATGAAATTGACATGTTTTGATTGATTTTGAAAAGAGTTGAAAATGGCTTGTTTTGAAAATGGCACTTTGTGGTTTTGTATGAAAAACATGGTTTTTGGGCATACTTTGACGGGACATAACTTGGACTACAGATCTCTGTTTTGTGCCAAATCTGTTTAGAAATGAAATTGGATTCGGGATGTTCATGGCGTTCGAATAACGGGTGAAAAACGATTTAAAATGAGGAAGTTATGTCCGTCGAAAGATTGGGAGTTGAATCTGTGAATTCTGCAGTTTTAACTTAGAAAATTTTTAGCAGAATGACCCCTTGCGCGCGGGCGCACTTGGCGCGTACGCGCCGATCTTCCAGAAAATGCCATCCACGCGTGCACGTGATGTGCGCGGGCGCGCCAATTGTGCTGCACCCAATGCCCAGCCATTTTCCCGAGAGTTATGCCAGAACTGTGCCAGTGTTGTGCCTGGGGCACGAGAACACCCACGCGTACGCGTGGTTGACGCGCGCGCGTCGATTGGCAAATTTTTAATCCACGCGTTAGCGTGCATGACGCTTGCGCGTCGATGAGTTTTTGAGGCCATCCACGCGTGCGCGTGGAGTGCGCGTACGCGTGGCCCTGTTTTCATCCCAAAGTTGATTTTTGAGTTTTAAAAGCCAAATTTCATACTTCTAAGCCTCCGATCTCACCACTTATGTCTTAAATCATTATGATATGCCTAGCATGAGAAAAAGGGCTAGTGAATGTGGTAACTTGCGAGTGAAGCAAGGGGAAAAATGAATGATCATTGAGGATCAAAGATGATTATGTGAGATGCGGAGAATGGCGGTGGAAGTGCTTGTTATGCCATGGGCCGAAGGGCCGTAAATGTTAATAAATTGGCTGGTTATGGATTTAACCGTGAGCCGGAAGGCTAGATTATTGCCGTGTGACGGCGGAGCCATGTTTATGGCTAAGTATAAATGCATATATGCTGTTGAATGAATTGTGAATGTTTGCACTTCCACCATCGGAGATGAGGGTTTCCCTGGGTAGTAGCAGTGGCTAGCCACCACGTGCTCCAGGTTGAGACTCGAAGCTCTGTTAACCCTATGTCGTAAGTGTGGCCGGGCACTGTGAAAGGCCCGGATGAGCTCGCCCCCGTAAATATTCACCAGTGAGGGTGATGGATATGGATCATGATTATGATCAAGTTTATGATGAGTATAACTCGAGTTGGGGATGCGCGACAGAGGGACAGTCCAATGGTTAGCTACCAGGACTTGTCGGGTTGGCTCTATAACCGACAGATGATATCATCAGCCACTAGGGACAGGCATGCATCATAAGCATACTACATGAATTGTTTGAGATTGCCTATTTGACTGCATATTACTTGCTAATTGCCTAAATGCCTTATCTGTTCCTATTTGTAAATCTCTTGTCTGATATAACTGTGTTTGCTATATTATACTCCTGCTGGTGGTTGGGAGGTCTGAAGGAATTGGAAAGGGAAGTATTAGTTAGACTGAAGAATCTTTAGTCAGTTGCCACTTACGGTTTAGCTTGTTTATAAGCTTTGATATTATCTGGAGGAAGTTCTAGGATTGCCTTCGGCTTTCCTCTATTATTATGTATTATATATGTGGAAGCTGTTACCGTACTGGGGACCTCTGGTTCTCACCCATGCGGATTTTGTGGTTTTCAGATGCAGGACGCGAGGCTTCTCGTTGAGGCATGCTGGAGACTTCTGGATTAGCGAAGATCCTTTGTTCTCGGGACTCTGTTTTGGTTTATATATCTTGTTTAGATACTTTTATCTCCATTAAATAATACAAACTGTGATGACTCCTCTTATAGGAGATTTTGGAGAATAGGTTTTCTGATTTTGTGTCTCTTTGGGTTTCCTTTGGGGTTTTCCTTATTTTTATCATATGTATATATTGCTATGCTCGGACCGGTTATCTTCGCAGCCGGATCTTGAGTCTTGATATTCCTGTTTTTGACACTCCTTTGTATATATATAATCTCGCGTTGGTTTATCCTTGTTCGTTACGTTATCGATCGGAGTGTTGCGCTTTTGAGTTGCGATTTTTTTGTTTACCCCTTTTTCTACAAAGGCTCTTAGTTATAATCAATCATTCATACTACTATACGTACTAAATTTTTATTTTTAGAGGTCGTAATACCTTGCCATCTCTGAATTATGACTTAAGCATAAGACTCTGTATGGTAGGGTGTTACACTATGTGCCACTTTGTTTCTTTATTTTTTTGTTTTCAATATGTGGGTCCCACTTAGTTGGGGACCCGCCAATAAATTTCTCCCTCACTAACTCAAGTGGGGATAGGGTGCTCCACCAAACCCGCCTTCTTTTTGTAAGAATCAAACTCGTAAACTCTTAGTCATCATATCTGAACCATTATCATTAATATGGATCTTCTCAAGTGCATATGACATCATCTCAAGCGCTTGACGTATCCAATGATACCTCACCTCTATGTGCTTCGATCTGGAATGAAACATTGGATTCTTGCTGAGATGGATAGTGGCGAACGGATTTTTGCTAGTAAAGAATTCACAAAAATAATCATGTTACTAGTATAGCTTCTAAACCAACAAGAATCCTTTCATACAAAAGATTATTTGTCACAAGTAACAAACCCCTAATAAAATTGATAACCGAAGTATTTAAACCTCGGGTCGTCTCTCAAGAAATTGCAGGGAAGTGTGCTTATAATTGGTTATGGAAAAGTATGTTTGGGGGTTTCTAAGATAAGAAGCAAGAATAGTAAATGGCAAAAGAAATAAACTAATAACTAGAAAAGTGGCAAGATATGAGAAGTGGATGTCCTATCCTAGTTATCCTTACCAATTGTGATGAGAATTGTTCGTTGCTCCCACTTGATCAACCTCTAACTATGAAGGTATGTCAAGTGGATAAATCAATTCGATTCCTCAAGTCCTAGTCAACTCTCAAGGAAAGACTAGAGTTATTGGAATTCAAATAAATTAGTAAGTTCAATTATCAATCACAAAGGAGTTTGATAACTCAAGAGTCACCAATTACTCAACCAAAGCCAAGAGATTCAATAACAACAAATGGAGAAACAAACAATAAACATGAAATACCTCAAATTGCATTAATAAGAGAAATCAAAATCTAACATAAGAATTCATAAATTAAAGTAGTAAAATGAGTAATCAATAAGAGTAGAAGAGAAATCCTAAATCTTAAAACCTATGGAGAGGAGAGAGCCTCTCTCTCTAAAACCTACATCTAAAACCTAAAATTGTGTGAATGAGAAGTTGTGTGATGATTGATTCCCCCACTCTGCAGCCTCTAATCTGTATTTTCTGGACCGAAAATTGGGTCAAAAATAGCCCAAAAATCGGCTGCAGTGGCAGTACGTCGCGCATGTCACGCGTACGCGCCAGGTGCGCGTGTGCGCTGATGGACTTTTGTCAAATGTGTGCGTGCGCGTCCTTAAACGCCAGGTCAACTATGGCAAATTATATATTATTGCGAAGCCCCAAATGTTAGCTTTCCAACGCAACTAGAACCGCCTTATTTGGATCTCTGAAACTCAAGTTATGATCGATTGAGTGCGAAGAGGTCAGTGCTGACAGCCTTGCAGTTCCTTCAATTTCTTGTATTCCTTCCACTTTTGCAAGCTTCCTTTCTATCCTCTAAGCCATTCCTGTCCTGTAATCTCAGAAAACACTTAACACCTATATCAAGGCATCGAATGGTAATGAGAGAGGATTAAAATTAGCTAAATTTAGACCAAAGAAACATGTTTTTAATCATAGCACAAAATCAGGAAGGAAAATGTAAAACATGCAATTTACATGAATATATGTGAGATTAGTGGATAAAATCCACTCAATTAAGCACAAGATGTACACGAAATAGTGGTGCATCAAATCTCCTCACACTTAAACATTAGCATGTCCTCATGCTAAACTCAAGAGAAACTATAAGAGTGAAGAGGAATGGTAGGATGTATGAAATGCAACCTATTTATATGAATGCAACTACATGCAAAATATTTTTACCAACTTGGTTAAAAGTAAACAAATCCTTTCAAGAAGAAATATGAACTGGATCTCACTAATTCAAATCATAAAATAAGGTACAAATAGACTTGCAGAAGAAAATGGCTCATGAAAGCTAGGAACAAAGAATCGAGCATCGAACCCTCACTAGAAGTGTATACACTCTAATCGCTCAGGTGTTTAAGGTTCGATTCTCGCAATTCTCTACTAACCTTGATTTCTAAGGCTTACTCTTCTTCTACCAATCAACAAAAATTTAATGCATAAATACACAAATCAAGAGGTCTTTTGAGGGTTGTAATGGGGTTAGGGTCAAGGTAGGATTGTATTTGGTTAAGTGGACTAAAACCTAAATCCTTAATTAACTTAAACTTCTCACCTAACTTAGGACAATTAATGTAATTAAAATGCAAGATCTAACTGCCCATTAACTATGTTTTGCACATATTCATGCATCCCAAATTTAAGTACAACTCATATGCATTGATATTATTACTTTACTTGGGACATTTTGTTCCCATTTTATTATTTGCTTTTTTTCTTTTCTTTTTCTCATAATTTTTTTTCTATTTCTCTTTTTTTTGTTTCTTTATTTTTCCTAATGCATATGATTAAGGTATTGAATGCATAAACATGTCTTCAACATTTTTCACATTTTCACCAAAAATATACAATATACCCAATTCTCAAACCAAATGTTTTCAATCCCAATTTCCCCACACTTAATTCGTGAGCACTCTCACTAGTCTAAGCTAACCAAGGATTCAAATTACGGACATTATTATTTTTCACTTAGAGTTAATGATGTGCTAAAATAAAGAACGAATGGGGTAAAATAGGCTCAAATTGGTTTGCAAAGGATAATGAAAGGGTAAGGCCATATGGGTATGTAAGCTAAGTGAAACAAGGCCTCAATCATATAAGTGCATGCATACATTAAACCATGAAAATATAGAATTAAGCAAGACAAAGATCACAATTTTAGAGAGAACAACACACACCAAAATTAAAACATCGGTTGATAAGATGCAACCAATCAATTATGCTCAAAATCTCACCGGTTTTGTGTGTTCGAGCTCTAAAACCATGTTCCAAAATAATATTTCTTCAAACAAGTTTAACAAAAATTTTATTCAAATTAGTGAAATGCTATAAGAAGTTTCTTGCAGAAGAATTCATTATTTCAACCAAGCAGTGGTAGAATATGCACAAAAACAAACAAACATGCAATCAAACATGCAAATGCAACAATGAACTAACAAAAAAATCCCACATTAGTGTTGAGAAGGAACTAACTAACCCGCGAAAGTCGGTATCGACCTCCCCACACTTAAAGATTGCACCGTCCTCGATGCATGCTGAGATGCGCAAGTGGGTGGGTTGCTCCAACTGGTGCCTATCTCTAAAGATTGTGCAGCAGACTTGTTTATTGCTCCAGTTAGAAACTTTTCCTTTTCCCTCTTGGTGGCCTCCTGAAAGAAGAGAAAAAGAAAGGGAAAGAACCCACAAGAAAAGATATGAAAAGAAATAAAGCATATGTGGGCTAGTGCCAAACAATAAGATTCTCAACTACATGGTAGCTACAACATGTAAGTGAGAAAATAATAGAAGCACAGGGCATGTCAACTAAGTAGCAAACAAGAAAAGGAGCACCCAGAATAATGCAAGAAATCTGCAACAGTTGAGTAAGAACATTGTAACACCAATGGGAGAACAATAAATATAGAAAAGAGGGAGAAGAAACAATGAAGTTAAAATGCCATGAAAGCGAGTATGCAAATGTAACAAATAGAAGGATAGAAGGGGAATAAGGATGAAAGGGGAGGAGAAGAAAGCGAGAAAGGAAGAAGAAAGAGGTAGGGAGAAAGAAGTAAGAAGACGGAGCTGGACGGTGCATGCAACGCGCACGCGTACTGCGTGCGGATGCGTGGGTCGCGCAAAAGTGAAGGGACACGTAAGCGTCCAGTGCGCAGACGCGTGATCGAGGCGGTGCCTCTAGCGCGAATCCAGTTCGAGGCCAGCACAACTTTCGGCCAAAATAGGGTTTTACGCCGATTTTCCCAACCACGCGGACGTGCCACGATCACGGACGCGTGGGTCGCCAAAAGTGGAAACGGGCACACGCATACAGTACGCGTGCATGTGGGCAAGATTGTGCCTAAGGCACATTTCTTGCCCAATTCCCACGCCACTCTCTGCTCAATCTGACTCATGTTGCATCGACAAGGGACGCGTACGCGCACTAGGCGCTGGCGCGTCGATCCCTTTTTTTTTTTAAATGCAGAATGCATGTGAAGATGCATAATGAATGAACACTAATAAAAATAAAAATGAAAACTAAGAATGAAAAGGGACGATCATACCATGGTGGGTTGTCTCCCACCTAGTACTTTTAGTTATTGTCCTTAAGTTGGACATTTTGTGAGCTCCTTGTCAGGGTGGCTTACGCTTGAACTCTTTCAGGAATCCCCACCAATGTTTGTACATCCAGTAGCCTCCGGGATCCCAAACTAGCCGCATAACGCTTTCAAGCAAGTTGAAGCAAGTGACAAGGCCCCAAGAGTGTTGATTGCTAGAATGAATTCCGGGGTCCCAAACCTTGCTTTTGCACCCGTCTTTGTATTGATCACCATTGTTCCAACCGGGTGGCAAGCAGTCTGAATTCTCACTGAAGCGGCCAAACAACTTCCTAGACCTATTCAATTAAACTCTACACCAACCCTTGCACTTCGATTTGGAGTATGTAACCGTACTGAACCTTGCTTGATAACTCCTCTCACTGACCATCTCCCTCTTACTCTTAAAGCCACAGAGAGCTCTAAGTTGACCATCTGTCTCCAGTAGCCCATATTCAAGTGAGAAAGTACAGGTCAAGAATAAGAATTTTACCCACTTGAATGTTGTGTTGGACGGTAATGGCCTTGGGAGAGGTGTCTCTAATGATCTTGCAAGCTCTACTCCCTTGTGTTCTTCTTTGACAACTTCCACCTCTTTGCAAGCTTCTTCAATATCAACCTCTTCTTCTTGGTAGCTTTCTTCCAATTCAATCTCTTCTTCATTGCTCACCAAGGACATGGGAGGTTGTGCTTCTTCTTCTTTAATCTCCATGTCAAGTCCAATGGGAGGAGATTCAATTATAGATAAGGATTCATCAATGATTGAATCCATCCCTTGATCGACCTCCTCAAGGTCTTCAGTCATGATATGCCTTGGAGGTTGTACACCCTCTTCAACATCAATTTCAAACATCTTGGAAGGAGGCTCTATGTCTGGACTTTCCCATGGAGGTTTTGCATCTCCCAAGTCTTCAACCACTTCCTCTTTTGTGACAATTTTGGCTTTCTCCAGTTATTTTAGCATAAAATCGTACTCCTCCTTGATGATTTCCTTTCTATGACAACTCCCTTCAACTACTCCTTCATCTTCAAAGGTCTCTCCTACCTCCACATTTTGGACCTCCTTTTGCTCCCCTGGAAATAAGGCCGCGTGTAATTGATCCATTGTGATTGCGTCTCTAAGACGATCCCTTCTCTCTTGTTTCATGTTAGTAGTATTATTGGGATCATATTGCTCTTGGATTGATGGATATGGGTATTCTTGCACAGAGGGTGGTGGTGCAGTGAAGCTTGAGGGTTGAATATTGGAGGTAGAGGGTTAGTCCATGCGGGATATACGATTTTGGAGTTTAGAGGTGGGACCAATGAGAGAGGTAAGTATGTTCTCCATGGAGGTTTGGGGTAGATAGGATGGTTTATTTGTTGGGAGAAAGGGCTCATAACACGGAGGTGGTTCCTCTTGATAAGGATATGGAGATGGTGTATATTGAGGTGGTGGTTCTAAGTATGGCTCATAAGGCTCTTGGTGTGGTGGGTAAGGATTAGGGTCATATGGGGGTGTTTGGTGGTAAGGGGCTTGTGAGTATGGTTGAGGGCTATGTTGAGGAGGAGGTCCATAGGCATATGGTGGTGGTTGTTGATAATCAAGAGGGTGTTCACCATAGCCATTATCTTGGTATGCCTCTTGGAAGGGCTCTTGGTCATAGTATGTTGGTGGAGGTTGTTGCCAAGAGGGTTGATTAAATTCTTGTGCCTCTTCCCATCTTTGGATGTCCCAACCTTGATGCATGTTCTCATTGTAGCTTCTATTTCCTGCAACATAGTTTGCACCAAACTCATAGCCAAAGGGGTGAGAGTTCATAGTAGCTAAAGAAAATAAAAACAAAAACTAGTAAAAATAAGAAACTAATTCCTAAACTAGCAAACAATCAAAAAGGCAAATATTTACAATAACCAATAATAAGGCACACGTTTACAATTTTCCGGCAATGGCGCCATTTTGACGAACGAATTTTTGCTAGTAAAGAATTCACAAAAATAATCACGTTGCTAGTATAGTTTCTAAACCAACAAGAATCCTTTCATACAAAAGATTGTTTGTCACAAGTAACAAACCCCTAATAAAATTGATAACCGAAGTATTTAAACCTCGAGTCGTCTCTCAAAGAATTGTAGGGAAGTGTGCTTATAATTGGTTATGGAAAAATATGTTTGGGGGGTTTTTAAGATAAGAAGCAAGAATAGTAAATGGCAAAAAGAATAAACTAATAATTAGAAAAGCTCTTGGCAAGGTATGAGAACTGGATGTCCTATACTAGTTATCCTTATCAATTGTGATGAAAATTGTTCGTTGCTCTCACTTGATCAACCTCTAACTATTAATGTATGTCAAGTGGATAAATCAATTCGATTCCTCAAGTCCTAGTCAACTCTCAAGGAAAGACTAGAGTTATTGGAATTCAAATAAATTAGCAAGTTCAATTATCAATCACAAAGGAGTTTGATAACTCAAGAGTCACCAATTACTCAACCAAAGCCAAGAAATTCAATAACAACAAATGGGGAAACAAATAATAAACATGAAATACCTCAAAATGCATTAATAAGAGAAATCAAAATCTAACATAAGAATTCATAAATTAAAGTAGTAAAATGAGTAATCAATAAGAGTAGAAGAGAAATCCTAAATCCTAAAACCTAAGGAGAGGAGAGAGCCTCTCTCTCTAGAACTTACATCTAAAACCTAAAATTGTATGAATGAGAAGTTGTGTGATGATTGAGTCTCCCACTCTGCAGCCTCTAATTTATGTTTTTTGGGCCAAAAACTGGGTCAAAAACAGCCCAGAACTTGCCCCTAGCGATTTCTGTAGTGGCAGTACATTGCACATGTCGCGTGTACGTGCCAGGTGCACGTACGTGCTGATGAACTTTTGGCCAATATGTGCCGCACCCGGATGTTAGCTTTCCAACGCAACTGGAGTCGCCTCATTTGGACCTCTGTAGCTCAAGTTATAATCGATTGAGTGCAACGAGGTCAGGGCTGACAGCCTTGCAGTTCCTTCAATTTCTTGTATTCTTTCTACTTTTGCATGCTTCCTTTCCATCCTCTAAGCCATTCCTACCCTGTAATCTCTGAAAACACTTAACACGCATATCAAGGCATCGAATGGTAATGAGAGAGGATTAAAATTAGCTAAATTAAGACCAAAGAAACATGTTTTCAATCATAGCACAAAATCAGGAAGGAAAATGTAAAACATGCAATTTACATGAATAAATATGAGATTAGTGGATAAAATCTACTCAATTAAGCACAAGATGTACCACGAAATAGTGGTGCATCAGATAGCACTCTGACTGTCACAAAATAACACAAACTTCTCTTGATTGATGCCTTACTCTTGTAGAAATTTCTTCATCCACAAGAGTTCCTTTGTTGCTTCAACAACAACAATGTATTCTGCTTCTGTAGTAGACAAAGCAACACATTTCTGAAGTCGATATTGCCACGACACAGCTCTCCCTGCAAAAGTCATCATATAACCAGAAGTTGACTTCCTTGAATCAAGATCCCAGCCATATCCGCATCTATGTAACCATCCAACTCAAGTTGGCCACTCCTAAAGCATGAACAAACTCTAGAAGTGCCATTAAGGTATATGAGAATCCACTTCACTTCTTGCCAGTGTTCCTTGCCAGGATTAGAGAGAAATCGACTAACAACTCCAACAGCATGAGCAATATCCGGCCTAGTGCAAATCATAACATACATCAAACTGCCAACTGTAGATGCACATGGAATCTTCTTCATTTCTGCTTTCTCTTTCTCACTTGTAGGACATTACCGCGAACTCAGCTTGAAATAACTAGAAAGTGGAGCACTAACAGGTTTGGAATTACTCATGCTAAACCTCTCTAAAACCTTCTCAATGTACTTCTGCTGCGACAACCACAGTTTTCCATTCTTCCTGTCACGAGTGATACTCATGCCAAGGATTTTCTTTGCAGGACCTAAATCCTTCATAGAGAAGGATATGTTCAAGTCATTCTTAAGACTTTCAATCTTCTTAGTGTCATGACCAATAATCAACATGTCATCAACATAAAGTAAGAGAATTATAAAATCACTATCAGAAAATTTCTTAATATACACACAATGATCAGAAGAAGTCTTACCATACCCATGACCTTCCATGAAGGAATCAAACTTCGTTTACCACTGCCTTGGCGCTTGTTTCAACCTATATAAGCTCTTCTTCAACTTCCATACAAAGTGCTCCTTTCTTTTAACCTTGAAACCCTCTGGTTGCTCCATATCAATTTTTTTATCTATGTCACCATGAAAGAATGTAGTTTTCACATCAAGCTGTTCAACCTCTAAATTCAAGCTAGCTGCCAATCCAAGCACAACTCGAATAGAGGACATCTTCAACTGGTGGTTCAGGTGGAACTTCCACATCTAGTGGAACTTTTGCATCTGGCACCTCAGGTTGAGGTGTAGGTTCATGATGCAAATTATCACCATCAGGATCAACTTGTACATTCCCTCCATCAATAGGAGGTCTAGTGGAAAGACGAGGTTCATCATCAGCAGAATGTCTAACAGTTATTATTGGCTTATCTGTCTTCTCAAGATCTTCAATAGTTTGGTCTTCAAGAAAAATCACATCTCGGCTTCTAATTATCTTCTTACTCACTGGATCCCATACTCTGTAACCAAAGTCTTCGTGATCGTAATCCATGAAGATACACTACTTTGACCTTCCATCAAGTTTGGATCTTTCATCTCTTGGAATGTGAGCAAAAGCCCTACAGCCAAACACTCGCAAGTGATTATAGGAGACATCTTTTTCTCTCCAAATTTTCTCTGGAACATCACCATTTAGTGGAACTAAAGGAGAAAGGTTGATCAAATCTACTACAGTCCTCATCGCTTCACCCCAAAAGGATTTAGGCAACTTTGCATGAAAGAGCATACATCTGACTCTATCATTGATAGTGTGATTTATTCTCTCTGCGACTCCATTATGTTGAGGAGTCTTAGGAACCGTCTTCTCAAGCTTGATCCTATGTCCTTTACAATACTCTTCAAATGGACCCCTGTATTCACCACCATTATCTGCTCGAATACATTTTAATTTCCTTCCTGTTTCTCTTTCAACAATTGCATGAAAGTGTTTGAAGATACCGAGCACCTAGTCTTTAGATTTCAAAACAAAAGACCACACTTTTCGGGAATAATCATTAATAAAAGTAACAAAATATGATGCACCACCTAATGTCTTAGCATCCATAGTGCAAACATCAGTGTGAACAAAATCTAGAACATGTGATCTCTTATGAGGTCCAGAACTATGAAATGATACTCTAGCATTCTTTCCAACAAAATAATGAGTACAAGTATTCAAAGTTGTACCTTTCACTGGAAGTGAGTGCTTCTTGACTAAGACGCTTAGTCCTTTCTCGCTCAAGTGACCAAGACGTATATGCCACAAATCAGAAGAGGAATCATCGGCTACATTCACATCTTCTTTGCACAACTTTGCTAGCAACTGGTAGAGAGTAGTGAGACTATTGTCTTCTCTAGCAACAATGAGAGTCCCTTTGGTAATCTTGCATTTTTCACTACCAAAGGAAGTGCAATACCCTTCTTGATCCAATGCCTTCACTGAAATAAGATTGAACTGCATATCTAGCGCATGACTAACATTCTTCAACTGCAACTTGCATATCATGTTGGTTTCAAGCCACATATCACCTATACCAATGATATCACACACTCTTTTATCTCCCAATTTGATCTTGCCAAAATTTTCAGCAGTATAGGAAGTGAAAAATTCACGCCTTTGAGTGACATGACATGAGGCACCAGAGTCCATAATCCAAGTGGAATCATCAAAGACAAGATTCACATAATTTTTATCATACGTGATAAGAACATCTTCATAAACAATAGTGGCAGTCTCTTTATCACTATTTTCACCTTTGTCTTCGTTTCTTCCCCTTGATTGTTCTCTTTTCAAGAACCTATAATACCTCTTGATATGCCCCGGCTTGCCACAATAGTGACAAATGAACTCCTTTCTTGGCTTGTACTTTTCTCTTGACTTGCTTCGACTCTCTGACTTTTCAAAACTATGAGGTTTTCTACTTTGACTTCTCTCTCGTGATTCTGAAACAAGTGCTTCTGATTGGGAGGAGGCATTAGTCAAATCTCGCTCTCTTCTTCTGACTTCTTCATTCAACATGCTCTCTTTAACCATTGTTAACGTCAACTTTCCATTTTGAGTTGAGTTAGTCAGTGACACAACCAAAACTTTTCAACTATCAGGCAAAGAGCTCAACAACAACAAGGCTTGCAACTCATCATTCAAAGTGATTTCATTATTTGTCAGTTGGTTCACCGTCTCTTGAAAAGTGCTCAAGTGCTCCGGCATTAATTTACCTTCAATATACTTCATATTGACAAGCTTCCTAATCAAGAATGCTTTGTTTTGCACATTCTTCCTCTAATATAACTCCTTCAATTTATTCCATATCTTCTCGGCATTCGTTTCGGTGTCAACATGTAGATATATGCTAAGATCAAGCCATTGTCTAATCAAAATAACTGCCTTCCGATTCAGCTTCTTCCATTTAGCATCGGATTTAGTACTTTTGGATTTATCCCCCTCCACAGGATCATACAAATCCTTGCTATACAACATATTTTCCATAAGGGTCTTTCAAATTAAATAATTTTGGGAATTCAATTTGACCATATTTGGTCCATGAGTATTTTCCTCCATTTAATCAGCACAGAGATAAACAACCAAAGCTCTCAATACCACTTTGTTGGAAAAAACTCAACAAAGGTTCAAATATGAACCTGTCTAACAGCAGAAGCACCAAAAATAATTTTTTCACAACCTGTGCGATTAAATAGGTAATACCAAAGATACTCTAAGCAGCAAATATAATAGCAGATATTAAATAATTAGACACCAAAATTTTAATGTGGAAACCCCTCCTCCTCCGAAAGAGAGACAAAAAACCCACAGGATCTAGTCCAATAAAATCTTCCACTATCAAAATAATGGGTACATAATCAGTCTTCCTAATAGCACTAGGACATCTCAACAATCAACAAAATATATCGTCAAAAATGATAGAATCAACATAAACCCTCCACAAAATGGGTATCTCAAATCAGATAAAAAAAAAAAAGATAATACAACAAATAAATTATATCCTAATATTCATCTTTACATTAGAGATAACATACTAAAATTTCATAAAAAATTAAACAAATTTACCAATTCAATAGAATAAAAAATGACTCGCTCTTTCCCCATTTCTTATATTCCTTCGACGGTGGCACCATTCCCTTTTTCATTTTGTTTCAAAATGAAAGAGCTTTATTCTCTCTCTTCGTTTCGTGGCTATATGCCACTTTGTTTTTTTTTTTTTTTAATATATGGTCCCACTTAGTTGGGTACCATCAACACAAACAAATTAATATCAAATGCATAATGAGTTGATGACTCAAAATTCTCCACAACAACAATGAAGCACTTATATTCAATAATTAATTAATGTATTATATATTCCCAAAATATACTATTTACCAAACCAATTAAAAAGAATAAATTGAACTTGACAAAACATTTATATTATTGTCCTAGCTATCGCGTGAACCAGCATTGCACTGGATTCCCTTTAATTTTAGCATCTATAAATTATACGCCTAGCTAGTTTGTAACATTAGTACTACCAATTATATATCATAATAATTAAGAGTAAGATCAATAATTCAAGATGTTGGATCATCCTCATCAGGCTATGATGAGATATAATTACAATAACCCCCCATCATTTCCTCATCAGCCAGAAGCAACAGCTAACAACGGTTGTTATGCTGATTATGGTGGTAATGGTTATGGCTACGGCTACGGTCGTGGTCATGACCATAGTGGTTCTTTTGGGATAAGTGGATTCAACAACAATGGCTACGGCAACCAAAATTTCTCTGGTGCGACGGTTAACAGTGGATATTATTCCGCTGATCGAAACAGGTACTACACTACAAACAACCACGATTCCCCTATTTTTAACAATAGTGGCAGTTTCCATGGCAGTGGCAATGGAAGCTATTATGGAGGTGGTTTTGACGCAAGGAACTACTACGGTAGGAGTGGCTATGGTCCAAGGTTTTGATCTATATATGATGCATGTGTAATATATTAAGGGTTTGTGGGTTTAAGAAAATATTTTTATTTTTTAAATTCTGTAAAAAAAAAAATAGATGGTAAAAACAATAAAATGAAATTGAATTTATTGTTTTTACTTTTTATTTTTATTTTTTTTATAGAATTTTAAAAATATAAAATATTTAAAATAAAAATAAAAAACCAAAGACACCATAATATAAATATAGTGTGTTTTATATTATGCTAATAGGATAAAGTATACTTTTTATCTCTAAAGTTTGACAAAAATTTTAAAAACACTTTTAAATTTTATTTTGTTTTAATTTTGTCTCAAAAGTTTTCGATTTGTATTAAATATATTCTTGATGGCTAATTTTTCAAAAAATTTAAAACCAATTCAACAATAATTTCATAAAAACAACTCTCAATACAAGCAAATGAAATATTATTTTCATGCATTATTGTTAGATTGGTCTTCAATTCTTTTAAAATTTAGTTATCAAAGCTATATTTGATACAAATAAAAAATTTTTGAGATAAAATTAAAATAAAATAAAATTTAAAAATATTTTTAAAATTTTTGTCAAACTTTAGAAACAAAAAGTATCTTTATCCATGCTAATATAATTAAAATAACGGATCAAGTTTGTCCACTGGTGTGTACTTTGCATCTTCCTTTTGTTTTAACAATTGATATATATGTAAGTATGAATTTAATTAGGATAATCAATTTGGTTCAAGTCCGGATAATTTAGAATAATTACAATAATAAAGCTCTGCTAATATTAATCTGAACTTGCAATATGTTTGGATTGAATTAATTATTTAAACCGAATGGACAATCAAAGTATCAAACTAATTAAGTTGGCAAAAGATTGGATGGTTTTAAAAATGTTTGAAGTATTAAATGGTCTCAATAACAAAATATATATTTTTAAATTTTTAATAATTATTAAATAATTTTTATTTAATTTTATTTATTAATTAACTCTTTATATATGATTTAATTTTAAAATTTATTCTTTATTTTATAAATTATTATTCTATATTAATCATCATTTATGTTTTCATAACTGTATGGTTAATAATTAGTTGAAAATCAATCAATTAACTGAAAATAAAAATCGATTCACTGTAATCATTTTCGGTCATGTGTTTAATCATCTGCGATTCGAGAGTTCTACCTCGTCAACCTCAAACACCTTACCAGCAAAATCCTTGTGAAGGTGATTGAGTATTGCAAGAAGCACGTCGATGCTGCTGCTTCTGAGGAGAAGCAATCCGAAGAAGATATCAAGATGTGGGATGCTAAATTCGTTAAGGTCGATCAGACCACGCTCTTCAATCTCATTTTAGCTTCAAACTATTTGAACATCAACAGCCTCTTGGACCTTACTTGCCAAATAGTGGCAGACATGATTAAAGGCAAGATTCCGGAGGAAATTTGCAAGACATTCAATATCAAGAACGACTTCACCCCAAAGGAGGAGGAGGAAGTCCGCTGCGAAAATTAATAGGCATTTTGCATCTCCTAAATCTGCAGATTCTTTCACATATCATCGTGAAAGGAGACATCTGTTTACTAACCAATTGATTTATTCAATGAAAAAGTCGATTGATTTCTGTAGATTGTGGTTTCTACAAATGCAAAGTTCGTATACCTATCAATTCATAGCTGATGATCATCGTTGCAACAGATTGATCGATAATCATAGTGCGAGAGATTCATAAACTATTACAATTATAGAAATACGTAATTGAAAAATAAATTGATGATAGATTGATTATGAAATTAATAATCTTAAGATTAAAAAAAAAGATAAAAATTAGTTTTCGAATCAAAATAAAATTGATTTTAAGATTAATCTTTATAGAATTTAATGATAAAATTCTAAAGATAAAATATGTTATGAAGAACAAAATAATAATTCATAAAATATAGGACAAGTTTTAAAATTAAATTAAATAATATATGAAAGATCAATTAATATTAGATAAAAATTATTTGACAATTATTAAAAAACTTAAAAAAACATTTTTTTGTTATTAGAATCATTTAATAATTTAGACTTTTGAGACCATTAAAATCGAAACCAACTAAATTATTGAGTCACTGAATAGTTTAATTAGTTGGTCATTAATTCAATCATTTGACTTGATAATAATTGAATAAATATATAAAATAATAATAAATTTAAATTTAAATAAAAATATTACATTATTATTAAATAATAAATAATATTTTCACATCACCTAAATTTAATTATATAAGCATATATAGATGATATAAAGTGGATGAAGAATAAATTTCATCCTACTTTCTGATCATGAACATGACGTAATTATTTAATGGACTAGAATTGTGGTCCATTTACTATATATATTGAGCTAGACATTGTACTTGTAAAAATTGAAGGTGAGCTTTCAGGTTTATTTATTGTTACCAATTTTCAAAGCTTTTACCGATCCATTTCAATGCATTTCCCAATAATTTTCAAATACTTCACCCACTAAACGTCTTCGCAAATATTCCCATTACCGAATTTTGATGGGATATAATAGTGAATGCAGAATTCTTCCACGAGTTTTTATATAGATATATCAATGTCATTTCTTAATTAGCTGTTCTTTTATACGAACAACGGGGCGTTATGTCTGGAGAAAAAAAAGTTATACCGAAATTATTTCTAAGAAGAACAGTCCCAATCAAATTAGCATAAAATCACAGAAAAAATGCAAGCTGGTGACACAAAGTAAATGTGACAATCATAAACTAAATTATGGCAAAAAGACCCATGTTTATCTACATAAGTAATAGCACCAAATCCATACTCAATTTCGAGGATACAAAATCTATACTCAACACCAAATCTACCAGAGAGCATTTAAAGTAATAACAAAAAGAAGAGGCCATGATACTTCGGTTTCACTTTATTTTTGGTAACCTCGACAGGATGTCGAATTAAGTTTGTATCAAAATCTCAATTTAGGGAATAAATACGATTTCTATGAAAAAGAGTGAGTTTGACCAAAAAATTATTTAGTGTTAGTGTCAAAATATACGGTGTCAAAATACTTGTAACAATTATAACAAATAAAAGGAAGTATGTAGAATAAATGAAAACTTTAAATAAATAAAAACGTAAAAATTGAAATTAAAAGAAAGCAAAATACTTAAAGAAAAGAAGTACAAATAAAATGTGTAAAGCAGATAAATGAAAAAAACAAATAAATAAAGAAAAAACGAAAATAAAAATGGACTTTAGACACTCACATACACTTGCACTCCATTGGCTTTAGTTGTGTCGCGGAGACTGGAAAATTTGGCGGAGTTTTGGTGTGATGATCTAGTGTTTTTGATTGAAGTCCCAAAATTCTTCTCAATTTCTCGTATTAATAGACCATGGAGATAAACTTGTCATAGAGAATATTGGCTCACGATCTTACTTCCTCATTTTTCTCAACCATGACCTTGCCTTGACCGTGAAGAATCTTGACTACCAAGTTTTGGTACCCACGTCTTCTTTAGTCTTCAAGCCTCATGTTTTCTTTAGCTTGCTCCTCAAATTTTGCACTCATGTTCTCCACCCAGTTTGAAGGTCGAGTAGCAAGTTTTGATGCTCAAGGAAAGGCAACAACTACCTTTCAACTTCGACGCTTTTTATACCATCTTTCTTCGACTTCAGCTTTCCCATTTCTGGTTCTGTAGTCGAAACCATTGGTAGTCGAAACGTCCTCTTGTCGAAAAAAAATCTATTTTTGTACCAACAAATTGCCTCTTTAAAACTTGTTATTTTGTTCAAAAATACAAATTTTTAATATTCCTCGTGCCAGGTACGTGCAACTTTTTCAAATTCTCAAAATTTGAAAGGACAATTATGCATCATTTAAAATAACATATGCCTTTCTGGGAATACACAACGTTCCCTGGTTTTAACGAGTTGTTCTTTGAAAAGAGTACTCCTCACTCCATTATTACTTTTGCAATAAAATCACCCCCAATTTTCGAAAACTCTAGTTTCTTTTCTCTCTGAGCAATACATCTTCTATAGCTTCCAAATCAATTTTCAATTTGAGTTCTGCGCCGGCCATCACCACCTCTTCTTCTTCTTTGAAAACCATGGCTGCTACTTTTCATCCTCGCAAAGAAGGTGATAACGTTCAAGTTGTTTCTCCTCCTCTATTAATTGTTGAAGTAGCGCAGTTCTTTCATGAAGATAGAACTTTGAGAGTCCAAACCCAGATGTGAAAACTTCTGGCCTTTGGCGCCACCAAGTATTTTTTTCTATTTTCAGTTAATGGAGTATTGCATTCTTTCTTAGGACCTTTGGCAACCCAAGAACAGATTGATTCTATTTCTTCTTTCTTTCCATCACCCCCAAAGCATTTATCATTGATTTTCTACAAGAATATTAAGGCCTCAAATTTTGCTACTCCAGTCTTTAGAATTGCTCCCCCTGGAGACTTGAGTCCCTTTTTTTCGACCTGAATGTCTCAACTTGCATCCATGTATAGGCCTATTTGGGAAGCTCTGAATATTGTGCATGCCTTAGAATTAGCTACCTCCGATCTTTCTTACACTGCTCTTTCACTAGGGGCTAGTATGTACTTTTAGTGCCCTGCCACTAAAAACTTTCATTTTTCTTATGGAATGATGGGTCTGACTCTAATGGATACTTTGATCCTTACCGATTTACTAATTAATGGTGAATTTGTGTCATGGTCAACCAATTATCCTGAGGATGATTTTGCCATTAACTTCGACTCGAATTCCATACCGAACTTTATTCACAACAACATGGATTCCGATGGAAACCCTGAACATGTAGCTTTCCTCTTACATTGGCTCAACTCTTTCTGCGTTGATTTTGAGTTATCTTTATGAAACACTTTCTTTGATTGTTGGTGAAATTCATTAAGGCGATCCTTTGATCAATCCTTTTGATCCCCTCTGGATTGTAAATTTGTGGTTAAAAGCTGTTTTTGAACCTCGACTCACACTTTTTGATTCTAAAGTACTCAACACTCCGATCGATGGTATTCGTTTTTCCTAGATTTCTTGGATGAAACCAAAAAATATGTCTTCCATTAGTGCCTTTCGACAATTTGTTAGGATCTTTTCGATATTAAAGAAGACCACAATATTTTATGCTTCCCAAAATCTATTCTCATTTCGACCAAGTACTGTTTTATGTCTTAACTCTTTCACTAGCTCTTAGCTAGAGAATCAAGCAGTAGTCAATAATTTGTGGGCTAGGATCTTAACTCATCAAATCTACTCTGTCTACTTACTTCATGAATTGACCTAAGCTGTAAGAATTCAGTTTTCGGTAAACAGGCTTTTCTGGCTATTTTAAAATTTATTTTACAAAATTCCGAATCATGGCCCAAAAAGAAATAGTGAGGCTGGCCCAATGGTGAAATAAATAAATAAATAAATAAATAAATAAATAAATAAATAAATAAATAAATAAATAAATAAATAAATAAAAAATTAAATAGAAAAAGACCATTAATATGGTCAAAATTGACTTTACAAGGATAATTAATTCCCCAAGTCAAATTTGACTAGTAAATAATAAATATTAGCTTACCATTGGTTTATTTTCTTCACTAGACACTTTTTGAGACAGGAATTCACTTTTAGTGACGATTTTGCGTGCGTCGAGAAAAATTCTAGTAACTGAAAATCTCGGAATCAGTGGTCAAAATAATTTCTACCCAACAAAATGTGTCTCAAGATTTATATTAACCATCCATTCATGAGTTACTCCTTTAAGAATACATATTAGCCATTAATTATTTTACCACACAGTAAAATTTACTCCGAACTGAATTTCTGTCTAGTATTCCGCAAACAACCCCTAGAAATCCAAAATCTTCTTACTTGCCACCCAAGTAACTTGTCTCTCCTTCTCAGCCTTTAATCCCTCTCTGCTGTGTTTTTAACCTCGAATAACTAACTGCGGTTAAATGTGGATAACCTCGACACGCAAGCGCTGACTAAGCTTTCTCGTTTTCATGCCCCTTCTTCATTAAATTCCAGTCCTGGACCACGAAAATTCCAGTCCTTTTTACGATCATAAATTCATTAAGACTTTGATTTTTTATTTAAGGAAGCATTTGCCATAAAATTCACAAAACACTTTACACATTTTTATATTCTTTTGACCGAATTCTTGAGAGAGAAAGATAGAAAATTCTTGCATCTATTCTCTGCGTTCCAGCCCATGTTTCAACTCTTCTTCCATTATTCTTCATGTGTTCTTCAAGGACTCAAACCATACAAGCACAAACTCTTGTCCATTTTTGCTATTTCTTGCGTTTATACCAAATTTTCGGCTAGGTAAATTCTTGTTCTTTCTCCTTTTCTTTTCTATTTTTAAAACAGTAGCCATGATGAATTTTTAATCTCTTCTATGTATAGAGAACTGCTCTTGAAGCACCCATGGAGTACGCCTAAGGAGTTAAGGAGTTTCGAGCTCACCATAGTTGAATTTCGACGTTTTGCGACACTTTTGGCCCAAAAATGAAACTCACCACCACCAGTTGTGTTTCTTCCCTTATATGCACGTTTTCTAGTGTGAGAAAGATTTACTAACTGAATTACATAAGAGGTAAGGGTTAGGATTAGTTAGAGTATGGTTGTGCTTATTCTCGGTGTTTATATGAGCCACTTTTTGGTAAATTTGTGCTTGTTTTGAATTTCTGAAAATTGTGAGTTACCACTATTTTGGCTTGCTAACTATGTGTAGTTTACTGTTGTATTGCCTCTGGATTTTGTGTGAAAACAGCCGGAAGCATAGAAGCGCTTAGGGTTTAAGTTTCAAACTTTAAACGTCACAAAAAGTGAAGAAAAACATAAAAACTGTACCTCTGAAATTTTCAGTCATGAAGAGCACAAAATTATGATGGAAAATAATTAAAAAGTAGTTACAAAAATATTTTTAATCCTATGGAACAAAGGTGGCAAGGTAAAAGGGGTGTTATGGTCATTTTTGGGTAAAAATAAAGTTAAAAATATAATTTAAATAAAAAATAAGTAAAATTCTGAATTTAATGTCAATAGGGGTAAAATAATAATTATATAAATTATTTGGGTTAATATTATAATTATAAAAAATTTTAGACCTAAATAAAAGTTTTAGTAAAAGTTAGAAATAAAACGGTAAAAAACGGTAACTAGAATAAGTAAATAGATTAATAAAGGATAAATTTGATTTTAGATCCCTCAGGATAAAAGTTGGCATTTAATAAAAATATTAGAAATAATTTTAATCATAGGCAACTATTAGGATTAATCTGGTGAAATTTTGATACTAAATAAGGTTAAACGGTAAAACTAGAGTACTTAGGGACATATTAGTAATTTCAGGCATAAAGTCAAATTAAAAAAATGAATAATTAACTTAATCAAGGGAAAAAGATATATTAGAAAAAATATGAAGATACAATAGTAAAATAATAACATTAGGAGTGAAAGCGTCATTAAAAACCAAATAAAAACGGTAAAAAAAAGTTAAATAAAAAGGATAAAATGGTAAAACGTGACAAGGCTGAGACATTTTAAGAAAGAGTCAGGCACAATTTTCTATAAAATAAGGGAGGAGAAATCCCTTAGAAATAAATTTTATTGAGATGTGCCGCGAAGAAGAAACTTTGAACCCCAAGTTGCTAAGAAGTACTTGGTAGAGCGGACTTTCATCCCGCCTGACTAGAGACTATATGAATGTGGGGATACCCACCATATGGACTGCTACTCACTGGGAGCTCCTTATATTTTTGGGCCATTCTTTATTAGTTACGCGATTGTATTTCGGGCACCGGTACGCGACCGACCCAGTGGAGTAGCCATATCTAGACTTGGACCGGGTAACATCGGGCTGCGGGTAGCCAACCGACGCATGAGCTCATGGCCTACATAGGACCAGGCATGCATCATACCTAGTTGCTATATTTATCTGTGATTGTGATTTATCTCTACTTCCTGCACTTTGTGTTTGTTTACTATTTTGCTATATACTTGTGCTTGTACTTGTTTGTGTGACTTATCGACCTAACTGCGTGAAGTCTTAGACTTAGGCTGCAGAACCCCTTAGGTTTTCCTGTGTAGCACCCTGTTGGAAACCTTAGGTTCTCACCCCCTTACTTCCCCATTCCGCAGATGCAAACCAACAAGGTCTTCTTTGAGTTTCCATCCTTAGAACTTGCGAGCAGCAGTAGCATTACCGGAGGATCAGAGTGAGTTTTCTTACTTTCACACATTACTTCTGTGTTTCTTCAGCTACCAGGGTTTGATGACCAGTAGTAGTTATAATAGTAGTAGTCTTTGGTCTCGCTCTGTATAGACTTTTAGAGGGTAAGTGCTTTTGTAAATACTTATATAAACCAGTTAGAACGGGTCCCAGACTAGAGTGAATCTTGTGAGTCAAGGCCTGTTAGTATAAATATGGAGTCTGTAAATATTTTCATGAATAAGCAACGAGATAACCCGATGTGAATTATGATGTACTAAATGAGCCTTCGGGCATATATGTATGATATTTCTATGTTTTCTGTGCTTTACGTATATACTATCTATTTATCTATTACCTATTTTGTTATATCTATATATCTGACACGTGATCTTGACTACCGCTACAGTTTTGGACATATTGGAAATCGGTCAAGGTATGATTTCGGTTTCCTCTATGTAGTATATAATATTCATGGACACTTAGGCTAGTGACCCATAGGATAGGTTTGGATTTATGTGGTTGTTGATGATGGTTGGTTGGTGTTGTATGTGGAAATGACATTGTTATGTTGAGAATAAATGATGTAAGATATGATGTATGATGATTTATGATAAGTTGGTAAATTGAGTAATTAAAATGATCGATGATGATATGATGATGATGAAGATTTGAGTGTGTGAATTGAAAAGTTAGTGGTGATGATAAATGTTTGATGGTTGAAATGGAAAATGATGAAGTGTAGTGGAAATTTGATATGAATGGTAAATTGTGACCCAATATGTTGCCCACAGTTTGGCTTAGCCCAAGCCTTACCTTTTCTTCTGTCTTTCAATACCAAGGCTCAAATGATTCACTATGAGGTGTCGAATACAAAAAAATTTGACAAGATATTAAAGATGAACCACCAAAGGATGTCGACTTTATACAAGTATCTAAATATCAATCGTTGTTTCTTGTCGACTCCTGGCTTTCATGAATGGCGGTCAAAGTATTTTTCTATTCATTTCACATATGTCGATTAAGCCCTCTCGAATATGATTTTTTCTACTGCACAAATAGTGCGAAGGAAACCAAAAGTAAGTATATAGAAGAAATCTTTAATTTCTTTTCAAGTCGTACTTCTTTAGACATTAGTCTGATACTCGACTCACCTTATCTTTTGATTTCTTCACTAAAGTTGCCGCTGACCCACAACCAGTTGAGAAAATATAGGATACTGATGAGGACGCAACACCTAAGACAAAGACCAAACAAGGTGGGTGATCAGAGCAGAGGAAGGTCAAGTGGTGCAACCCTTACCTCCAAGAAGCGTGGTCCTATTGATATTCTGACGAGAGCTGAACCACCAAAGCTTCAAAAAGTCTGACCTACAACCTCAAAGGTATATACTTAATGATGTCTATCGCAACTATTTTCACCTTGTACTTGCATTTTTTTTTATTTTCTCAAATATATTGCAGTCGAAGCAAGCTCAGAAAGGGACTTCCTCTCAAACTCCTGATATCAACAATACTTCTGATCTAGAAATAGATCAGCCAATTCATGCCAAAAAAGAATTCCTTTGACCTATTCAAACTACTCATACTGTTAGTTCGTCTACTCCTGTTCCAACTTCGACTCATCATTCATCATTGACAACAGCATATCATATTTTGACCTTTTCTTCTCTGGTACTTCTTTTGTTTAGATTTTTAACTTTAAGTTTCTTTCAAATGTCACATGATTCTTATATATCTTTGCCCTTTTCAGATTCGCTATATGCATCTTCCTAGTTATGCTGAAACTCACCAAAACTCTGGGCCTACATATGGATCAGGGTCGACTGTTGCAACTATCACTATTATTCGTGGACCTTCACACAGAAATTCGTCGAATGGGTCGACATAGAAATTCATCGACGAAGACACAGAACTACCTTTTTAATGTTTCTTCTCCAGAAGCTGGAGATTTGGATTTTGATGACATCGACTTTGACCTGGAACATATATTATCTAAAGCTCGACAAGTTTATTCCTTTGAAGGAACTATGAGGTTGTTAAGGAGTTAAAGAGTTAAGGAGTTGAAGACACAGAATCCTTACTCTCCTTCATGTATAGAAAACTCCTCTTGAAGCACTCATGGAGCACGCCTAAGGAGTTAAGGAGTTTCGAGCTCACCGTGGTTGAATTTTGACGTTTTGTGACAATTTAGGCCCAAAAACGAAACTCACCACCACCAGCTTTATTTTTGCCCTTGTATGCATGTTTTTCTAGTGTGAGAAAGGTTTATTAACTGAATTATATAAGAGGTAAGTGTTAGGATTAGTTACAATATAGTTGTGCTTGTTTTCGGTGCTTATATGAGCCACTTTATGGTGAATTTATGCTTGTTTCGAATTTCTGAAAATTTTGTGAGTTACCACTGTTTTGGCTTGCTAAATATGTGTAATTTACTGTTATATTACCTCTGGATTTTGTGTGAAAATAGTCGGAAGCATAGAAGCGCTTGGGGTTTAAGTTTCAAGCTTTAAACGTCACAAAAAGTGAAGAAAAATATAAAAATTGTACCTCTGAAATTTTCAGTCACTAAGAGCATGAAAATTATGATATAAAAGTATTAAAAAATAGTTACAAAAATAGTTTTAATCCTATGAAATAAAGGAAGAAAGGTAAAAAGAGTGTTATGGTCATTTATGGATAAAAAGAGAGTTAAAAATATAATTTAAATAAAAAATAAGTAAAATTCTGAATTTAGTGTCATTAAGGATAAAATAATAATTATATAAATTTTTTGGGTTAAGATTATAATTATAGAAAGGTTTCGGCCCCAAATAAAAGTTTTAATAAAAGTTAGAAGTAAAACAGTAAAAAGTAATAATTAGAATAAGTAAATAAAATTAATAAAGGGTAAATTTGATTTTAGGTCTCTTAGGGTGAAAATTGGCATTAAATAAAATTATTAGGAATAATTTTAAAATCATAGGCAACTAATAGGATTAATTTGGTAAAATTTGATGCTAAATAAGGTTAAACTGTAAAAACTAGAGAACTTAGGGGCATATTAGTAATTTCAGGCATAAAGTCAAATTAAAAATAAATAATTAATTTAATCAAGGAGAAAAGTATATTAGAAAAAAATATGAAGATACAATGGTAAAATAATAACATTAGGATTAAAATCCAAATGAAAACGGTAAAAAGAAAAGTTAAATGAAAAAGGGCAAAATAGTAAAATATGACAAGGCTGAGACATTTTAAGAAAGATCCGTGTACAAGTTTTTATAAAATGGGAAGAGAGGTCCCTTAGAAATAAATTCTGTTGAGATGTGCCGCGAAAGAAGAAATTGTAAACCCCAAGGTGCTAAGAAGTACCTGGTAGAGCGGACTTCCATCCCGCCTGACAGGAGACTATATGAACGTGGAGACACCCGCCATATGGACTGTTACTCACTGGGAGCACTGATGCGGTGTTTCTAACCACAGACTATCTGGTAAGTGCACCGGGTCGTACCAAGTAATACCTTACGTGAGTAAAGGTCGATCCCACGAGGATTGATGGATTAAGCAAAAATAGTGTTTGATAGGTTTAGTTAGACAAACAGAAAATAGTGTTTGGAAGTTCAAAAGCATTAACAGTAAATTTAGAATATTAAAGATAGGCAGATAAATAAGTTGGGAATAAAATATTGAGAAGGCAGTTAAGGTTTCAGAGTTATCTAATTTTTTGGATTTAGTTTTCTTACTAACTATTTTAATTATCTAGGATTTAATTTATGGCAAACTATATGTGACTAGACCCTAATTCCTTAGACCTTTCTAGTCTCCTCTAAAATTTATTAACTGCCAATTCCTTGGTCAATTAATTCTAATTAGAAGGTGAAGTTCAAATTCTCGTTTATATGCCACAAAAATTCTAATTGCCCAAAAATAAGGGGATTATATGTCACGTATCCTGTTAAATCCAAATAATTAAAATTTAGGAGAAATTGTTTTCAAACTGTTGTTCAAGTAAAGAGCTTTTCCAAGTTTTACAAGAACTAAAATAGAAAGATGGTCATACTTCCGTTCCATCCAAATTCATGAGATAAAAAGCAAAAACAATTCTTAAATTATAAATCCACACATGAATTAAAATAGAAAAAGTAATAAAATCAATCCATACAAATAGACAGAGCTCCTAACCTTAATAGTGGAGATTTAGTTGCTCATGGAATGTGGAATGTAAATTTGTATAGAATTCCCTAATAGAATCTCCTAATGGAATGTCCTCAATTGAAGAGAAGTCTCTCCTTTTTATAACTAATCCTAATAATTTAAAATCTAATTTTTAAAATTAAGATAATATCTTTTCCTATTTTCAAATTCAAATTTGAATTTAAATCAAAATTAATTATAACAATCATCAAGTCTTCAATTGATGGATGGGACCACTTGTTTTGTCCATTCTGCAGCTTCTAATCGGTGTTTTCTGGGCTAGAAACTGGGTCAAAACAGCCAAAAAATCGCCCCCATTATTTTTCTGTATTTTCTGCACGTGGCACATGTCACGCGTATGCGTCAATCACGCGTACGTGTTGATGATCTTTTTCCCGAGTCACGCGGACGCGTCGATCACGCGCACGCGTTGCTGTGTAAATCTTCAAATCACGTGTACGCGTCAGTCAAGCGCACACGTCGCCATGGAAAGCTTCAAATTACGCGTACGCGTCAGTCACGCATACGCGTCGCTCCTCGCTGCCATCTCCTTTGATTCTTCTGCTACAGAAACTCCATCAAATTCTGCCGAATGCTACCTAAAATAAACAAAATTGCAAAAGACTCAAAGTAGCATCTATATTGGCTAAAAGATAATTAATTCTTTATTAAACTCAACAAATTAGATGCAAATTCACTAGGAAAAGATAGGAAAGATGCTCACACATCACAACACCAAACTTGAATTGTTGCTTGTCCTCAAGCAACCAAAACTAATATAAGCTTAGGATGTGAATTTGCATGAGAATGAGAATTCGATTAAGCTCATGTCTCTTCTTATAGTGGGGTTTACAACTGCAATCCTGAATAGTTTTGGCATTTCACTTTATCCTTTGAAGTTCAGAATGATTGGAATCCATAGGAACTCAGAATTCAAATAGTGTTATTGATTCTCCTAGTTTAGTATGTTGATTCTTGAACACAGCTACTTTATGAGTCTTGGCAGTGATCATAAGCATTTTGTTTTCCAGTATTACCACCGGATACATAAATGCCATAGACACATAACTGGGTGAACCTTTTCAGATTGTGACTCACCTTTGCTAGAGTCCCCAGTTAGAGGTGTCCAGAGTTCTTAAGCACACTCTTTTTGCTTTGGATCACGACTTTAATCGCTCAGTCTCAAGCTTTTCACTTGACACCTTCACGCCACAAGCACATGGTTAAGGACAGCTTAATTTAGCCACTTAGGCCAGGGCTTTACTCCTTTGGGCCCTCCTATCCATTAATGCTCAAAGTCTTTGATCCTTTTTTTTCTCGCAAACTTTGTGTTTTTCACTGCTTTTTCTTGCTTCAAGAATCAATTTTATGATTTTTCAGATTATCAATAACATTTCTCTTTTTTCATCATTCTTTCAAGAGCCAACAATTTTAACATTCATAAACTTCACTATCAAAAATATGCACTGTTCATCTTATGCATTTAGAATCACAGAAAATACCACCACATTTAAGTAAATAAGACTATTCTTCAATATAGACCCACTTTCTCATGCAATATATCACTCCTGTATTTTTTTTATTTGGATTCAAGCTCAGTGAGTAATACATGAGACATCTTTTCAGAATTAAATCAATAGGGAGAACTAAACTAGTCCTAGGATTCTAACTAATAAAGGATCATGCAACAAACAAAGCAAAATAGCAGAAAATCAGAACATAACATAGTAAATGTGGGAAGGAATAAAAGAAATAAAAGAACTCAACCATCTTAGTTATCCGAGCGGTCGTTTTATTCTTCAGGTTGTGCTCCTCAATAAAGATGATTCACCTCATTTAGTGCCATAAAATTAAACAAAAAACCCTTAAGCGAAGCGTCAACACCAAACTTAAAGGTTTGCTTGTCCTCAAGCAAAGAAGAATTGAAAATAAAAACAAATAGTAAGAGGAAAGAAGAATATAAGGATAAAAGAACAAGAGGGAATTAGGATTGGGAGAGAGAGAAAGAAAATTAAAAACTGGACGGCGAACTAGTGTAGGTGTGCAGCGCGGGTGACGCGTACGCGTACGCGTGGGTCACGGATTTTTCTTAATGACGCGTGAGCGTCAGGCACGCGTCTGCGTGCCCTGGGTTTTGCGCGATTCGCACGAAGCCAGCCGCACACATGTGCATCTCTCTGTTCGCGTGGCTATGGAACCAATATTAGCATACGACGCGTTCGCGTTATGCACGAGCACACATGGATGGCCGTTTGGTCAAATGACGCGCACGCTTTAGGGACGCGTCCGCGTAACAAAATTTGTGCGTCTATCATACTTCCTGCCCCCAAGCCAGCATAACTCTCTGCCCAAACACTCTTTTACGTCGATTTTTCAGGTCACGCGTACGCGTCGCTGACGCGCCCGCATGAATGGTGAAAATCACAAATGACGCGCACGCGTGGGGTACGCTTACGCGTGGGTTTATGTGTGCTATATGCATCATTCTTGCGCCACTCCCGCGTAACCCTCTATTCAAATTTATTTTTTACGCACACCCATCTGATGCGTACGCATCGTGTGCCCTCTTTTTTTTTCGGTTCCTGTTCTAAAATAGCTTCATGATTGATGAGCGGATATTTTATACGCTTTTGGGGGTAATTTCATGTAGTTTTCAGTATGTTTTAGTTAGTTTTTAGTATATTTTTATTAGTTTTTAGGCAAAATTCATATTTCTGGACTTTACTATGAGTTTGTGTATTTTTCTGTGATTTTAGGTATTTTCTGGCTGAAATTGAGGGAGCTGAGCAAAAATCTTATTCAGGCTGAAAAAGGACTGCTGATGTTGTTAGATTCTGACATCCCTGCACTCGGAATGGATTGTTTGGAGATATAGGAGTCCAATTGGCGCGATCTCAATTGGGTTGGAAAGTAGACATCTAGGGCTTTCCAACAATATATAATAGTCCATAATTTTCTCGAAGATAAACGACGTAAACTGGCGTTTAACGCCAGTTCCATGTTCCATTCTGGCGTTAAACGCCAGAAACAGGATACCAGTTGGAGTTAAACGCCCAAAACAGGTTACAACCAGTTGTTTAACTCCAGAAACAGCCCAGGAATGTGAAAAGTTCAAGTCTCAGCCCCAGCACACACCAAGTGGGCTCCAGAAGTGGATTTCTACACTATCTATCTTAGTTTACTCATTTTCTGTAAACCTAGATTACTAGTTTAGTATTTAAACAACTTTTAGAGATTTATTTTGGACCTAATGACATTTTTAGATCCGAACTTTGTACTCTTTGACGACATGAGTCTCTAAACTCCATTGTTGGGGGTGAGGAGCTCTGCTGTGTCTCGATGAATTAATGCAATTATTTCTGTTTTCTATTCAAACACACTTGTTTCTATCTAAGATATTCATTCGCAGTTCAATATGAAGAACGTGATGATCTGTGACACTCATCACCATTCTCAACTTATAAATGTGTGCCTGACAACCACTTCTATTCTACCTTCGATTGAATGAGTATCTCTTGGATTCCTTAATCAGAATCTTCGTGGTATAAGCTAGAATCCATTGGCAGCATTCTTGAGAATCCGGAAAGTCTAAACCTTGTCTGTGGTATTTCGAGTAGGATTCAGGGATTGAATGACTGTGACGAGCTTCGAACTCACAAGGGTTGGGCGTAGTGACAGACACAAAAGGATCAATGGATCCTATTCCAGTATGAGTGAGAACCGAAAGATGATTAGCCGTGCGATGTCAGCGCACCTGGGCCATTTTCACTAATAGGACGGATGGTAGCCATTGACAACGGTGATCCACCAACACACAGCTTGCCATAAGAGGAACCTTGCGTGTGTGAAGAAGAAGACAGGGGAAAGCAGAGATTTAGAAGACAAAGCATCTCCAAAACTCCAACATATTCTCCATTACTGCATAATAAGTATTATTTAATCCATGCTCTCTTGTTCATTTGCAAGTCAACTGATAATTATAATTAATATCCTGACTAAGAGTTACAAGATAACCATAGCTTGCTTCAAGCCAACAATCTCCGTGGGATCGACCCTTACTCACGTAAGGTCTTACTTGGACGAACCAGTGCACTTGCTGGTTAGTGGACGAATTGTGAAAAGTGTGATTTACAATTTCGTGCACCAAGTTTTTGGCGCCGTTGCCGGGGATTGTTTAAGTTTGAACAACAGATGGTGAATCTTATTGCTTCGATTAGAAAAATTTTGTCTTTTGGGTCAGAGTCTTTTATTTTCTTTTCAAAAAAAATTTCAAAAATATTAAATTTCTTTATTAATTTTTAGTTTTTATGTGAGTTTAGTGTCATGTTTTAAGTTTGGTGTCAATTGCATGCTTTTCTTTGTCTTTCAATTTTTGAATTGCATGTTCTTTGTTCATCTTTGACCTTCAAGTTATTCTTATCTATTTTCCTTGTTTGATCTTTAGTTGTCTTGTTTTGTGTCTTTTCTTGTACTTTTTCAAAATATCACTTTTAAAAAAAATTATTTATTAAAAATACCTCTTTAAAACACGTTACATTTATAGCTCAATTGGCTTGAGCATTGTGTTTGTGTTCTTGGTAATTGGGTATCTTCCTTTAAAACTTTTTCAAAAATAATCTTTCTTTGATTAAATCTTGTGCCAAACTTTAAGTTTGGTGTTCTCTTGTTAATTTTTCTTTAATTTTCGAAAATTTTATTGTGGTTTTCTAAAAATTTTAAGTTTGGTGTTCTATCTTTTGTTCTTGTTGTTCTTGTGAGTCTTCAAGGTGTTCTTGAGTCTTCTTTGTGTTTTGATCTTAAAATTTTTAAGTTTGGTGTGCCTTGGTGTTTTCCCTCCAAAATTTTCGAAAACAAGGAGCATTAGATTTAAAAATTTTAAGTCTTGTGTCTTTTGTGTGTTTTTCTCTTTCATAAAAAAATTCAAAAAATAAAAAAATATCTTTTCTAACTATTTTTAAGCAATTATTTCGATTTTTTTTATAAAAATTCATATTTCAATTTTAAAATTTTTCAAATCTTATCCTTTTAAGATTTTTAAAAATCATATCTTTTTCAAAAATATCCTAACCACTTTCTCTCTCCTCACTTTTTCGAAAATCTTCATAAAATATTTTTAAATTTTTTATTTTTTATTTTTATTTTAGTTTTTTTTATTTTATTCTATTATTTCGAAAATATTTTTTATAATAAAATAAATAAAATAAATCCACATCGTCTCCCTTTCTCCATCATGGACCTAAGTGGAAATGAACAGTCCAGAAGGACTTTGGGGTTATATGCTAACCCCACTACTGCTTCATATGGGAGTAGTATCTGTATATCCTATATCGGAGTCAGTAGTTTTGAGTTGAATCCTCAGCTCATTATCATGGTGCAGCAAAATTGCCAGTATTCCGGTCTTCCATAGGAAGAACCTACAGAGTTTCTGGCACAGTTTTTACAAATTGCTGACACAGTATATGATAAGGAAGTAGATCAGAATGTCTACAGATTATTACTATTTCCATTTGCTGTAAAAGACCAAGCTAAGAGGTGGTTAAATAACCAACCTAAGGCTAGCATAAGGACATGGAAACAGCTGTCAAAAAATTTCTAAATCAATATTTCCCCCCAAAATGGATGACACAGCTAAGGCTGAACATCCAAGGCTTTAAACAAGGAGATAATGAATCTCTTTATGATGCCTGGGAGAGATACAGAGAGATGCTAAGAAAATGCCCATCTGAAATGTTTTCAGAGTGGGTGCAGTTAGACATCTTCTATTATGGGCTTACAGAGAAAGCTCAGATGTCTTTGGACCACTCAGCTGGTGGATCTATACATAGGAGAAAGACAATTGAAGAAGCTCAAGAGCTCATTGATACAGTTGCCAGAAATCAGCATCTGTACCTATGTAGTGAACCTTCCATGAAAGAAGAGGCTAAAACAATAACTGCTGAACTCAGTCCTGCAGAACAAGTTACTGAATTCAATCAGCAATTAGATTTTCTAACAAAACAGCTAGCCGAATTCAAGGAGATATTACAAGACATAAGAATGGCTAATATGAACATGGAAGTACAGTTGAAGCAAACAGAACAGCAGTTATCAAAACAAATAACAGAAGAGTGCCAAGCAGTTTAATTAAGAAATGGGAAGACATTAAATACCTCACTTCAAGGTAGCAGAAAGCCAAGAAATGAACAAAATGCTATCCAAAATCCCTCTAAGGACAGTAAGAGCCCAGAGAGGAATAATTCTGGCGCTTAAACACCAGAAAAGGGTGGAGAGCTGGCGTTAAACGCCCAACCCATGCTCAGTTCTGGCGTTCAAACGCCAGAAACAAGTAAGGAGTTGGCGTTGAACGCCCAATGGAAGCTCAGTTCTGGCATTCAGACGCCAGAAACAAGTAAGGAGTTGGCGTCTAACGCCACTCCAGCTTCCAACCCTGGCATTCAAACGCCAGTGAGGGATCAGACACATACAAGTGCTGATAGCAACCCCTCTAAAAAGGCTTCTCCAACCACATCTGTAGGAAATAAACCTGCAGCAACTAAGGTTGAGGAATGCAAAGCCAAAATGCCTTATCCTCAAAAACTTCACTAAGCGGAACAGGATAAGCAATTTGTCCGCTTTGCAGACTATCTCAGGACTCTTGAAATAAAGATTCTGTTTGCAGAAGCACTTGAGCAAATACCCTCTTATGCTAAGTTCATGAAAGAGATCTTAAGTCATAAGAAGGATTGGAGAGAAACTGAAAAAGTTTACCTCACTGAAGAATGCAGTGCAGTCATTCTGAAAAGCTTACCAGAGAAGCTTAAAGATCCCGGAAGCTTCATGATACCAAGCACATTAGAGGGTACTTGTACCAAGAAAGCTCTATGTGATCTTGGAGCAAGTATCAACCTAATACCTGCATCCACTATCAAAAAGCTTGGTTTGACTGAAGAAGTCAAGCCAACCCAGATATGTCTCCAACTTGCTGATGGCTCCATTAAATACCCATTAGGCGTGATTGAAGACATGATTGTCAAGGTTTGGCCATTTGCCTTTCCCACTGACTTTGTGGTGCTAGAAATGGAAGAGCACAAGAGTGCAGCTCTCATTCTAGGAAGACCTTTCCTAGCAACTAGACGAACCCTCATTGACGTCCAAAAAGGGGAATTAACCCTGAGAGTCAATGAGGACGAGTTTAAGTTGAATGTTGTCAAAGCTATGCAGCATCCAGACACCCCAAACAACTGCATGAGCATTGATATTACTGACTCTCTGGTGGAAGAGGTCAATATGACTGAGAGTCTTAAATCAGAGCTAGAGGATATCTTTAAAGATGTTCAGCCTGATCTGGAGGAACCAGAGAGAATAATAAAACCTCTGAAAATCCCTTAAGAAGAGGAGAAACCTCCTAAACCTGAGCTCAAACCATTACCACCATCCCTGAAATATGCATTTCTGGGAGAATGTGACACTTTTCCTGTAATAATAAGCTCTACCTTAGAGCCACAGGAAGAGGAAGCACTATTTCAAGTGCTGAGGACACACAAGACAGCTCTTGGGTAGTCCATCAGTGATTTTAAGGGCATTAGCCCAGCCAGATGCATGCACAAGATCCTATTAGAGGATGACGCTAAGCCAGTGGTTCAACCACAGAGGCGGCTGAATCCAGCCATGAAGGAGGTAGTGCAAAAAGAGGTCAATAAATTACTAGAGGCTGGAATTATTTATCCTATTTCTGATAGCCCCTGGGTGAACCCTGTCCAAGTCGTCCCTAAGAAGGGTGGCATGACAGTGGTTCATAATGAAAAAAATGAACTGGTTCCTACAAGAACAGTTACAGGGTGGCGTATGTGTATTGATTACAGAAGGCTCAATACAGCTACCAGAAAGGATCATTTTCCTTTACCATTCATAGACCAGATGCTAGAAAGACTAGTAGGTCATGATTACTACTGCTTTCTGGATGGATATTCAGGTTATAACCAAATTACAGTAGATCCCCAAGATCAAGAGAAAACAGCATTCACATGTCCATCTGGAGTATTTGCATACAGAAGGATGCCATTTGGTCTGTACAATGCACCTGCAACCTTTCAAAGGTGCATGCACTCTATTTTCTCTGATATGGTGGAAAAATTTCTGGAAGTCTTCATGGATGACTTTTCAGTATTTGGAGACTCATTCAGCTCCTGTCTTGACCATCTAGCACTTGTTCTAAAGAGGTGCCAAGAGACTAACCTGGTTTTAAATTGGGAGAATGTCACTTTATGGTGACTGAAGGAATTGTCCTTGGGTAAAAAATTTTGAACAAGGGAATAGAGGTAGATCAAGCTAAGGTAGATGTAATTGAAAAATTACCACCACCTGCCAATGTTAAGGCAATCAGAAGCTTTCTGGGGCATGCAGAATTCTATAGGAGGTTTATTAAGGATTTTTTGAAAATTGCAAAACCTCTGAGCAATCTGCTGGCTGCTAATACACCATTTGTCTTTGACAAAGAGTGTTTGCAGGCCTTTGAGACTCTGAAAGCTAAGTTGGTCATAGCACCAATTATTTCTGCACCAAACTGGGCATTACCATTCAAACTAATGTGTGATGCCAGTGACCATGCCATTAGTGCAGTATTGGGACAAAGGCACGATAAGCTTCTGCACGTCATTTATTATGGTAGTCGTATTCTAAATGATGTACAGAAGAACTACATAACCATAGAAAAGGAATTGCTTGCAGTGGTTTATGCCATTGACAAATTCAGATCTTATTTAGTAGGATCAAAAGTGATTGTGTACACTGACCATGCTGCTCTTAAATATCTACTCACAAAGCAGGATTCAAAACCCAGGCTCATAAGATGAGTGTTACTTCTGCAAGATTTTTGATATAGAAATAAGAGACAGAAAAGGGACAGAAAATCAAGTAGCTGATCACCTGTCCCGGATAGAACCAGTAGCAGGAGCGTCCCTTCCTCCTACTGAGATCTCTAAAACCTTTTCGGATGAGCAATTGTTTGCTATTCAGGAAGCTCCGTGGTTTGCAGACACTGCAGACTATATTAAAAGCTCAGTAATAGTCCAGCTAAAGACAGTAAAGAAGCGCTTGTTGGGAGGCAATCCAGTCATGAGTTTATTTTATTTGTAATTTTCATTCTAAATTAGATAATACATTTCAGTGAATGATACAGAGAAATAAAGGTTCAGGACATAAAGCAGAGAAATCACAGAAAAAAGGACATCACTAGCGCAAAAACGCCAGTAAGGAAGGTTTTTGGCGTTTAACGCCAGAAGGAAGCAGCAAGTGGGCGTTAAACGCCCAAAACAAGCAAGGACTGGGCATTAAACGCCCAAAGGAAGCATCTCCTAGGCGTTTAACGCCAGGATTGTGGGGAGGAGAATTTTCGAAATTGCCTCTCCTTATATTCCTCTCATTTCCTTTCTTTTGCTTGAGGACAAGCAAACCTCTAAGTTTGGTGTATTTTTCCGTGATCACTGAGCTAAAAATCATCAAGATCATGGCACCTAAGGGAAAAAAAACCACTTCAAGAGGCAAGAAAGAGAATATTCCAAAACCACTTTGGAATCAAGAAAAGTTCTTAACCAAAGAACATGCAGACCATTACCACAAAATAATGGGTCTGAGATCAGTGATCCCGGAAGTTAAATTCGATCTGAAAGAAGATGAATATCCGGAGATACAAGAGCTGAAGCACTAGAAGCTGTCTCTTGAAGGACCAGACACCCCACAAGTTGAAGGAGCACCCATCATCTCCCAAACTAAAGGTTGTTGAGTCCTAATCTTAACCTTAAGTCTGTGATAACTTTTATTTTTAGGAACCTATCTGATTAGTAGTGATTAGTATCTTTATTTTGATTTTATCTCCAATTAAGCTATAATTTATTTTTCTCATCATCATCGAACATGAATAAAATAGCAGATTTTTAGAATAAGGAGGAAATATTTTTTCGAGTTTTTAATAAGAAAAATTCTAATTATTTATATGTGGTGGCAATACTTTTTGTCTTCTGAATGAATGCTGGAACAGTGCATATTTTTGATATTGAATTTTATGAATGTTAAAATTGTTGGCTCTTGAAAGAATGATGAACAAGAGAAATGTTATTGATGATCTGAAAAATCATGAAATTGATTCTTGAAGCAAGAAAATAGCAGTGAAAAAAAAAGAGTAGCAGAAAAGCCAATAACCCTTTAAACCAAAAGGCAAGGGCAAAAAGGATCCAAGGCTTTGAGCATCAATGGAAAGGAGGGCCTAAAGGAATAAAATCCTGGCCTAAGCGGCTAAATCAAGCTGTCCCTAACCATGTGCTTGTGTCATGAAGGTCCAGGTGAAGAGCTTGAGACTGAGTGGTTAAAGTCGTGATCCAAAGCAAAAGAGTGTGCTTAAGAACTCTGGACACCTCTAATTGGGGACTTTAGCAAAGCTAAGTCACAATCTGAAAAGGTTCACCCAGTTATGTGTCTGTGGCATTTATGTATCCGGTGGTAATACTGGAAAACAAAGTGCTTAGGACCACGGCCAAGACTCATAAAGTAGCTGTGTTCAAGAATCAACATACTAAACTAGGAGAATCAATAATACTATCTGAATTCTGAGTTCCTATGGATGCCAATCATTCTAAATTTCAAAGGATAAAGTGAGATGCCAAAACTGTTCGGAAGCAAAAAGCTACTAGTCCCGCTCATCTAATTAGAATCTGAGCTTCACTTAAAACTCTGAGATATTATTGCTTCTTGATTTCTTTTTATCCTATTTTATTTATCTGGTTGCTTGGGGACAAGCAACAGTTTAAGTTTGGTGTTGTGATGAACGGATATTTTATACGCTTTTTTGGGGTAATTTCATGTAGTTTTCAGTACGTTTTAGTTAGTTTTTAATATATTTTTATTAGTTTTTAGGCAAAATTCATATTTCTGGACTTTACTATGAGTTTGTGTGTTTTTCTATGATTTCAGGTATTTTCTGGCTGAAATTGAGGGAGCTGAGCAAAAATCTGATTCAGGCTAAGAAAAGGACTGCTGATGTTGTTGGATTCTGACCTCCCTGCACTCGGAATGGATTTTTGGAGCTACAGGAGTCCAATTGGCGCTCTTAATTGGGTTGGAAAGTAGACATCCAGGGCTTTCTAGAAATATATAATAGTCCATACTTTGCTCGAAGATAAATGACGTAAACTGGCGTTTAACGCCAGTTCCATGTTCCATTCTGGCGTTAAACGCTAGAAACAGGTTACAACCTGTTGTTTAACTCCAGAAACAGCCTAGGCACGTGAAAAGCTCAAGTCTCAGCCCCAGCACACACCAAGTGGGCCCCAGAAGTGGATTTCTGCACTATCTATCTTAGTTTACTCATTTTCTGTAAACCTAGGTTACTAGTTTAGTATTTAAACAACTTTTAGAGATTTATTTTGGACCTCATGACATTTTTAGATCTGAACTTTGTACTCTTTGACGGTATGAGTCTCTAAACTCCATTTTTGGGGGTGAGGAGCTCTGCTGTGTCTCGATGAATTAATGCAATTATTTCTGTTTTCTATTCAAACACGCTTGTTTCTATCTAAGATATTCATTCGCACTTCAATATGAAGAAGGTGATGATCCATGACACTCATCACCATTCTCAACTTATGAACGCGTGCCTGACAACCACTTCCGTTCTACCTTCGATTGAATGAGTATCTCTTGGATTCCTTAATCAGAATCTTCGTGGTATAAGCTAGAATCCATTGGCAGCATTCTTGAGAATCCGGAAAGTCTAAACCTTGTCTGTGATATTCTGAGTAGGATTCAGGGATTGAATGACTGTGACGAGCTTCAAACTCACAAGGGTTAGGCGTAGTGACAGACGCAAAAGGATCAATGAATCCTATTCCAGCATGAGTGAGAACCGACAGATGATTAGCCGTGCGGTGATAGCGCACCTGGACCATTTTCACTAATAGGACGGATGGTAGCCGTTGACAACGGTGATCCACCAACACACAGCTTGCCATAGGAGGAACCTTGCGTGTGTGAAGAAGAAGACAGGGGGAAAGCAGTGATTCAGAAGACAAAGCATCTCCAAAACTCCAACATATTCTCCATTACTGCATAATAAGTATTATTTAATCCATGCTCTCTTGTTCATTTGCAAGTCAACTGATAATTATAATTGATATCCTGACTAAGAGTTACAAGATAACCATAGCTTGCTTTAAGCCAACAATCTCCGTAGAATCGACGCTTACTCTCGTAAGGTATTACTTAGACGACCCAGTGCACTTGCTGGTTAGTGGTACGAATTGTGAAAAGTGTGATTTACAATTTCGTGCACCAATGATCAGAAAATTAGTAAGAACTCAATAAAAATCAAATAAGTAAGAAAACTACTACAACGAAAAATAACTAAGAATGAAAAGGAACGATCATACCACGGTGGGTTGTCTCCCACCAAGCACTTTTAGTTACAGTCCTTAAGTTGGACATGTGGTGAGCTCCTTGTCATGGTGGCTTGTGCTTGTACTGATCCAAGAATCTCCACCAATGTTTGTAATTCCAATGGCCACCGGGATTCCTAGCTAGGTGCATAATGCCTTCGAGAAAGTTGAAGCAAGTGACAAGGCCCCAAGAGTGTTGATTGTGGGAATGAATTCTAGGTCCCAAACCTTGCTTTTACACCCGTCTTCTTTTGGATCACCATTGTTTCTACCGGGTGGCAAGCAATCTGAATTCTCACAGAGACATCCAAACAACCTTCTAGATCCATTCAATTGAGCTCTACACCAATCCTTGCACTTCAATTTGGAGCATGCAACCATATTGAACCTTGCTTGACAACTCTTACCACTAACCATCTTCCTTTTACTCTTAATGCCACAAAGAGCTCTAAGTTGACCATCCGTCTCCAGTAGCCTATATTCAAGTGGGAAAGTAAAGGTTAAGGATAGGAATTTTACCCACTTGAATGTTGTATTGGATGGTAATGACTTTGGGAGAGGTCTTGCAAGCTCCACTCCCTTGTGTTCTTCTTTGAATTCTTCCACCTCTTTGCAAGCTTCCTTAATTTCAACCTCTTCCTCTTGGTAGCTTTCTTCTAATTCAATCTCTTCTTCATTGCTTACCAAGGGCATGGGAGGTTATGCATCTTCCTCTTCTTCCATATGTGAGGGTGGAAAGTTCTCTAATTCACTGAAGTATAAACTTCTTTGATTGATTTCCTCACTTTCTTCCATAGGATCTTACATTGTATCTCTTGGGAAGAAATTTGCTTGTTTCTCTTTCTGGTTCTTGATTAGCGACTGCACATGTTTCTCTACATTTTTGACACTCGTCTTTATATCATGTAGAAATTCTTTCATGTGGAGTTCAAGATCTGATGGTATTTGAGATGAATAAGAAGATGGTGGCTCTTGATATGCATAAGAAGGAGATGATGGTTCTTGATAAGTGTAAAAAGAGGATGGTTCTTGGTATGAATAGGGAGATGGTGGCTCTTGATATGGGTAGAAGGATGACGGTTCTTGATATGGATAGAGAGGTGGTGGTTCTTGGTATGAATATGGAGATGGTGGTTCTTGATATGAATATGGAGGTGGTGGCTCTTGATAGTTGGAACATAGAGCATTGAAGTTTCTTTGGTTTTGACTTTGCCAACCAAAACTTGGATAGTTCTTCCATCCACCATAATATGAATCACTACTCGGGTGAGAGTAGTAACCCATGTGATCTCTCTCCATTATTTTTTCTTAGCACAAAACACCAAAAATGATTAAACGCACCATGTGATAAATAGGAAAACAAGGAAGAAAGAACAGAATTCTAAGAATTAAAATAAAACTACTAGGAAACACCAAACTTAATTTCAGAAATTAAGAAAAATATTGGTGCTATTTATTTATTTAAATTTTTTCGAATTTTTTTTAAAATAGATTTTAATAAAATTAAAAATAAAATGCCTAACCTAAGCAATCAAACAACCGATAATTGTTAATCACAGTCAATCCCCGGCAACGGCGCCAAAAACTTGATGCGGTGTTTCTAACCACAGACTATCCAGCAAGTGCACCGAGTCGTACCAAGTAATACCTTACGTGAGTAAGGGTCGATCCCACGAGGATTGATGGATTAAGCAACAATAATGTTTGATAGGCTTAGTTAGACAAACAGAAAATAGTGTTTGGAAGTTCAAAAGTATTAACAGTAAATTTAGAATATTAAAGATAGGCAGATAAATAAGTTAGGAATAAAATATTGAGAAGGCAGTTAGGCTTCAGAGTTATCTATTTTTCCGGATTTACTTTTCTTACTAACTATTTTAATTATGTAGGATTTAATTTATGGCAAACTATATGTGACTAGACCCTAATTCTTTAGACCTTTCTAGTCTCCTCTAAAATTTATTAACTGCCAATTCCTTGGTCAATTTATTCCAATTAGAAAGTGAAGTTCAAATTCCAGTTTATATGCCACAAAAATTCTAATTACCAAAAAATAAGGAGATTATATGTCACGTATCCCGTTAAATCCAAATAATTAAAATTTAGGAAACATTGTTTTCAAGCTGTTGTTCAAGTAAAGAGTTTTTTCAAGTTTTACAAGAACTAAAATAGAAAGAGAGTCATACTTCCATTCCACCCAAATTCATGAGATAAAAAGCGAAAACAATTCTTAAATTATAAATCCACACATGAATGAAAATAGAAAAAGTAATAAAATCAATCTATACAAATAGACAGAGCTCCTAACCTTAACAGTGGAGGTTTAGTTGCTCATGGAATGTGGAATGTAAATTTGTATAGAATTCCCTAATGGAATCCCCCTAATGGAATGTCCTCAATAGAAGAGAAGTCTCTTCTTTTTATAACTAATCCTAATAATTTAAAATCTAATTTTTAAAATTAAGATAATAACTTTTCCTATTTTCAAATTCAAATTTGAATTTAAATCAAAATTAATTATAACAATCATCAAGTCTTCAATTGATGGATGGGGACCACTTATTTTGTCCATTCTGCAGCTTCTAATATGTGTTTTTTGGGCTGGAAACTGGGTCAAAACAGCCCAGAAATCGCCCCCAGCGTTTTTCTGTGTTTTCTGCACATGGCACATGTCATGCGTACGCGTCAGAAACACGTACACGTCGATGGTCTTTTTCCCGAGTCACGCGGAAGCGTCGATCACGCGCATGCGTCGCTGTGCAAATCTTCAAATCACGCGTACGCTTCAGTCACGCGCACGCGTCGCCATGGAAAGCTCAAAATCACGCGTACGTGTCAGTCACGCGTACGTGTCGCTCCTCGCTGCCATCTCCTTTTATTCTTGTGCTATAGAAACTCCATCAAATTCCGCCGAATGCTACCTAAAATAAACAAAATTGCAAAAGACTCAAAGTAACATCCATATTGGCTAAAAGATAATTAATTCTTTATTAAACTCAACAAATTAGATGCAAATTCACTAGGAAAAGATAGGAAAGATGCTCACGCATCAAGCACCTTATATTTTTGGGCCATTCTTTATTAGTGTCGCGATTGTATTTCAGGCACCGATGCGCAACCAACCCAGTGGAGTAGCCATATCCGAAATTGGGCCGAGTAACGTCGAGCTGCGGGTAGCCAACTGACGCATGAGCTCATGACCTGCATAGGACCAGACATGCATCATACTTGGTTGCTGCATTTTTTGCTTGTGTCTGCTTACTTGTATATGTGACTGTTATATACTTGTGATTGCATCTGTTTGTATGATTGATTATTTTTGTGACCTTATAAACGATTAGACTTAGGCTGCGGATCCCCTTAGGTTTTTCGGATAGTACCCTACTGGAAACCTTAGGTTCTCACCCCCTTTTTCCTATGTTCGCAGATGGGGACCGGCGTGATCTTCTTTGAGTACCCAACGTTCGGTAGATACGTGGACCCTAGGACGGGGAGCGCGGTGTTTTGGGGTAGTCCGCGTACACGCACCGACTATCTTTCCGACTGTCCTTTCTCGCACCATCTACTCAGCCATGAGTTTGACCCTGACATGCCTTATGATACACTGTTATCTGAGCTTCACCCCGGCAGAGGCCAGTATCCTTTTCCGCCTTACCCTCTGAACATGGCAGAGCCAATATCGGAGTCTCTGATCATTACCATACCCGAGTATCCACCATGGTTCAACCCCGAAGAGGATCAAGTAGTTCCTAATGTACCTATGCCCGACGCTTCACCACCATCTCCTGTAGCTGAGCCAGGATTCAACGGGCCAGGAGTTCCTGAAATCTCTGGTTCTGCACCTTCAACCGAGTTTAGCTCAGAGGTGTGGATTGACCAGATGATGACGGATCTGTACTCTAACTTTTTTGAGACCGGAGAAGAGGACTCCACAGAGGATGCAAGCAGTAGCAATATCACCAGTGCATTAGAGTGATTCTCTCACTTCTGCATATTGTGATAGTAGTTTCTAGAGATCCATTATCAGCAGCAGCAGTAGTAGTAGTAATGGTAGCAGTCTTAATAATAGTGGTCTTTGCCCACGTTCTTGAATAGTCTTTTTAAGAGGGCTAGCTTTTTTATTTATTTAATAATGTATGCTATGCTATGCTTTTCGTTACTTGTATAAACTGCTTGTTTTACAATTCTTTCAATATGCGCGACTAGATACACGATTCTCGACTAGCGCTACAGGCTCATATGTATACACTTAATATATAGTCTAAAGTATCTAAAGTCAGTTAAATAGTAGTGTCTGGCTGCTAGCATTGGTCATGACAGGCTAGAAGTTGGGTCGTTACATACCCACTGGAGGGTAACCTAGAAAAGGTGTCGGGTTATACAATGGATTATTCCTCGTAATAGTCGTACCTCATATAAACCCCATGTTGGGATCCTCCATTGGTGGAGAGTAATTTGAAGGCAACCCATATGGAGGCCATGTATTGGGTACAGTCGAAGGAACAACTTCTGTAATTATGGGGTTCACCTTTTGACTTGATGGGTTAGCCTCTACCTCTAAGCCTCTTGTATTTTCACTAGTGTCATTATTCGACGTATCTATCAAAGTAGAGGTTCTATCAGATATTATTACTTTGTCACTGCGTAATCGCATGCAAATTTTGACATGTTACTTAATCCAGGGTCCCACTGGGCGTGCCAATTTGTTTCACTTGATTTTTGATAATCTCGACATGATGTCGAATCCAACTTGTATTAAGATCTCGGTTCGGAGAGCAGATACGACTTCTCTGAAAAAGAGTGAGTTCGACGCGGGAATTACTTAGTGTTAGTGTCGAAACACACGGTGTCAAAATATTTATGACAAATTGTAGCAAATAAAAAGAAGTACGTTAAATAAATAAAAAAAATTAAATAAATGAAAGCGTAAAAATTAAAATTAAAAGAAAGCAAAATGCTTGAAGAAAAGAAGTTCAAAGAAAATGCGTAGAGCAAATAAATAAAAAGAAACGAAAATAAAAGTGGATTTCAGACACTCACATACACTTGCACTCTATTGACTTCTGTCGCTGAGAATTTTAGCAGAATTCTCCTATTTATAAACCATGGAGATAAACTTATCTTGAAAAATCTTGACCCACGATGTTATTTCCTTTTTTTTCTCTAAAAAGTCTGAACTTCCAAATTTTGATACACATGTTTTACACACGTCACTACTAGAAAATTAGTTATTACAGACGGATATTTTCGATGGATTTTATCCCACTGAAATACAGACGGAATTTCAGAGGAATTTTTTTGTCGGAAAACAAAAAAAATAAATTAGCATAAATTATAGATGAAAAAGAGAATCCATCTATAATTCTATCGGAAAAATTAATTTTTTTTTCCGTAGAATGGTTACAGACGAATTTTTCGTCTGTAATTAAGTAAACAAGATGCGCGTTTTATTAAATTATTACAGACGGAAAATCCGTCTGTAATTTAAATTTTCCGTCAAAAAATATTAGATTAAACCTAATTTTACCCCACTCTCTCGAGCTCCATTCGCACTCCGTTCAACTAAAACCACACTCCTCTCTTCTTCCACGAGCTTCTTCTTTCGCCGCTGCCGCCGCCGCTCAACAATGGCCGTCGTGACTTCACCTTCCTCCAGAAACCAGACGCCCTCCTTCTCGTGCTCCTTTTCCTACCCTTTTGCTTCATACACCTCCGCCAATTTCGCTCCCGGAGCCTCCCCTCGTCCCCACGCGCTTCTCCTCCTCCTTTGGCCAAAATCGGCGTTTTTCTTCACCTTTTAGGTTTATCAATTTTTCTTTGTAGTTTCTATCTTCTCAAAACAATTTTATCAATTTTTCTTTCTAGTTTTTATCTTAAAATCCTTGTGGTTCCCTGAATTGGGTTTTGGTTAATGTTAATTTGAATCTGGAATTGGGTGGTTTCAGGTTGAGAGGATCAGCGTTAGTAAGAGAATATGGTTGGCAGGGGTGGTTCGGGGACAGGCTCTGGGTGTGGCTCTGGCTCTGGCTCTGGCACTAGGTTTGTGCAGCCACAATTCATTGCGAGCACTGGCTCCAATACGAATACGCCCCTCATTGACAACTCAGATGTTGATCAAGTTGTTGTGCCTGATGTCAGTTTCTCTCTTCTTTATTTATCTCCCTCTCCTTTACTTGCACACGCCATTACTAGATTATGTTTCTTTTCTTTTCGTGCATTTGTAGACCAGAAGCTGGAAAAATCTATTTTCTTACACAGAATTTGGATCGGTGTTTTAATCATGAGATGTGCTTATTTCTGAAGTGCTGGCACCTTTGCAGAGCATACTCTTTCGGTATAATACCATTGTTTATATTAGTGTATATCTGAGTTTGATTTTTCATTTGCTTAATACTTACTCAGTTTTTTTATTTATTTATTGTCACAGGCTGCTCTCAAGGCTGGCAAACAAATATAGGATGAGAGAGATGAGGAAATCACAGCCCTTCGTGTGGAAATTTAGGTAATTTTTGAAGAAAGCATGCATTTCTTTCCATAGTTAGATTACTATATCTTGCTTTTCAGGGCTATGCATTGTAACTGTTACTGCAGGTTAGATTCTTCTTTTCAGGGCTATGCATTGTAACTGTTTTTTATTATATCTTGCTTATAAAGGGTTTAACATTGCAATGCTTGTAACTGTTCATTATGTTACAATATTGGATTCATTGTTTGAAATTTGGGGAAAGAAAGATGGGCCTCACGGTAATATTTCTCATGGACTAATATTTTTATGGTATATTCTTGAAAACGATTACTTTGAATGCACTTCTCCTGCAGATAGAAGCGCTTCTTGCTTTCGATCACTTGCTTTCTCTGTAAGCACTATCATCTTTTATCTTTTATTTCATACATTCAAAACTTAATGTATTCCCTCTTAATCACACTTAATCACACTTAATTACACTTTCAGTAGCTGATGTTCTTCACATGAATCATGATCAAGATTCAAATGAAGAAGTTGGCACTTCAAAGAGATCATCATCATCAATGGGTGAAAGTAGCAAATCAAGCTATAGAAGAAGGGTGTTGCATTGTGTTCTGAGTCCAATTTCAATGAAGAGATCATTCTCAAGTGGAAGATTCTCTCTTAGTGGAAGAAATGGCAGGGGAAGGCAGGGGATTTTACCTTTATGATGAGAAGTGTCTCATTTTTATTTTTTTTTATGTTAATTTCAATTCTCTTTCTGATATAGTATATGATGATGATTGAAGAGGAGATTGACCAATTTTGTGTGTGAAGATCTTAATGCTAGATATGATTGAATCTTTATATGTACAGAAAAATCTTTATCAAACAATATTTCAGTTTACAATGTAAAATTACATTGATGTGTATTCGTGTAGTACTTATGTTACAAGACTTTTGTGTGTTAAACTGTGTTAAATTATAGAGATGCTGACTCTTACAGGTTGATTTTCTATGCTTGTTGCTTGTGTTGTTGTCATTGTGTTTTTTAAGTCTTTTGTTGTGAATCATGCTTCTTTCGTTCTCTTTGGTATTCTTATCTTTCAATTTGAATTTTATTTATGTATATTGTTTTAAAACAACATGCACCATTAATGGATAATGTCATAGATATTATGAAGGTGGCATTTCATCAGTTTATGTATGGGAAGATGACAATGATGGTTTCGTGGCTTGCTTTCTGATAAAGAAAGGTAAGTCTGTTATTTGATTACATTCTAATTTCTAATGGACTATAGTTGACTAGTTTTCATCCTTTTGATCTTTTTCTAACATGAATTTTCCATAATTTAAGATGGTTCAAAGACAGAGCAAGGTTGCCGGGGCTATCTAGAGGAAGGAGCATGGGATGCTATACATGTTATAGAGGTAAAATGCTGGGTGTAAGACTAAGCTTTCATAGATGTTGTCTAATGACCAATTAATTATAGAGATAAATTGGTCAGTTGTGTTTGATTTTCCTAATATTTTTTTCAGTTTTTGATTTTGATGGCAGGAAAAATATTTCCCTGCTTATTTTTCGGTGTTCAATTGTGTAATTAGAGCACTAAATGTGATTGTTTATAGGCTAAAAGAATACTAAGTAATTAAGTAAAAAATTTGATGAAACCCATATTGTTGTGTCTATAATTAAATGCTGAAGAGCACTGTGACCATGCATTTGATTCTATGAGAAGGGAATCTGTCATCATGACACAGTGAGTCAAGTAGTTTGTCTTTATTTGCTTAGAAAATGCTGATCATGTAACCATATCATTTTTGTTAGTCAACCCTACTGTAATGTTGTTCATTCAACCTTTGACTAATTTTCTTCCAAAATCTCAACCATGTGATCTTTGACGACATTTAATTTCTGCTTTTGTGAAAAGAGCTAGCACTATATAATCAAATGGAAATTTAATTACTTTCATGTAAAATCTTCAACATCAAAAGTCAAAACCAAAATACTCTGGACCAATAGTATATATAGGACAAAAAATGAATGCAAATAATTTATATGCAATCAAACCTACTACGTATTATATATGAACAGGGGAGTGGTGGTGGGTTTGTTAGTATTACTTATCATACTACTAATAAAATTTGGTAATAAGCTAGAACCATTTGCTTTTGCTTGTAAATGCAGTACTGTTGTATTAAATTGGGTAATTAAAGTTCTTTTTATATTTAGATTTGAATTAATATTAATCAACTCTTTACTCTTTTTTCAACATATTTAGTTTAATTTATATTTTTAGCATATATGCTCTGCTATGCAATGAAATGTATAATTAGTAAATCACTTGATTAAGAATTTATGCAACAAAAAAGTTACTCTACGTAAATAGGTGCATTATAATAATATCAACGGTGTTATATATATACTTTTTGGGGAGTAATTTTTAATATTTTTGTCATTATTTATATATATACTTTTGGAGGTGTATCAAACTCTTGAATTAACTCAACTTTTTGCCAAGTTTAGGTGAACTCAATTTGAGTTTGATTATTTTGTACTTGCTCTTATTATTATTGTACAGGGTAAGCCTCCTGATTGGCAAGACTTTGTTGGTATTATCACTTTGCTTGTCATCAATTCAACCATCAGTTTCATAGAGGAGAACAATGCTGGTAATGCTGCTGCAGCTCTCATGGCTCGTCTCGCTCCGAAAGCAAAGGTGTGGGATTCAGTGTCATTTTCTTATGTCCTTAATGTTTGCATTGGATACTGGTATTGGATAAAACATACTGAATGATCTTTCTTCTATTTTAGAATGACAATTACAAGCCACTGATTGGTTCTTGAATTAAATAGTGAGAGGAATGTTGGATGAGGATTTTTCTCATCAAACTTTATCCATCACTTTTATAATTTTTCGGTCAAATTGAGAACTGAGTCATGGACTGTCCTTCGAAATGGGATTGCTTAATTTTCTAAAGTTACTTACAAACTCTCGATAACTTTACATAGATATGGTATTTTAATTATAACTTCTCTGAAGAAAAATATTGTAACCAGTGTTTATTTGATCCTTTTCAAATGCTTTTATTCATCTTATTTGCAGGTGAAGTTGTCTGGATCAATTAGCAGTCAATACTTGACTGCATTGCTCATGACAGCTCCTTTCGCCCTTGGTGATGTTGAAATTGAGATTATCGATAAACTGATTCCTGTTCCTTACGTTGATATGACTTTGAAACTGATGAGCGCTTTGGAGTCCATGTGGAGCACAGTGGTAACTGAGATAGGTTTTTGGTCCACGGAGGTCAAAAGTACAAGTAAGTTTCTATTATTGAGTTGTAAAGATTTCAGAATTAAATTATTTTGACTCTAATTGGAAGTTTCCTACCAGGTCTCCTGGGAATGCTTTTGTTGAAGGAGATGCTTCTAGTGCCAGCTACTTCCTCGCAGGTGCAGCTGTTACCGGTGGGACTATCACAGTTGTAGGCTGCGGCACAAGTAGTTTACAGGTATGTGAATCCAATGAACTCTTATGACATGAATCCTTATCAGATTATATTTTTCAGTGGAGCCATTTTGCATTTCGCTTAAAAATGCTCTGAGCTTCTCTTAACTTGATCCTTCTCTTAACTATAATTTCCCTAGTGTTGTTGAATCTTACGAAGAGTTGTATTTGCTGAACCGTCTGAGGGTTTTTTGGCGTATGTGCAGAATCATCCTGCTGTTGTTGTGCCTAGGCTTCCTGCTGGTTTGAATTTGCTTAGCCCAGGTGAGTTCTTTCAAATGTTCTTTTTCATTCCGCACTCTGTGAAGAACCCTTTAATTATTTTATTTTTGTTCTAATCTCTGTTTGCTTTTGTTGTTCTTTCTATTTTTCTATGTTTTGATTCTTTGGCATAGATTGATTTACTCCAATTCCAATTCGGATTTTAATTCTATTTCAGTCAGGAGATGTCAAGATTAACTTTCAATGTGGAGCTTGATGCTGCTAATGCAACTTAGTTATCTATTAATATTTTAGATTATTCTATCTTTAAGTGCTAAGTGTAATTTGTGACATTCATGTAACATTGGGATGGTCATCTTATTTTTTTTTGGTATTTTTTTATTAAGACAATGAGATATTGGCCAATGATGTTGAAAAATAACATCCAATTTTATAGGTATCATGTAATGAATATTATGTTTATTTATGTGATTTTTGGCTTTCTTTTTTCAATTTACAGTGTTTGATGGAGTAAATTTAGAAAACAAATCTAAAGTATTCATTTTGCAATGGAAAAATCTAAAAAAAATTCAATTTTATCTTACTGACGGATTTACAGACGAATTTTCTGTCTGTAATCAGAATGGGATGATTTTCCAAAGTTCAAATTACAGACGAAAAATCTGTTGAAAAATTCATCTGTAATTACAGATGGAAAATCCGTCGGAAAATCCGTCTGTAATTACAGACGGAAAATCCGTCGGAAAATCCGTCTGTAATTACAGACGGAAAATCCGTCGGAAAGTTCGTCGCCTTTGGAAAATGGATAGAAAATTTACAGAGGAAAAATCCGTCGATAACTGCTAAAAATCCGTCTGTAATTTTTCGACGGAAAAAAAATCCGTCGGTAAATAATTTCCGACGGGACTTTTACAGAGGGACAAAATCCGTCGGTAATTTCGTCGGTAACCAAAAATGTCGGTAACTAAAAATTCGTCTGTAATAAAGACTAAATCCGTCTGTAAATCTGTCTGTATTAATCCATTTTCTAGTTGTGCGTCTTCTTTGGCCTTTAAATCTCTCTTCAGCTTGCTACTCAAAAATTTGAAGGTCGAGTAGCAAGTCTTGATACTCAATGAAAGACAATAACTACCTTTCAACTTTAACACTCTTTATATCATTTTTTTCGACTTTAAGTTGCCCATTCTATTTCGGTAGTCAAAACTATTGACAGTCGAAACGCCCTCTTATCGAAAAAAAATCAATTTTTGTACCAACAACCTCTTTGTAGTGAGATGGAGAAGATTAAGTTTTTTATTAACCTTGTAGAAAGAGGTTGTTGAAGAAATTTACCAGATCCAACCTGTCGACAATGCTTTTCCACGTCGAAATTGCCATTATGCAATCGCCAAGAGCATAATACTTTATTCCCATGAATTCAACGAATAATCGTGATATATAGAAGAAGAATTCATTTCTTTTGTTTAAAAGGAATACTATTTATTCATTTTGAAAGCCATTAGTCAAAAATGCTTTCTTTCATTCCCTTAGCTTTGATCTCCTTCACCACTTCCCTTCTATAAAGCATCTAATTCTCCAATCTTTTTAATGGCGCCCCTATACATCGCACCTTTAATTTCTGTCGCATCATGTGCATGTGTATGTGGTTCAATTCTTTTGAACTTACTCTAATTAGAGAAGATGATATTCCATAACCAAAATCAAATGTCCCTAACGAAACCCAAATTCCATAAATAATGGAGACTCATTCAAGAGACAAATAATAATGCCATTTACTATACCTCATCAAAATTTTTTCCTTAAACAAATTAATAAACCTTCTTATTACATTGAATTTGTTCCCATATCCAACAAACAACACAACAATGGGAAGCGCTTACAGTAGTCATCACACCAACCTTGGCAAAGACTCAACTTCTTTCGATGCCGACGCCACCGGCACGGTTGCACGTTGGGGAGACGCCGCCTTTACACTTTCCATGGGAAATTGGAAGGAAAACAACGACCACACCGAAGTTTGGGGCGTCGAATACAAAACAAACCATCATCAAAACAAGAAGAAGCACGTTTGTGGCTTCCAACTCAAAGCGAATTATGATGGCAACGGCGTTGAGAGCATACATTTCGGAATCAGAGACTCTTCCTCCGAAAACGAAACCAAGTTTGCTCTCAAGATCACGAGAGTTGCACGTGACGGCCTCTCCGGCGGGATAACCGGCATCGATTCTTCTTCCACCGGCGGTGGTGCCCCCGTGTCGTTCACGAGGGCGAAGGAGAGTTGCACAATCGAAACCACCATAGTTTCCTACGGTTGTTCGAAGCGAAACGGTCTTTTCGTTCTTGAGACAAAGAAAAAGGTTAGTTCTGAAAACGGTTACGCGGTTACTTTGGCGCACTATTATATCACAACACACTTTGGACTTTCTGTAACCGCCAAAGTTTATCGCAATAAAAATGGTAACGGTTTTCATGTTGAAGTGGAGGGTCCCACGAAACACCCCAGTGATGAATTAAGTAAGGTTTTGGCTAAGACTTGCCGTACAGGAATATGGTCACCTAATTTATGTTCTCACTGTAGTAGTAATAATGAAAATAATAAGATTAATAATGTTATTGGATCAAAGAAGACTGCTATAGCTACCATAAAAAATAATGGAGTTTCCAAAAGTTCATCATTGTTGAAGGCTACTACTCCTCAGTCTAATCATCAAGAGCAACAGGGAAAGGATGAAGTAATAGGTCAAGTTGTTAAACAAGCTATGTTCTCGAGCAATGTTGAAGTGCAATACAACAAAGGTCTTATCAATTCAACTGGAAACACTACTGGTTTTCTAAACAATTCTATCATCTTTATGAATTATAAGTTGCCTAATTTGGGTTAGAGTGAGATGTATCATAATGTATGTGTGGAAATATGGTGGATGGTGCGCTCTAGCTTTTTGTCTCTGTAATTGCTTCGAGTCAAGCGTTGTCAACAATGGAAAATATATTTATATAATAATTTGAAAATAATGTAATAAGATATGTGTATTCTATTCATAAACGCCCATTTATTATTTTTAATTTATGAAAGCCTGTCATGAAGCCTATGTGTAAGCTTAGAGCTGGAATATTATCTTTTGATTAAAATGTGCTATTATCTGCCAAGATCTTTATTATGACGGTAAACATGCATGTTTCTGAAGAATTAATGTTAAAATGGCATAATCTTTTCATATTCTTTTAAAAAATCATATGTTTAAATTTTTTATTTTTGATAAAAAAAAATTTGTTAACACTTGGATAAAAGTTCAACAGGTTTGTTAATAAAAATAAAATTTACTGTAAATTAATAAATTATTGTATATATAAAATAAAATTTAAATTTTTGACACATTTAAATAAACTAATAAATTAATTATTAAATCAACTCAAATTAATTAAGCTTATTTTTTTACCTAGGCAAATAAGTAATCTTTTTAATTTTTGGTCATGAAACAAGTAAGCTTATGTTGGGCTCTACTTCATGGGTGTAATTCAATTACTATTCTTTTGGGTTGGATATTTCTATGGGCTTGATTCAAACGTCAAATCAGTTTAAGGAGATGCAATATTTGAAAATCAAATAAATCTACTAAAATTTTACATACAATTATTTTTATGTAAAATTATTAATTAAAAAATATTAAATAATTTAATATATTAAACTAAATTATTATTTAAGTGTTTTTAATTAACAATTTCACATAGAAATGACTGAATATAAATTTTTACCATCTATTAAACTAATCTTTTAGGTGGGTCTCTTTTTATTGCTCTAAACTCAATAGGCTATTTAAGTCACAAAAGCTGCCAATGAACTGTAGTTTTTTTTTTTTTTTTCTTTGTTTTGGATCTGGCCAATGAGCTGTAGTTGAGACAGCATATGTCTCCACTCCCCAGTTCTCCTACCCCTTAAAAGAGAGATCTTGGTTTAAGTCTCAATATAATTTGACCCAAAAAAATGTCAAAAAAAACTAAGCCCAACTAAAAATGTCATAAAAGTTATTAGTTTAAATTTTAAATTTTTAAATAAAAGTTTTGATTTATCAAGTCAAAAAATACCATAAAAATTTAAAATTTATTTATATTTTAATTATTATATTCACATAAAAATATATAATTATGTGAATATAACCTTTTTATAATTTTAATTTGAGAAATTTTAGAGGATAGCACTTAACCAATAAAAAAATGAATAATCTCACACTATTAAATATAATCTTATACTATTAGGTAGCGTTTGGTGGAGAGACAGAGACGGAAAGACTGAGACTGAGAGACAGAGACTAAGAGACAGCAATTGAAATAAATCTCAGTATTCTGTTTGGTGCAAAATGGGAGACATGAATTGAAACAAGAATGAAACTCTAATTTAATTTGCACAAGAGGTAAAATTGAAATTAATTAATTGAAATGAAAGTATTTTAAGTATAAAATATTATTAAAATTTCAGTTTTCATCTCTAAAAATTTCAGTCCCTTGTGTCCCTCTACTTTTTGGAGGTACTGAAATATTGAAATTTTAGAGACAGAGACAGAAATGTTAGTATCAGTCTCTGAACTAATAAACACGATATTGAGTCTCAGTCTCTCAATCTCTATCTCAGTATCTCAAAACAAACGCTACCTTAAAAACACTAAATAATAGCTAATTAATAACTATAACTCACAAAACCTTGTTGCCCTAACCCTCCTCATTTATTTCACATACATGGAGCAATCTTAGTTAGGCGTCGCTCCTTAAAGGAACAGAAGCATTCTTAATAGTAACAATGTCATCCTCCCAGTGTCTTCCTGCACTAAATCCAAAATTAAATGGATACTTCTTTTGCTTGTTTGGATAGAAGACACCGAAATGTTTCTCCACTTCAGGGCTCTTTTGGTTCTCATCAAACATCCCAAACAGGTAAGTCTCTATAGCCACATTAGGCCTCATTGGGGTACCACCCTTCACATGTTGAATCAAATTTCCCAAATAAACTCTTGCATTGTCATACGTTGCCGCAAATCCACCATCCGAAGGCCATCCACTCTCAGACACAACCACTTTCACGTATCCAATCCCGGTGTTATCAAGAGCTGCATGGACAGAGTCCAAAACTGCATCAAACAGGTTTTGGTACCCTCTTGATCCATCCCAGACAACAACATTCGGTGAAGTAAACAAAGCGTAAGGCAATGATATATCATTGGGGTCTCCAACGTAGCTAAAATAAGGGCACACATTTGCGAAAAGTGGCGAATTTGCATAGACTAAGTAGCCGATTATGGGGTCCAAGTAGGACCTTACATCGCTTCGAAATGAACCCTTTGATGGGGGATAAGAGGTTCCTATAAGGGTCATGTCGATGGCGGTTGAAACCTTGATTTGATCTTGAAGGCCTTTAGCTCTTATGGCTTGATACACGTTTTGGATTGCTGGGAGAACGTACTGAGCCATCCATGAAGTGGAGTCGCCGACGGGTTTGACTTCGTTGCCGACGGCGATGTATTTGATGTTGACAGCTGGATAGAAGTTGAGGACGTTTGTTTGAACCCATTGACCGGCGTTGTTTGGGTTGGCGAGGCTTTGAAGGTCGGAATTTGGAACGTCCAACATGAGCTCAATGTCGCTGTTTCTAAGTGCTTCAAGAGCTGCTTGGTTTGGATCGTAGAGCCTCATTCTCACAATGTTGTTTGCTTTGCAAAGCTCTATCACTTCTTGTGCTGATGGTAGGTTGTTGCCCATCATCCCGTAACATACACCAATTTGAGCGCCTGCAATCAAATCATTACACATTTGGAAGAGAATCATGCTGGCTGTAAGATCCCTTAGTAGTATTAAATATGAGAAAGTCTAGGGAGCCAATAGTCTAAGCGTACAATGTGTACAATAGAGGTTTAGGAAGTATTAGAGATATGACCATTAGTGTTACATTGTTCTGTCAGGTTACGCTTTTGGGATGAGTGGTTTCAGATATGGTATTAGTGTTCTAGATCCGAAAGGTCAAGAGTTCATTTTATTCATGGATCAAAGATTTAGTCCATTGTACACATTGTATATTTAGTCCATTGGCTCCTAGCACTACTCATAAAATATATGTTGAAATATAAATATATATTGAATATGAATTAAACAACTAATATTTATATACAAATATAGTTGTCTTTTTAATGAATTATTGTACTGAAAATTGAGATATTTTTATTAGAATTTAACATACATACATAGGTTGAATTGTTAAAAAAATTAAGAACACTTAAAAATGAGAAAAAACATTAAATGGACTAAACGAGTTAGCCAGTTTATTTTGCGAGTCAGTCATTTAAAAAAAATGTTAAGAGTTAGCAAGTTTTATAATTTATAGTCATTAATTAATTATTACTAATATTTTTAGTGGTAAAAAATTTTATCCAATAATATAAAATTACTTATTTTTTTTTGATAGTTAAACACAAGTCATAAAAAAGTTCGATGTAGTACTTATAATATAAGTAGAGCAATCTCCCACCCAGCGGACTAGCTTTTTTTAGTTATGATGGAAACTATTGGAGCAAAGAATTTTTAGTAGAAAAAGAATGAAAAATTAATTAATGTTAGATAAATATAATACGAATATAAAAGGGGAAAAAAAAGAGAGAGAGGAGTAAATCTCAACCGCGAATAGGTGTAAAGAGATGGCAATGCATGTTGAGTTTGATAAGTCTAACGAATTAGTCTTTAAGTCTTTTGGATCTACCTCCTTTTACTGCTTAAGTCAACTAACTGTTTTTTGGTGAGATGGCAAATTGTTGTTAAATCTGCTAAGTCTAATCAACTAGTTTTTTAAGTTGTTCTCTGTTTATAGATGAAAGAATATATTAGGATCTATCGATTAGTATTTATTAAAATTATTTAATATATTTAAATATTTATTATAAAATATTATATTTTTATTATTATTATTTTTTAATATTTATAATATTTTTTTATATTATATCATTTCAGATAACTTAAATACACTCAATAATACATAATTCTTTCTTTAATTTAGCCTCTTGTAATAATGGATTTAACGCAACGCCAAATCATTGTAAGGAGGTGGCAATGTTGAGTCCAATAATAAATTATATGCGGTGCTTAATAAGTAATAAAGTTGCATTGAACTCTGATAGTCTGATATTTTCATGAGCTTAAGTATAATATATAGAATATAATTCAACTAATTCTTCTTAATTAATTTTGTTCGATAGGTCAAATTTTCAATTAATTAATAAATAAAAAGAGATATCAAATTAGATAAAATGATAAAGATAATAATTTACGAACAATTATCTTCGTATAAAATTAATAGTTAAACTATAACTTAATTAAACAAATTAAATCATCTAACAATTCTTAACTATTAATATTGTATAAAAATAATTGCATATAAATTTTCATCAATTATAAAATTTAATTCTATTAACATATCTTCTATAATAGAAAGAATTAGAATAATTTTGGGTTAGAAGAAACAAAAACGAATAGTAACACACATAATAAACAGTTGAACACTAACCAGTAATGCGAAGATTTACTGCGAATAATGCCAACAGGAGTAACAGAGAAGCCATTAAGGCACTGCTGCTTATTGTTATTGCAAAGAAGAAAGAAGCCATTCATATAGCACCAAAGTAAAGCACTTGGTTAGTATTGTCTCATGAGACTCAGTAGTCTTAAATGAGGCATATATATAGAGGCACACATTAATAATAACGTCTATATATGTGTGTTTGGATACCAATAATTATTATTAGATTCAGTGTATTCATTCTTGTTCTAGCCATCCATTATTATCCATATGATACATTACTAATTTTCTTTTTTCGAATGCCTTATCCTTTTTCTATTTGAACTATATTAGGCTAGTTTGGCCGTTAGGGTGGCTATGAGTCACTGTCATTCTAATTTGTGCACTATGCAATTATGCATGCATTCTTTCCGCCATTCTTATATTTTATTTTATTAGTAAACCAAGTGGAGTTATTTATTTATTTATTTATTTATTGTGTCTAAACCAAGTGGATATATATATGTGTGGTTGGGCCATAGATAGATGGTTATAATAATGTGTATTTCACTGTTATAATACTACGAGATGACGAAGTATATTATTGGTATTGACTTTAGACACAAATTGCTAATCTTTTAATTGAATTTGGATCTTCTCAAGATCTTAATAATTACTTGATATGATTAAAATGTTTTCATAGTTGAGACGGAGAAAGGAAAAAACAAAACCAGTCACAGACAGCACATGATCACCTTCCACTACATCCCATGAAGCACCCACTAATTCTATTGAAACTAAATGTAAATATGCACACACAAAAATATAATAATAAATTAAATTAAATTAAAAAATCTCAAGCAGTGTTAGCAAAATTGAATTAGACCAATGGTTTTAGGATCTTCTCAATTTTTATTTTCACTTAAAAAGATAAAATATAATTTTTTATTATTAATTTTACGATGTAATTAGATATCCTTTAAATATTATTTTTTATTTAACTTTTAAAAAAATAAAAAATAAATAAATTTTTTAATTTTTTAAATAACTAGTGGTACTACGTAAAATAGATATTTAAATTAATTAAATAATAAATTTTTAAAAAAAATTGACTAAAGACTAAAAATTAAAAAAACAACTAACTAATATTTCTGTTAATTTTATAAGTAGAATTAAAAAAAATCTCAAAAAAATATTATTAAAAATTTAAAAATTATACTTTATTTCCTCAATTAAAACACAAATTAAAAAAAATTCATTCCCTGATTTTACCGATTTGATTGATATTTAGATCATTTTTGCATTTAAATTGGTCAACAGCAATTAAATCCGTTAGAAGTCCGCCAATTTAACAGAAACCGACATACAAAAAACTGTGTCTAAATTAGACAAGTGCTAACACTGATACACTCTGCACTTGCATTGTTCTCCATGTTAGCCTTTCTTCTGCACATAAGTCTCATAAAAGCTTTTCTGTAACTTCATACTTGTGTCGTCAAGTTAATTAGGAGGCACAAAATTTTGCCACTAAGCTAAGTTGTTTCATTTGATTTAATTTTATATTTACTTTTTCTCAAATTAACTATATTTTTTAAATTATATATAATTATTAAAATAAATATTAAATTTTTTAAATATTTGAAAATTAAAAAAAAGACAAAATTACTCTTTATTATTATTGATAGTAACATATTTCTTCTTTCTATAGTTATATGATTTTTTTAAAAAATACTTAAAGTACATATATAATAGGTTTAAACTATTTAATGAATTATTAAAATTTAAAAATAATAGTTTATTAAGTATATATAAAATTAAAATTATTCAATTATAATTAGGTTAACTGGTTCAATTATAATCTAACAGTTAAGTTAATAATTTAGTATTTTGACTGAATTAATTATCGATTTAATTTTAATAATTATAATCTCAAAAATATTTTTAAATGGAATAAAGTATAATTTTTTATTTTTAAATTTTATTAAAATTTTTAAAAATATCTCTAAATTCTAATTTATTTTAATTTTATTTTTAATATTTTTAATTTGCATCAATTTTTTTCCTGTCTTTAAATTTTTCTAATCAAAATATAATCACTAATTTTTTTAATTTTACCCTCTACATAATCATCATTTTCCAAATATATTCTATCTTCTCTTCCAAACACCCTCTCCCAAACCACTACCGCCACCAACATCATTTCTTCCCCTTATCTTATCTCTAATTTCAACCACAATTCCACCCACTCCCATCTCCTGTCTCTCAATATTCATATATGGTGTTTTGGAAGAAAAACATCACAAACCATTATTGCTCATGCATTAATTTATTGTTACTATTAAATCACTTGTTATTATCTTTTTTTATTTTTATTTATTTTTATCTTTTCTAAACAATGTTCTATATATATTTAGATTTATCTTTATAATTTTTTATCAATCAAAAAATCAATCAATAATCAATTTTAATCAATCAAAAAATACAAAATACAATTTTTTTTATTTTTTATTTTTTTATTCTTTCACAATTTTATTAGTTACTATTAATTAATAATTAATATTAATTATCAATGTGATTATTGCATAACAAGAGAACCGTGTTGTGATGGATCTGCACCGTGAAGTAATGTTTGTGGCTATGAAAATGTTGAAGTTATACACCTGCAATATAACTTCCTCGTAACATGAATTAAAAAAAAGGGGGGGGGGGGTAGTAGTGCGTACACTAAGTTAAAAGTATATTTCGTTGGTGGGTTGATAGTGTTCATAAAATTATGAAAGGATAAAAAAATAAAAGATAATAAAAATTTTATTGTATATATGTTGTTGTTGTATGTTACGAGAGAATAATATTATCTATTTATATTAATTATTAAATTAGTTTTAAATTTTAAAATAAATTAAAGTAATTAAAATTTTTAGATGATTATCTTTTATCATAACTAATTTTAAAAATATTTATGACAAATTTTGTTTTAAAAAAAAATTAAAATAATAAATAAAAATAAAATAAGAATTTAATAAGTATGGAGTTGCAGTAAAATGGAAGTATTTTTATAGTGAGGTGGGGTGATGGCGTTGGGGATGGAGATAGAGTTGGACGACCAAAAGAAGTGAGAGTGGATGAAGATGGAGTTACGTTGAAATATTGACTAATATTTTTTAAAAAATAAATTTTATATATTATATATTTTTATCGAGTAATTAAGTAACTTATTATAAGATAAGTTATTGTTTTGTCCCACTGATTTTTTTGGCTGTATGTATACGTTGTATTTTTTTTTCGATTTTTTAGATAGATAATGATGAATGATAAATTTTAAAATTGACTTAATAAAAATAAAAAAATATTTTATTTTAAATTATTTTTTAAATTTTAATATTAGAATAATTATTTATATATTTAATAAATTAAATATTTAACTATTATTTATTATTTATGAATAAATCAAATAAAAAAAATATTCATTTAATTAAAAATAATAAATATAATCATCTATATACATATTAAATTAAATATATGACATATCTATTATTCTAATATTTTCACTATCCACCTGTATTTTTCCTTTTCCGTTTCACTTATTCAATTCTTCTCCTCACATGCACGCACTCATAATAATATACAATTATGCATACGCAGCAGCCGGCGGCGTTATTTTTATAATATATCGATTATATTGCAATTTATATAATGTTATACAGCCAACAACTGAGATATATACAACCTATTTTCAGAGAAAAAGCAAATCTACTTTATTTGATTTTTATTGGTAACAAGTTGTTAATATGGAAATGAGGTTATAATAAAAAATGTTGAAAAAAAAAATACTGTCCGTTAATCCATATAATTTTATACATATATATAGGTCCCATGACCCCATATCTAGTTTTATTAGTGGAAACTTCTTTATAAGTACTGCATTACAGTAAGATCATATATATTACTATGAGAATTACATTGCTTTTGCATATATGAAATGTCTAGCAGGATTAATCTTGGGACATTTTTTTACCTTCAATTTCACGCGCTGCATGCAGAGTTTTTGAGTCCGAATCTATATATACATGTGTATAATTGGTTACAATTTTCATTAGATTAAGTGTACTACTGTAGTAAAATAATGTCAACCAACAAGACAAAACTCTTCTTTATTTTTTTTTTAAGCTAGCTAAAGACCTTTGTCTTTTATTTGATTGTGAGCAGAGGGATACGTGACAAAAATAAATAAATGAACGAATAATAAGCATATATTATTAGATATTTGATTCGATTCAGAAACGCAGACTGCGGAATATATTTTACGGTTTGGCTAGGAAACCAGTTAATTAAAAAGGTAGCTAGCTAACTAGAATTAATTAGTTAAAATAGAGAAGATCTGTTATAAAAAAAAATAATTCTTAATTATCTTAATTATTTTTCGAATCTTAAAATTAGAAATACAAAGAATTGACTTAAGTTTGCTTATGTTATAGTGAGTTCTCTAGACTTTTTTTTATATTTTATTTTTTGATTGCTCACGATATCTTCCAGTTCGATGGAGAATAAGAACTAATTTATCACAGGTCTAAACTCTATTTAATGATCTTTTGTTGGTCAATTAATTATGCTAGACACTTGCTTAAGCGGATGAATGAGTTGACTACTCGATCAATCTAAATTAGTTTATATTTTATTTAACAAAAATATTTAGTAACAAAAAAATATTAATAAAAAATTGACAATTAGCTTTATTTAATGCACCATACAATATATAAATAATAAATAAAATAAATTTAAACTGTTTAGGTTGATTATTTTTTATCTCTCTAATATTTTTTAATTAGGCATAGTTTATATTAAATATTCAAATAAAGTTCTTGTAAGTTTATGCATGTTCCGTGATGAGTCATGAGGTGTGTGTGCATCTTTGTGTGTATATAAGGGGATCAATTCAGAGGCCAAAATAGAGCAAATCCTTTGATAATTGTTGTTTTAGATTTTCATCATACTAATGATAATATCTTCGTTCTCATGGGTTACTGCTCTATTGCTTCTTCTATACATAGCTAAGCTTCGCTTGGCAGGTTCGTAATTCTATAAAGCGCAACTAATCTCTTTAATTTGTTAAATGTTAATCTTGTATGTGTATCTACGTATGTCATTAAAATTGTATCGTCTGTAACAAAATTTTTATAGTAAGCATTTCATAAGTCTCGTATACAATAATATATTAGAAGAATTTTAAATGTTTTTAGAATATTGATGTTCAATCATTTTAATCCTTAATTTTAATTATAAAAAATATATATAATATATAATATATATTAATTCAAATTAAAGATTAACATCACTGAAATACTAGTATTTTAAAAATATTTAAAAGTTTTCCTACTTAAGAATAACTGAATAGGTATATAAAAAATCAATTTTAAATTAATTAATATTCATTAAAATTTCTGTTTATATTTTTTTAAGTTTTTTGACTAAATATTAATAAAAAAATAGAGGAAATATAGAGAGCTAATGAAGTATCTGTACAATATGTACAATGGGGTATAGGGATGTTCGATTCAATAGGATATCTCAGATGTTTATTATCCCTAGTACCGGATGGTTATTCTGGATAGTATGAGTGTATTGTGTTTGAGAAATTAATAATATTTTACCCTGAATGTTTATTTTTTAACTTATATTAGGCCAAATATATAACTCATTGTACACATTGTACAAATATTTCATTGACTCTTTAGCGAAATTCTAAAAAATAATAACAGATAATGTAGTATTTTTCGTTTAAAACTAACAAGGTCGTCTATTTGACCTATAGATGCACAAATTGGTGTGTGCTATGGGATGGTGGGCAACAATCTACCAGCAGCAAACGAAGTGATAGATGTTTACAGATCAAATAACATCAAACGAATGAGACTCTATGATTCCAATCAAGCTGCTCTACAAGCACTTAGAAACTCCGGCATTGAACTCATTCTTGGAGTTCCAAACTCTGACCTTCAAGGGCTTGCCACAAACTCTGACAGCGCACGCCAATGGGTGCAAAGAAATGTGCTAAGCTTTTGGCCTAGTGTCAAAATCAAGTACATTGCAGTTGGTAATGAAGTGAGACCTGTTGGAGACTCCACTTCATGGATGGCTCAGTATGTTCTCCCAGCAATTCAGAATGTATACCAAGCTATTAGAGCTCAAGGCCTCCATGATCAAATTAAGGTTTCAACTGCCATTGACATGTCCCTCTTAGGAAACTCTTTTCCTCCTTCACAAGCCTCATTTAGGGGTGATGTCAGGTCATACCTAGACCCAATTATAAGGTATTTGGTATATGCAGGTCGGTAATGTTAACGAGACAATTACTCAAAATTATTTTATGGGTAAAATATATTTTTTATTTTTAAAATTTATTAAAAATTTTAAAAATATTCTTAAGTTTTTAATTTGTTTTAGTTTTATGTCAAAAATTGTCGATTTATATCAAATGTATTCCTAATAATTAATTTTTCAAAAAACAATTTTTAACATGAGCAAGTCAAACACAAAATTTTATTATTGACTCCTAGTTATCCAATATTATTGCTTAATTAATTATAAATTTTTTAAAAATTTAACTATTAAAAAATATATTTGATGTAAATAAAAAACTTTAGGGTAATATTAAAACAAAATAAAATTTTAAAATATTTTAAAAAATTTTAACAAATTTAAAAAAAAAATATATTTTATCCTTATTTTATTTAACTTAATATCCATAATTATATATATATAATATCTAATTATACTTTTATTACATCTATCTAATATTATTTAATTATTTCTGTGATAATTAATAATAAAAATAAAAAAAACTTTGAATTACTTTGAACTTATTTCTATTTTTTTTCACACATTTTTGTTTGTAGGTGCACCATTACTAACCAACGTTTATCCTTACTTTAGCTATAAAGATAACTCACGTGACATATCACTACCCTATGCTATTTTCACATCACCAAATGTTGTGGTACAAGATGGTCAATATGGGTACCAGAATCTTTTTGATGCTATGCTAGATGCAGTGCATGCTGCCATTGATAACACCGGAATTGGTTTTGTTGAGGTTGTTGTGTCTGAAAGCGGGTGGCCCTCAAGTGGAGATTTTGGTGCAACTTATGATAATGCACGAATTTATTTGGATAATTTGATTCGTCATGTTAATGGGGGCACTCCAAGAAGGCCTTGGAAGCCTACAGAAACTTATTTGTTTGCCATGTTTGATGAGAACCAGAAGAATCCAGAGCTGGAGAAACATTTTGGACTTTTCTTTCCTAATAAACAGAAGAAGTATTCATTTGGGTTTGGTGCAGAAAGGAGAAGGGAATTCTTTGCCAATGAGTTCAATGCAACAGTTGTTCCATTATTGAAGAGTGACATTTGAGCTTTAATTTGAATTTATGTTGTCAAAATTTGGGTGATTTTCTAATCCATTTCCTTTTTTAATTACTGTGAGAATTTGGTAGATTTTAGGTTGATGTATCCAAATGTGTTTTGATATGTTGATCTAAGACTATACTAAATTTTTAATGCGGTAGTAGAAATAATAAGAATGGATAGAGCAAGACAAAATAAAGGAGTGATTATTCTTGTAATTGATGTTGTGATCATGTGATGTACTATTTGATTCTTGGAGGATAATTTAAGGTGAAAATGAACAGAATTGAGTGGAGCTTTAATTTTGACAAGTCTAACAACTCTAATTTATATTATAAATAGATAGTTTAAATTTAGATTTATTATTTTTTATATAGACTTTTTTCAGGCTTAAACATGATCTGTTTAAAGTTTGACAAGTTAAACTTATGAGCGTATTTTGTTTTGTGAATTACAAACTTAAAATAATAAACTTAAAAATTCTAAATCAATATTAAATGCATTCTAAAATTTATAATTCATAATTTGTAAATATAATTTATTTATATATTAATTATTGTTAGTCACATATCATAACTATACTTGTAATTTATAAACTTTTTTTTGAATAAAAAAATTAAAAATTTAACTAGTCTTCACTATTGATTACTATTTAATTTTGTTTTAAGTTTAATATAAATGAATAGTTAAAAGTATAAACTAAAAATAATTTATTCTTATAAAAAGATTATTTTAATGAGCCAGCTCACGAATTTTATAAGTTTTTTTTTAATTTATGATCTGGTCTTTTTAATTAATAACTTTTATAAAAAAGTTCAAAGATTTTCGAATCGAGCCACAAGGTCGTATCGAATAATCCAATCCACTTCTATTTTTAGGGACAATTTACATATATTTATTTTTATGTATGTGAAATAGATAATTAAAAATTATTATATAATAATTTAATTAAATATATTAAATTATCACACCGTTTTTAATTATTAATTTCGTATAACTGCACGTGAGTTTTATTTTTTTTTTCTTATTTCTTCTAACAATATCTTCTCAATCTATTGCACATTTTTTTCATGTCATTTTTCTTTAGTTCCATTATCATTCTCTTTTTTATAATTCTCTTCATTTTAGTCATTATTGATGGTTAATAATGATATCAGTAATTATAAAAAGTGTTTAAAAGTAATATTTTAATAATTATAATTAATGCTAAAATAATATAAAATCTTTCTATCTAATCATCTAAAATAACACATTTAAACATTTTTCTTGTTAGCAAAGGTAGCGAAATTGTATTTCAAATAAAGAGACAAAATATTATTATTATTTGATCCAATAGACACTACATCATATAAGCGAAATATTGAATATCATTAGATTTATTGTCAGATTTAGCGTTAAAGTTTTTGACGATTACAAGTAAAAATTCGTCCCTCAAAAAAATTACTATCAGAGTAAAAATTTTGTTATTAAATATGACTGTAAATAGTGACGTAAAATTTTATTTTATTAGCGCCAATATTATCATCGAATTTTAGGCAATAACGAACATCTTACCGCAAATATTTTTGTTAATAAAATTCAAACACGAAACTCTTTTCTCTCACTTTTGCGAACTCTCTCTTCTCTTTTTCTCTCTCTCTCGTCTTTTTGTCTCTCAACTTATTGCCATCACTGTCGCTTCTTGTCACTACCATACTTCTATCAACCTGCAGTAACCATTAGAAGTAATTTTTGTATAATTTTTTTATGAGTTTAGGACTTTGTTAAGTATTTTATTAAATTATTAATTATATTTGTTCAATGAAGTGTGTAATTAAGATTTGTTATGTTAATTTAATGTAATTAGAAATTAAATAATGTTAAAGTAGATTAGAATAGGATGAAATTAAGAGTGCTTGAGTTGTTTGAAGATTTTATTTAAGTATTATATATTAAGAGTGTTTGAGTTGATGAAAGATTTTATTTGAGTTTAGTGAATGGATTTTTTTAATTGCATTAAATTTATATCGTTTATTTTTGTTATATATGCTTGTTGTTAATTTGGTAAAACTAGAATGAGGTTTTAATTAATTGTAAGGTTGGGTTTTATTTATTCCTTTCAAATTAGTTTTTGATGTAATTTCACTTTGTGAATTTAATAAGTTATCTTTTTTATTCGGACGATGCTATTTTTTTTGAGATTAATTGGAATTCGCTTCTTCCGTAGTGTAAAACCCCGCAAAATACTAAATAATTAATTGACAACTAATAAATAAATTAAATGAGAGCGAAAAAGGATTAGAGATTTAATATTTACAATTTGGAGAAATAAAATATTTATGGTATGAATTAAAACACTTATCTTAAAAGTTTTGGTTTAAAATAGGACCAACCGACTAAAGAAATGAAATTAGGCCTTACCGGCCCAAGCCCCATATATATACCCACACTTAATGAGATTTCAGCCATCATTTTCTCCATTTTATTAGAGAAATTCGAAATTGAGAGAAGAGAAAAGAGTAAAGGAGAGAAAACTCTAGCCATTCTCACCTTCAATCCATCATAACTTTTGCTATGGAGCTCCGATTGACGAGCCGTTTACGGCCACGCGAAACTTGTCTCCTCCTCTTCAATTTTATCTAAATATTTTGGTGAGTAACTCAAAATCCCAGCCCCAATTTCTCATTCAAAGCTGAAATTATATTTTTGGTTTGGGTATTGAATATTTTTGGTAATTTTGATGTTGTTATAGAGAGTTCTCTAACTTATGTTCTTGGTGGTATTCATCACTAATTTTAGTGGATAAAGATAAGAAACTCTTTTTCTCTCTTAGTTCATCAATTTATAAAAATTCTAGTTTTTAATATTGTGTTAAATTGTATAATATGGTGTTAGATTGAGTAATTGAAATCTTGGCTTGGTAAAATTTTGGAAAGAAAAATTTGGAAGCTTGAAATTACAACATTAAGATACGGGTGATAGTTTTGAGTAGGCATTATGTAAGGTTATATAAAAACCTAGCTTACTTGCCTTTAGGATAAGTTGAATGGAATTGCTTGTTGGTATACTTAAATAATGGTTAGTATGAGTATTGAGTTAGTTGATATATTTTTCATATAAAATTGAGAGTGGAAATAATGAGGCTTTTATGAATTGAGAGGTTCTATATGATATTGTTGCAATTGGATATTATGATGAATGTTGGTTCTATGTTGCATGAAAATGAGTATGTATATTGAAGTTTTTATCGAAAATTTGGTATATGAATATTGTAATTTGTGTAAATTGGGCCGGAGGCCATGATAGGGTGAGGAATCTCCTATGTGGTAAGTTGAGGTAAGTGGTGTGAAATGTTGTATGAGAATGAGATATATATTTGATGATGATTGGTTGTGGATTTTGTTTGTATGAGTGTGTATGTTGAGATTGTCTTGGAGAATTGGTTAAACGGGAGTTGAATGATTAGAAAGGGTAGAAAATTGATAAATATATTTTGAGAGAGCTTAGAAGTGGTATTGGAATGGTTTTGAACTGAATTAGAACTGGAATTAGTGAAAATTGTTATGCAGAAATGTTTGGGTAAAAATGAATTTTTAACAAAATTCGGATCTCAAAATTCTATAGAACTTGTTTTAAATGAAAATTGGGTTTGTCTATTTTATGATGTTCAAAGAATGGACGGAAAATGATTTTTAACAAAAAAGTTATGAACGTTTAAAACTGAATTTTGCAGAAGTTGCAGAAGACTGAGGTCATGCGTATGCACGACTTGCGTTTCCAGAGCTGAATGTTTTTTGTGCGCATGCACAAAAGAGAACTCGTGCGTACGCATGAGGCATGCATACACACGAATGTCCTGTCTCACTAAAAATGTGATTTTTAACTGTTTATTTGCCTATTCAACTCTGTTTTTTTTTTCACTTTTGTAACCCCTATTTGAGATCTGATAACTATTTTATATGATTTGAAACTAATCTTATTCCTCTAAATTGTTTTCTTAACATTTCAAACTTCCGTAAATCTTATAATGAGTATAGAGGATAATGAAAATAAAATGATATGATTGAATGATGAGATTGAGTTGATTCGAGAAGATAATGAGGATGAGATGATATGATTGAATGATGAAATTGATTTGATTTGAGAGGATGATGAGGATGAGATTATATGATTAAATGATTAGATTGAGATTATTCGAGAGGATAATGAGAATGAGATGATATGATTAAATGATGAGATTGAGTTGATTTGAGAGGATAATGAGAATAAGATGACATGAGTGAATGATGAGGCTGAGTTTATTCGAGAGGATAACGAGAATGAGTTGATTGATATTTGAGCTTCTAGGGTAGATACAAGGATTGTGAGTTTGTCCTGCTTGCTTCCAGTTGGTATTTGAGCTTCTGGGGCTAGATGCAAGGATTATAGTTTTGTCCCGCTTGCTTTCAGCCGGTATTTGAGCTTCTGGGATAGATGCAAGGATCGTGGTGTTGTCCCACTTGCTCCCAGTTGATATTTGAGCTTCTAGGGTAACATGCAAGGATGGTGGTTTTGTCCCACTTGCTTTTGGTCGGAATTAAGACTTTGTTGACCTCTGTCACAAGATGTAGACGGGCACTTATACCTTCCTGGCTGTTTTCTCCATGGATATTGATCAATGAATATGATTTTGAGTTTGAGCTTAGGGATGCACGCACCGAGGGACTGTCCAGGGTTAGCTACCGGACATGTCGGGTTTGGCTGTATAACTAACAGATGAGTTTATTGGCCATAGGACAGGCATACATCATCTGTATTTGTGTGTATTGTTTGGGTGTGCATCTTGTATCTGGCTTGCCTATTTGAATAATTGTATCTATATGCTAATTGAACAAGTTGCTTTATCTATTCTCTCTATTTTTGTATTCCTTGTATTGTCTTGTATGTGTTTGCACAACTGAGAGATCTCTTATGCTGACATTGGTGACGCTGAAAGTTGTTCTTGATGAGAGGTGGTGATTAAGATTTGTGAAAAAACTGAGAATAAATTGATAATATTGAAACTAAATTTTAATATTGAATTACTAAATGACTTGGAAATCTATGATATTGAGAGAGATGATGATTTGTATAAGGAAAAACTAAGATTTAAAGATCACTAATATAGTTAAGATTTAGTTTATCTACCTTAATCAGATTAGTAAGAACCCTGGGCTTGAACTTTGTGTGATTGGAGATTAAAATTGCCTAGCAGGTTCATGTGGTTTTACATAGTCTCTATTTAGAATTATTGTCCTGCTGAGAACCCCGTAAGGGATGATGTTCTCACCCGTTTCAGAAATTATTACATTTCAAATGCAAATCCCGGCACTTCTCAGTGAGTGGGAGGTTTATCTAGAAGGACAACGAAGAAGACCTTTTATTCTGCTGTAATTTTAGACTCTCTCATTCTTTTGGAAATACTTATATTATGCACTTGTTTTGAAGACTTGCTTTATAGGCTTATGACGTATTTTGGAGAGATAAGTTATGCCTATCCAACTGTTTTACTGTTGTAACTCTAACCGGTCTAGTTTTTGCTGCCAAGACTAGTTGATACTTATATATACTTATATATGTCTCTTTACTCTTATTCTTCCTTTGAGCTTTTAATTATCTACCTACTTCTGACGTGCTTATATATATAAATTATCGAGTGTGAGCGATCGATGAATTGTCTTTTTCTCGAGTTTTAAATCCTTTCACAGGCTTCTAGTATAATATTCCTTTATATATATATACGTATTTGTATCTTAACCTTGTGTCGTAGCACCAAACCATAATTGAATTATGACTTAAGCATAAGGCAATAAATGGTAGGGTGTTGCATTATGGTATCAGAGTAGTTCATCCTTGTAAGCCAGAGGAATGGACTGCTTATGCTTCTGAGCATACTTTGAGTCGTGTTTATATGCTATTTAGGATATTTGATTGATAAACATAGCATAAAGTTCATGAGCATACTTTTGGAAAATTGAAGCACTTAACTTGAAATATTGAGACTGATAATTGAATTATGACTTAAGCGTAAGACAATAAATGGTAGGGTGTTACACGTAGTCTGTGTAGTCATATTCCAAGTTAGTTTTCTATCTCTGAATATAATAAATTATTTAAGTTTTATGTCGGACTTACTTTTTCTAGGATAGAGTTTTAAGATGAAAGTGGGAGAAGGTTGCATAGTGGCGCCTTCTTGAAACCCTTGTTTGTTGGAAAATTGTGGAGTTATAAGGTGTTGCACACTAGAACGGCTAGGATTTGATGTTTGATTGAATGCGTATTTATTCTAATTTATGCCTGCAGCTATTTTCTCTGCTGAATTTTTATTTAAATTTTTTAAAACATGTTTGGTTTGGGAAAAAAATAATAATTAAATTTGGTGGGAGATTCTAATTATAAAAGAAACTCTGTCAAATTTTCTAAAAATTTTAATAAGTTGTGTTAGTTATTGGTTGAATTCTAGGGTGTTTGTTGCAAAATGATTCCAAGCCACCGTCTATGATGTATGATAGGGATATTGATGGACCAGGGGTTTAAAACTTGAGTTCTTTGAGGGGGTTGATGAGTTTATTGCGTATATCTTCAACATAGAACCGTTTAAGTCTCAAGGGGTATCTAAGTGTTCGTGCTATAAGTGTCGGCTGACTAAGTGGTTAGGACCTTCGGATATAACACTTCACCTCTACCGTAATGGATTCAAGGATGGATATTGGATGTGGACGGAACACAGAGAAGTGGATGAGCAGGGAATTAATCGGTCTACCTCAAATTCCAATAGGTCTGCGGGTCAATCAACGAGAGTTCAGGTGGTTAGAGAACTAAACATCAAAGAAATGAATTGGGATGGTAACCAAGTGAGATACAATGAGATGGTATTTGATACAATTGGTGTTACTGATATGGAAGATGCTAAACAAGAGCTTAATCCGGAGGCAAAGAGATTTTATCATCTGTTAGAATCTGCTACAAAAGCTTTGTTCGAGGGGTGCATTCATTCGAAATTATTTGTATGTGTTAGAATAATGAGTATTAAGTTTGATTCAAATCATACGTAAGAGTCTTTTGATAAATAGACAACCCTTTGCAATGAATTAGTACCTATTGGGACTATTGGCATCCCTAGAGCCACTACGAAGCAAAGAAGTTAGTTTCAAAATTAAGTCTAAATTCAGTGAAAATTGATTGTTGTTTGAATGGTTGTATATTTTATTAAAAGGAGGATGTATATTTAATTGCTTGTAGATTTTATGATGCACCGAGGTTTCAAGTTGAAAGAGAATGGATTGGTAAACGGCGGGTAAAGAGAGTTCCAAACAAACAATTGCACTACTTGCCCATAATTCCTAGTCTAAAACGATTGTATGCATCAATGAGTTCGGCCCCTTACATGGCATGGAATAATAACAACAAGAGAGATAATGGTTTTATGATGCACTGATGAGCGGATAATTTATACGCTTTTTGGCATTGTTTTTATATAGTTTTCAGTATGATTTAATCAATTTTTAGTATATTTTTATTAGTTTTTAACAAGGTTCTGAAAATTGGTTCGAACCGACCGGTCGAACCGTGAACCGATAAAGAAAGCGGTTTGGACAGAAGCTATAACCGCTTGTTTTAAAAACCGTAAATGAATCGCTGAACCGGCCGGGAACCGCCCAGTCGAACCGAACCGGGACCCGGCCGGTTTTCTCCTTTTTAACATGAACGGCGCCGTTTCATTCATTAAGATAACGCAAGAACCCTAATCTCCTCACTCACTCACGCAGTCACTCCTTACTAGAGTACCAGGCAGCATCATCTCTTCCTTCTCACTCCTCTCTCACTCCCTCCCTTGCTCCGTCCAACATCCGTCGTGTCACTGCCGCCGTCCGTGTTTCTCCAGCGTCGTCACAACGCCTCTGTTCAGCCGCTTTTCGCCGCGCTTCCGTGTCTATTTTGTCGAGCTTTCCCTCTGTTTTGCCGTGCTTTTTCCGCCATTTTGCCGTGCTTCCGCCGCGCTCCAGCCATCGCCTTCCGGCCTCTGTTCAGCTTCGGTTCCGTTGCGTGGTACAACCTCTGTGCAGACGTCGTTTCACCACTGCTCAGCCTCCTTTCCGCCGCAGCTCAGCCCTCTGTTCAACCATCTCCATCGAGTTATAAAGTTCTAGCTCCCTCTCCCTCCTCTATTTTTAGTTATTGTTTTAGTTTGTCGTTGTTTTAATTGTTAGGTTGCTGTTCCAGACTTAGAGCTTTTGTTTTTCATTGGTTTGCTGTTTTGTTAACTTGTTTTGATTATTAACTCGTTTTGTGATGTTCTTGATTTGATTATTAACTGGTTTTGATATTTTCTTGATCTTATTAATTTGTTAATTTAATAAATTGTTATGGTGTTGTTCTTGACCTTGTGATTGTTAGATTGTTGTGTTTTTATATCAGTGGTAGATTTTGATCTATGTCTGTCAATCTTTAGTACCCCAGAAGCATAATCTCCCAAAGGTGAATTATTTTTTATTTATTTCTTGGAAAAAATTTAATTTTGTTTACTCCCCGTGAATTTTGATAGCCATCAAGAGTGGAAGAAATCTTTTGAGGATGCAGAATATAGCATCTTTGATGTAATCCACAATGCAATTGATGCGGCTGCTTTAGATTATCCCAAAATGTTGAATATATTGTTTTGTATTTGCTCTGTTGCCATTAGTCCGTCTTTATTTTTAATTATCCAGCACTAAACTAATTCAACTGATCCTGCTAAACTGAATTGTGAACTTTGGTTAATAATTGTTGTTTACTGATTACTGAAACTGAACTGATTTTTGGAGAATTTCTTGATTCCTCTTACAAAGATTCTACAAGATAAATTTGAAATGGAATTGTTTGTTTTTCTGTTTCCATATACATATTTATTATGCCATTAAACATGTTCATGAATTGGACAATTTCTGCAGAAAAACTTAGTAAAGAATAAATAACTTCAACATAACAGGATTGAACACCTTTATCTACAGGTTTTGAGGGGCCATCGAAACATGCAAGATCTTTTTCCAAATATTTTGCTAGACCTATATGATTAGCCTTCTCTCTTACATTTCTTTTTAGTGCACTACTATGACAAACCTCAGAAGCATGTTAAAGGAGTTCCCTATACAGGTATCCCTGTTTTTCTCTTAGTGCAATATAGACAAGTGAAGGTCTCATCTGATATTCTCACAATGTGAATTCCCTTCTTGAGCTCTTCATAAGATTCATCTACATACCATGAACTTATTTGAGGTGCACTTGCACTAGTATCCGTGTTAGATGTGGAGCAATGAGCCATTACAATTTCTCCCAGCCAAGGTATTACAATAATTGAAACACAGATATTAACACTAGAACAATGTACAAATGGTTGCCATTTTGATTTACCTATCGCTTCCATGAAAAAAATAAAAAAAATAAACATTGTGAAGTACCGAATTTCTTCAAAAAATTCTCTAATTTAATCAAATTTAATGTGTTTATTTATATTTATTTATTATTTTATTATAAAACGGTTTTTTCGGTTCAATCACGGTCGAACCAATTGAACCTATGAACCAGTGAACCAGTAACTAGAACGGTTCGATGACCGGTTCGATTTTTAGAACCTTGGTTTTTAAGCAAAATTCACATTTCTGGACTTTACTATGAGTTTGTGTAATTTTCTGTGATTTCAGGTATTTTCTGGCTGAAATTGAGGGACCTGAGCAAAAATCTGATTCAGAGGCTGACAAAGGACTGCAGATGCTGTTGGATTCTGACCTCCCTACATTCGAAGTGAATTTTCTAGAGCTACAGAACTCTAAATGGCGCACTCTCAATTGCGTTGGAAAGTAGACATCTAGGGCTTTCCAGTAATATATAATAGTTTATACTTTGCGCGAGTTTTGATGACTGGTGCACGAAATTGTGATCACTATTTTTCACAACTCAAATAATCCCCGGGGATTATTTGAGTTGTGAAAAGTAGTGATCACAATTTCGTGCACCAAGTTTTTGGCGCCATTGAGAGCGCGCCAATTGGGCTTCTGTAGCTCCATAAAATCCACTTCGAGTGCAGGGAGGTCAGAATCCAACAGCATCTGCAGTCCTTTTCAGTCTCTGAATCAGATTTTTGCTCAGGTCCCTCAATTTCAGCCAGAAAATACCTGAAATCACAGAAAAACACACAAACTCATAGTAAAGTCCAGAAAAGTGAATTTTAACTAAAAACTAATAAAAATATACTAAAAACTAACTAAATCCTACTAAAAACATACTAAAAACAATGCCAAAAAGCGTACAAATTATCCGCTCATCACAACACCAAACTTAAATTGTTGCTTGTCCTCAAGCAACTGAAAATCAAATAAGATAAAGAGAAGAGAATATGCAATGAATTCCAAAAACATCTATGAAGATCAGTATTAATTAGATGAGCGGGGCTTTTAGCTTTTTACCTCTGAACAGTTTTGGCATCTCACTCTATCCTTTGAAATTCAAAATGATTGGCTTCTATAGGAACTCAGAATCCAGATAGTGTTATTGATTCTCCTAGTTAAGTATGATGATTCTTGAACACAGCTACTTTATGAGTCTTGGCCGTGGCCCAAAGCACTCTGTCTTCCAGTATTACCACCGGATACATACATGCCACAGACACATAATTGGGTGAACCTTTTCAGATTGTGACTCAGCTTTGCTAGAGTCCCCAATTAGAGGTGTCCAGGGTTCTTAAGCACACTCTTTTTGCCTTGGATCACAACTTTATTTCTTTCTTTTTCTTTCTTTTTCTCTTTCTCCCTTTTTTTTTGTTTTTTTTCTCGCTTCTTCTTTTTTTTGTATTCACTGCTTTTTCTTGCTTCAAGAATCATTTTTATGATTTTTCAGATCCTCAGTAACATGTCTCCTTTTTCATCATTCGTTCAAGAGCCAACATTCATGAACCACAAATTCAAAAGACATATGCACTGTTCAAGCATACATTCAGAAAACAAAAGTATTGCCACCACATCAAAATAATTAATCTGTTATAAAATTCAAAATTCATGCAATTCTTCTCTTTTTCAATTAAGAACATTTTTCATTTAAGAAAGGTGATGGATTCATAGGACATTCATAACTTTAAGGCATAGACACTAAGACACTAATGATCACAAGACACAAACATAGATAAACATAAGCATGATTTTTCGAAAAACAAGAAAATGAAGGACAAGGAGATTAAAGAACGGGTCCACCTTAGTGATGGCGGCTTGTTCTTCCTCTTGAAGATCTTATGGAGTGCTTGAGCTCCTCAATGTCTCTTCCTTGCCTTTGTTGCTCCTCTCTCATGATTCTTTGATCTTCTCTAATTTCATGGAGGAGGATGGAATGTTCGTGGTGCTCCACCCTTAGTTGTCCCATGTTGGAACTCAATTCTCCTAGGGAGGTGTTGATTTGCTCCCAATAGTTTTGTGGAGGAAAGTGTATCCCTTGAGGCATCTCAGGGATTTCATGATGAGTGAGATCTCTTGTTTGCTCCATCCTTTTCTTAGTGATGGGCTTGTCCTCATCAATGGGGATGTCTCCCTCTATGTCAACTCCAACTGAATAACAGAGGTGACAAATGAGATGAGGAAAGGCTAACCTTGCCAAGGTAGAGGACTTGTCCGCCACCTTATAAAGTTCTTGGGCTATAACCTCATGAACTTCTACTTCTTCTCCAATCATGATGCTATGGATCATGATGGCCACCGGTTGCTAGTGGGAATGATTGAGCGTTGGATAAACTCCAACCATCCCCTAGCTACGGGCTTGAGGTCATGCCTTCTCAATTAAACCGGCTTTCCTCTTGAATCTCTCTTCCATTGGGCGCCCTCTTCACAAATGACTGTGAGGACTTGGTCCAACCTTTGATCAAAGTTGACCCTTCTAGTGTAAGGGTGTTCATCTCCTTGCATCATAGGCAAGTTAAATGCCAACCTTACATTTTCCGGACTAAAATCTAAGTATTTCCCCCGAACCATTGTAAGCCAATTCTTTGGGTCCGGGTTCACACTTTGATCATGGTTCTTGGTGATCCATGCATTGGCATAGAACTCTTGAACCATTAAGATTATGACTTGTTGAATGGGGTTGGTAAGAACTTCCCAACCTCTTCTTCGAATCTCATGTCGGATCTCCGGATATTCACTCTTTTTGAGTTTAAAAGGGACCTCGGGGATCACCTTCTTCAAGGCCACAACTTCATAGAAGTGGTCTTGATGCACCCTTGAGATGAATCTCTCCATTTCCCATGACTCGGAGGTGGAAGCTTTTGCCTTCCCTTTCCTCTTTCTAGAGGTTTCTCCGGCCTTGGACGTCATAAATGGTTATGAAAAAACAAAAAGCAATGCTTTTACCACACCAAACTTAAAAGGTTTGCTCGTCCTCGAGCAAAAGAAGAAAGAAGAGAATAGAAGAAGAAGAAATAGAGGAGATGGAGGTGGCTTTGTGGTTCGGCCAAAGGGGGGAGAAGTAGTGTTTAGGGTGTGTGAAAGTGAAGGAATGAAGATGGGTTTATATAGGGGTGGAGAGAGGGGTAGGGTTCGGTTATAGGAGGGTGGGTTTGGGAGGGAAATTGGTTTGAATTTGAATGGTGAAGTAGGTGGGGTTTTATGAAGGATGGATGTGAGTGGTGAAGAGAAAGATGGGATTTGATAGGTGAAGGGTTTTTAGGGAAGAGGTGTTGAGGTGAATGGGTAAAGAAGAGAGAGAGTGGTAAGGTAGGTGGGGATTCTGTGGGGTCCACAGATCCTGAGGTGTCAAGGAAAAGTCATCCCTGTACCAAGTGGCGAGCAAAAATGCTCTTCATGCCAATTCTGGCGTTAAACGCCGGGCTAGTTCCCATTTCTGGCGTTTAACGCCAACTTCTTGCCCTTTCCTGGCGTTTAACGCCAGTCTGGTGCCCCTTTCTGGCGTTAAACGCCCAGAATGGTGCCAGACTGGGCGTTAAACGCCCATTTGCTGCCTTTACTGGCGTTTAAACGCCAGCAAGGTCTTCCTCCAGGGTGTGCTATTTTTCTTTCTATTTTTTCATTCTGTTTTTGCTTTTTCAATTGATTTTGTGACTTCTCATGATCATCAACCTACAGAAAACATAAAATAACAAAGGAAAATAGATGAATATAACATTGGGTTGCCTCCCAACAAGCGCTTCTTTAATGTCAGTAGCTTGACAGAGGGCTCTCATGGAGCCTCACAGATACTCAGAGCAATGTTGGAACCTCCCAACACCAAACTTAGAGTTTGAATGTGGGGGTTCAACACCAAACTTAGAAGTTGGTTGTGGCCTCCCAACACCAAACTTAGAGTTTGACTGTGGAGGCTCTGTTTGACTCTGTTTTGAGAGAAGCTCTTCATGCTTCTTCTCCATGGTGACAGAGGGATATCCTTGAGTCTTAAACATAAAGGATTCTTCATTTACTTGAATGATCAATTCTCCTCTGTCCACATCAATCACAGCCTTTGCTGTGGCTAGGAAGGGTCTGCCAAGGATGATGGATTCATCCATGCACTTCCCAGTCTCTAGGACTATGAAATCAGCAGGAATGTAATGGTCTTCAATTTTTACCAGAACATCCTCTACAAGTCCATAAGCTTGTTTTCTTGAATTGTCTGCCATCTCTAGTGAGATTCTTGCAGCTTGCACCTCAAAGATCCCTAGCTTCTCCATTACAGAGTGAGGCATGAGGTTTACACTTGACCCTAGGTCACACAGAGCCTTCTTAAAGGTCATGGTGCCTATGGTACAAGGTATTGAAAACTTCCCAGGATCTTGTCTCTTTTGAGGTAATTTCTGCCTAGACAAGTCATCCAGTTCCTTGGTGAGCAAAGGGGGTTCATCCTCCCAAGTCTCATTACCAAATAGCTTGTCATTTAGCTTCATAATTGCTCCAAGATATTTAGCAACTTGCTCTTCAGTGACATACTCATCCTCTTCAGAGGAAGAATACTCATCAGAGCTCATGAATGGCAGAAGTAAATCCAATGGAATCTCTATGGTCTCAGTGTGAGCCTCAGATTCCCATGGTTCCTCATTAGGGAACTCATTGGAGGCCAGTGGACGTCCATTGAGGTCTTCCTCAGTGGCGTTCACTGCCTCTTTCTCCTCTCCTAGTTCGGCCATGTTGATGGCCTTACACTCTCCTTTTGGATTCTCTTCTGTATTGCTTGGAAGAGTACTAGGAGGGAGTTCAGTAATTTTCTTGCTCAGCTGACCCACTTGTGCCTCTAAGTTTCTAATGGAGGACCTTGTTTCAGTCATGAAACTTTGAGTGGTTTTGATTAGATCAGAAACCATGGTTGCTAAGTCAGAGTGGTTCTGCTTAGAATTCTCTGTCTGTTGCTGAGAAGATGATGGAAAAGGCTTGCCATTGCTAAACCTGTTTCTTCCACCATTATTGTTGTTGAAACCTTGTTGAGGTTTCTGTTGATCCTTCCATGAGAAATTTGGGTGATTTCTCCATGAAGAATTATAGGTGTTTCCATAGGGTTCTCCCATGTAATTCACCTCTTCCATTGAAGGGTTCTCAGGATCATAAGCTTCTTCTTCAGATGAAGCGTCCTTAGTACTGCTTGGTGCATTTTGCATTCCAGACAGACTTTGAGAAATCAAGTTGACTTGCTGAGTCAATATTTTGTTCTGAGCCAATATGATATTCAGAGTATCAATCTCAAGAACTCTTTTCTTCTGATTTGTCCCATTGTTCACAGGATTCCTTTCAGAAGTGTATATGAATTGGTTATTTGCAACCATTTCAATTAGTTCTTGAGCTTCTGTAGGCGTCTTCTTCAGATGAAGAGATCCTCCAATAGAGCTATCCAAAGACATCTTGGACAGTTCAGACAGACTATCATAGAAAATACCTATGATGCTCCATTCAGAAAGCATATCAGAGGGACACTTTCTGATTAATTGTTTGTATCTTTTCCAAGCTTCATAGAGGGATTCTCCTTCCTTCTGTCTGAAGGTTTGGACTTCCACTCTAAGCTTACTCAATTTTTGAGGTGGAAAGAACTTTGCCAAGAAGGCATTGACTAGCTTTTCCCAAGAGTTCAAGCTTTCTTTAGGTTGTGAGTCCAACCATATCCTAGCTCTGTCTCTTACAGCAAAAGAGAATAGCATAAGTCTGTAAACCTCAGGGTCAACTCCATTGGCAGGGATAGAGATGCTTCTCCCATAGAAGTCGGGAGTAGGTGCAATAAAGTCACCCAGCACCTTCCTTGCATTGTTGGCATTGTTGTTGTTTTCGGCTGCCATGGGTTCTTCTTCTTTGAAGATTTCTGTTAGGTCCTCTACAGAGAGTTGTGCCTTAGCTTCTCTTAGCTTTCGCTTCAAGGTCCTTTCAGGTTCAGGATCAGCCTCAACAAGAATGTTTTTGTCTTTGCTCCTGCTCATATGAAAGAGAAGAGAACAAGAAAGTATGAAATCCTCTATGTCACAGTATAGAGACTCCTTGAGGTGTCAGAGAAAAAGAAAAATAGAAGGAAGAAGTAGAGAATTCAAACTTATCAAGAAAGATGGAGTTCGAATTGTGCATCAAGGAATAGTGTTAGTCCATAAATAGAAGGATGTGAGAAGAAGGGAAGAAATTTTCAAAAATTAAGTAAAAGATTTTAAAAACATTTTGAAGAATACTAATTGATTTTCGAAAACTAAGAGTGGAAAAGAAATCAAGTGATTTTTGAAAAAGATTTTGAAATTAGAAATCAAAAAGATATGATTGAAAACTATTTTGAAAAAGATGTGATTAAAAAGATATGTTTGAAAAGTTATGGTTTTAAAAAGATGTGATTGAGAAGATATGATTTGAAAAACAATTTAAAAAGATTTGATTTTAAAAATTAATGACTTGGCTAACAAGGAAAGATATGATTCAAACATTAAACCTTTCTCAACAGAAAAGGCAACATACTTGAAATGTTGAATCAAATCATTAATTGATAGCAAGTATTTTTGAAAATGGAAAGAAATTGATTTTGAAAAAGATTTGATTGAAAAGATATGATTTGAAAAAGATTTGATTTTGAAAAATTTTGAAAACCTGAAAAAAAATTTGAATTAAAAACAGAATCTTCCCTCTTGTGCCATCCTGGCGTTAAACGCCCAGAATGGTGCACATTCTGGCGTTTAACGTCCAAAGCACTACCCTTTTGGGCGTTAAACGCCCAGCCAGGCACCCTGGCTGGCGTTTAAACGCCAGTTTGCCTTCTTCACTGGGCGTTTTGAACGCCCAGCTTTTTCTGTATAATTCCTCTGCTGTATGTTCTGAATCTTCAATTCTCTGTATTATTGACTTGAAAAGACACAAATTAAAAATATTTTTTTTTTGGATTTTTAATAATGAGGAATAATCAAAATGCAACTAAAATCAAATAACAATGCATGCAAGACACCAAACTTAGAAGTTTGTATACTAACAAAATGAAATATGCATATGAGAAACAACAAAACACTCAAGTCAAGAGAATTTAAAGATCAGAGCAATGAAATCATCAAGAACATCTTGAAGATCACTTAAGACACATGAATGAATGCAAGAAGAACAGAAACATGCAATTGACACCAAACTTAACATGAGACACTAGACTCAACAAGAAACATACAATATTTTTGGTTTTTATGATTTTGTAAAAAAAAAATTTGGATTTTTCGAAAATTAAGTGGAAAAGAAAATAAAGATATCAAAATTCTTAATGAGAATTTCAGGAATCATGCAATGTTAGTCTAAAGCTTTAGTCTAAAGAAATTAGACATGGCTAGCCAAGCTTCAGCAGGACATTGCATTCAAGAGCTAAATTGATGAAAATCAACCAGCTTTGGTGATGATAAAAACATCACCTTGAAACACTAGAATTCATTCTTAAGAACTCTGAAAAATACCTAATCTAAGCAACAAGATGAACCGTCAGTTGTCCAAACTCGAAACAATCCCCGGCAACGGCGCCAAAAACATGGTGCACGAAATTGTGATCACTACTTTTCACAACTCAAATAATCCCCGGGGATTATTTGAGTTGTGAAAAGTAGTGTTCATAATTTCGTGCACCAAGTTTTTGGCGTCGTTGAGAGCGCGCCAATTGGGCTTCTGTAGCTCCAGAAAATCCACTTCGAGTGCAGGGAGGTCAGAATCCAACAGCATCTGTAGTCCTTTTCAGTCTCTGAATCAGATTTTTGCTCAGGTCCCTTAATTTCAGCCAGAAAATACCTGAAATCACAGAAAAACACACAAACTCATAGTAAAGTCCAGAAAAGTGAATTTTAACTAAAAGCTAATAAAAATATACTAAAAACTAACTAAATCCTACTAAAAACATACTAAAAATAATGCCAAAAAGCGTACAAATTATCCGCTCATCAATGACGTAAAATAGCGTCAAAACGCCAGCTCTCTGCCCTTTTCTGGCGTCAAAACGCCAGAACTGGCATAAAAGTTGGAGTTAAACACCCAAACTAGCACCAAAGCTGGTGTTTAATTCTAAGGAAGACCTCTACACGTGTAAAGCTTAATGCTCAGCCCAAGCACACACCAAGTGGGCCCGGAAGCGGATTTCTGCATCATTTACCTATTTCTGTAAACCCTAGTAGCAAGTTTCATTATAAATAGGACCTCTTACTATTGTATTTTTACATTCTGAATGATATATTTTCATATTTGGGGAGGCTGGCCATTCGGTCATGCCTGGACCTCCAGACCACTTATGTATTTTCAACGGTGGAGTTTCTACACACCATAGATTAAGGTGTGGAGCTCTGCTGTACCTCGAGTTTCAATGCAAGTATTACTATTTTCTATTCAATTCAAGCTTATTCTTGTCCTAAGATATTCACTCGTACTTCAACATGATGAATGTGATGATCCGTGACACTCATCATCATTCTCACCTATGAACGCGTACCTGACAACCACTTCCGTTCTACCTTAGATCGAGCGTATATCTCTTAGCCTCCATTCCGAAAGATCGGAGTCTTCGTGGTATAAGCTAAGATTATTGGCAGCTATTCTTGAGATCCGAAAAGTCTAAACCTTGTCTGTGGTATTCGAGTAGGATTTAGGAAGGGATGACTGTGACGAGCTTCAAACTTGCGAGTGTTGGGTGTAGTGACAGACGCAAAAGGATCACTGGATTCTATTCCAACATGATCAAGAACCGACAGATGATTAGCCGTGCGGTGACAGTGCATTTGGTCCATTTTCACTGAGAGGACGGGAAGTAGCCATTGACAACGGTGATGCCCAACATACAGCTTGCCATGGAAAGGAGTATGAAGGATTGGATGAAGGCAGTAGGAAAGCAGAGATCCAACAGGAACAAAGCATCTCTATGCACTTATCTGAAATTGTCGCCAATGAATTACATAAGTATCTTTATCTTTACTTTATGTTTTATTTATCCTTTAATTATCAAAACTCTATAACCATTTGAATCCGCCTGACTGAGATTTACAAGGTGACCATAGCTTGCTTCAAGCCGACAATCTCCGTGGGATCGATCCTTACTCACGTAAGGTTTATTACTTGGACGATCCTGTGCACTTGCCGGTTAGTTGTGCGAAGTTGTGAAAAAGAGTTGAGATTACAATTGTGCATACCAAGTTGTTGGCGATATTGTGTATCACAATTTCGTGCACCAAGTTTTTGGCGCCGTTGCCGGGGATTGTTCGAGTTTGGACAACTGATGGTTCATCTTGTTGCTCAGATTAGGTAATTTTTATTTTCTTTTCAAAAAAGTTTTCAAAAATCTTTCAAAATTTTTCTTCTTTTTCGTTTTTCCAAAATTAATTTTCGAAAAACCCAAAAAAAATTCATAAAATCATAAAAACTCAAAAATATTTCATGGTTCTTGTTTGAATCTAGGGCCAAATTTTAAGTTTGGTGTCGATTGCATGATTTTAATTGTCTTGCAATTTTCGAAACACATGCATTGTGTTCTTGATGATCTTCAAGTCGTTCTTGATGAATTGCCTTGTTTGATCTTCATGATTTACTGATTTGCACTGCATGATGTTCTACATATGCATTCTTGCATTCATATGGCTCAAACATGAGAAAGTTCTAAGTTTGGTGTCCTCCATGTTTTCTTTCATTAAGAAAACTGAGTTCTTGATGTTCATCTTGATCTTCAAGATTGTTATTGGTGCTCATCTTGACGTTCATAATGTTCTTGCATATATCTTGTGTTTTGATCCAAGAATTATATGTTTTGACTCATTTTGTTGTTTTTCAAAATTGAAAACATATCTTCTTGAATAAAGGATTTAGCAAAATGAAGATCCAAGAATATAAAGCAGAGAAATTACAAAGAAAATGCTGGGCGTTCAAAACACCCAGTGAAGAAGGAAAACTGGCCTGGCTGGGCGTTTAAATGCCCAAACCATGCAGCAATTGGGCGTTAAACGCCCAAAATATGCAGCTCCTGGGCGTTTAACGCCAGGATGACACAAGGAGAGGAATTTTGTTTTCAAATCAAATCTTTTTCAAATCTTCATATTTTTTCAAAAATCAAATCTTTTTCAAATCAAATATCTTCAATCATATCTTTTTCAAAATCATATCTTTTCAAACATATCTTTTTCAAAAATCAAATCTTTTCCTCATATTTTTCAAAAATCTTGATTCAAAAATTTCAAGTTTGTTACTTCCTGGTTAAGAGAGATTCAATATTTGAAATTTAGAATCATATCTTTTAGTTCTTGTCAATCAAGTCATTAATTTTAAAAATCAAACCTTTTTAAATTATTTTTCAAAAATATCTTTTTCAAATCACATTTCTTTTTAATTCTAATTTTAAAATCTTTTTATAACTTCTTATCTTTTTCAACTTTATTTCTTATCTTTTTCAAAACTACAACCAATTTTTCAAAAATTTATTTTAAATTTTATTCTTTTTATTTTCGAAAATTCTCCACCCTCTCTTATCTTTTTCTATTTAAACACTAACATTCCTCCTCCATTGTCAATTCGAACTCCATCTCTCTTTGTGTGTTTGAATTCTTCCTTACCTACCTCATCCTTCCATTCTTGTTTTCCTCTGACACCTCAAGGAATCTCTATACAGTGACATAGAGGATTCCATATTTTCTTTGTTTTCTTCTCTTTCATATGAGCAGGAACAAAGATAAAGGCATACTTGTTGAAGCTGATCCTGAACCTGAAAGGACTCTGAAGAGGAAGCTAAGAGCAGCTAAAGCACAAAACTCTGAAGAGGACCTCACTGAAATTTTCAAAAAGAAAGCAGCAAAAGAAACAATTATGGCCGAACCAAACAACAATGCAAGGAAGATGCTTGGTGATTTTACTACACCAACTTCTAACTTCTATGGAAGAAGCATCTCAATCCCTGCCATAGGAGCAAACAATTTTGAGCTAAAGCCTCAATTAGTTTCTCTATTGCAACAGAACTACAAGTTTCATGGACTTGCATCAAAAGATCCTTATCAGTTTTTAACTGAGTTCCTGCAGATTTGTGATACTGTTAAGACCAATGGAGTTTATCCTAAAGTCTACAAGCTTATGCTTTTCCCTTTTGCTGTAAGAGACAGAGCTAGAACATGGTTGGACTCACAACCCAGAGATAGCCTGGACTCTTGGGATAAGCTAGTCACGGCTTTTTTAGCCAAGTTCTTTCCTCCTCAAAAGCTGAGCAAGCTTAGAGTGGATGTTCAAACCTTCAGACAAAAAGAAGGTGAATCCCTCTATGAAGCTTGGAAAAGATACAAGCAGCTGACCAAAAAGTGTTCTTCTGACATGCTTTCAGAATGAACCACATTAGATATATTCTATGATGATCTGTCTGACTTTTCTAAGATGTCACTGGACCACTCTGCAGGTGGATCCATTCACCTAAAGAAAACACCTGCAGAAGCTCAGGAATTTATTGAAATGGTTGCAAATAACCAGTTCATGTATACCTCTGAGAGGAATCCTGTGAGTAATAGGACGCCTTAAAAGAGAGGAGTTCTTGAAGTTGATGCTCTGAATGCCATACTGGCTCAGAACAAAATATTGACCCAACAAGTCAATATGATCTCTCAGAGTCTGAATGGATTGTAAAATGCATCTAACAATACTAAAGAATCATCTTCTGAAGAAGAAGCTTATGATCCTAAGAACCCTGCAATGGCAGAGGTGAATTACATGGGTGAAGCCTTTAGCAACACCTATAATTCTTCATGGAAAAATCATCCAAATTTTTCATGGAAGGATCAACAAAAGCAAGGCTTCAATAATAACAATGGTGGAAGAAACAGGTTTAGCAATAGCAAACCTTTCCCATCATCATCTCAGCAATAGACAGAGCATTCTGAGCAGAATTCTTCTAGCTTAGAAAATATAGTCTCTGATCTATCTAAGGTCACTCTTAGTTTCATGACTGAAACAAGATCCTCCATTAGAAATTTGGAGGCACAAGTGGGCTAGCTGAGTAAAAGGGTTATTGAAACTCCTCCTAGCACTCTCCCAAGCAATACAGAAGAGAATCCCAAAGGATAGTGCAAGGCCATTGATATAATCAACATGACCGAGACCTTAGAGGAGGAAGAGGACGTGAATCCCAATGAGGAAGACCTCAGGGGACATCCAATGGTCAATACAGAATCCCCTAATGAGGAACCAAAGGAATATGAGGCTCATACAGAGACCATAGAGATTCTCTTGGACCTCCTTTTACCATTCATGAACTCTGATGATTATTCATCTTCTGAAGAAGATGAAGACATTGTTGAAGGGCAAGTTTCCCAATATTTAGGAGTAATCATGAAGCTGAATGCCAAGCTATTTGGTAATAAGACTTGGGAGGAAGAGCCTCCCTTGCTCACCAATGAACTGAATACATTAGTTCAGCAAAATTTACCTCAAAAGAAATAGGATCCTGGTAAATTCTTAATACCCTGTACCATAGGCACCATGACCTTTGAAAAAGCTCTGTGTGACCTGGGGTAAGGGATAAACATGATGTCCCTCTCTGTAATGGAGAGACTGGGAATCTATGAGGTACAAGCTGCCAAATTCTCATTGGAGATGGCAGATAAATCTATGAAAAAGGCTTATGAACTAGTAGAGGACGTGCTAGTGAAGGTTGAAGGCCTTTACTTCCCTGCTGATTTCATAATCCTAGACGCTAGGAGGGGTGAGGATGAATCCATCATCCTTGGAAGACCCTTCCTAGCCACAGCAAGAGCTGTGATTGATGTTGACAGAGGAGAGTTGATCCCTCATGTGAATGAAGAATGCCTTGTAGTAAAGACTCAAGGTTCTCCATCTGTAACCATGGAGAGTAAGCACGAAGAGCTTCTCCCAATACAGAGTCAAACAGAGCCTCCACATTCAAACTTTAAGTTTGGTGTTGGGAGGCCACAGCCAAACTCTAAGTTTGGTGTTGAGAGATCTCAACCATACTCTGATCATCTGTGAGGCTCCATGAGAGCTCACTGTCAAGCTATTGACATTAAAAAAGCGCTTATTGGGAGGCAACCCAATTTTATTTTAATTTTATCTATATTATTTTGTTTTCTTTTAGGTTGATGATCATGTGAAGTCACAAAGACAATTACAAAAATAAAGAAAAAAATCAAAAACAGCATTGAAAACAGCACACCCTCGAGGAAGGACTTACTGGCGTTTAAACGCCAGTAAGGGTAGCAAAATGGGCATTTACACGCCCAATCTGGCACCTTTCTGGGTGTTTAAACGCCAGAACAGGATAGCAAACTGGCGTTTAAATGCCAAAATTGCACTCTAAGGCATTTTGAATGCCCAATTGGAGCAGGGATGAAAATTCCTTGACCCCTCAAGATCTGTGGACCTCACAGGATCTCCACCAACCTCAACTCACTCTCTCTCCTCTTCACACCCTTCACCAATCACCTCCATATCTCTCCCCCAAATACCCTTCACCAATCACTTCCTTAACCCTTTTCATATAAATACCCCTCTCAACTCCTTCATTTTCACACATCATACACACCTTCCCCTTCCCTTGGCCGAACCCTATACACCCTCCATCTCCTCCATTTTCTTCTTCTTCTACATCTTTCTTTCCACTTTTGCTCGAAGACGAGCAAATATTTTAAGTTTGGTGGGTAAAAGCATTGCTTTTTGTTTTTCCATAACCATTTATGGCACCTAAGGCCAGAGAAACCTCTAGAAAGAGGAAAGGGAAGACAACTGCCTCCACCTCTGAGTCATGGGAGATGGAGAGATTCATCTCAAGGGTCCATAGCTTAGTAATAGAGCATTTGACTGCACATCAAGAGAGCCCACTCATGGACCTCAACAAGAGCATGACTGCATGAGGAACTCCCTCATCAAGAAATCCCTGAGATGCCTCAAAGGATGCAATTTTCTCCACACAATTATTGGGAGCAACTCAACACTTCTTTAGAAAGCTTGAGTTACAACATGGACCAATTAAGGGTGGAACACCAAGAACACTCCATCATTCTCCATGAGATTAGAGAAGATCAAAGAGCTTTGAGGGAGGAGCAACAAAGGCAAGGAAGAGACATAGAGGAGCTCAAGAGCACCGTTGCTTCTTCAAGAGGAGGAAGACACCACCCTCACTAAGGTGGACTCATTCCTTAATCTCCTGGTCTATTTATTTTTCTATTTTTCGACTTTATGCTGTAAGTTCTATCTATGTTTGTGTCTGCACTACATGATTATTAGTGTCTAGTGTCTATGTCTTAAAGCTATGAATAACTCCATGAATCCTTCACCTCTCTTAAATGAAAAATGTGCTTAATTACAAAAGAACAAGAAGTACTTGGATTTCAAATTTTATCTTGAAACTAGTTTAATTATTTTGATGTGGTGGCAATACTTTTTGTTTTTTGAATTAATGCTTGAATAGTGCATATTTTTTATCTTATTGTTTATGAATGTTAAAATTGTTGGCTCTTGAAAGAATGATGAACAAAGAGAAATGTTATTGATAATCTGAAAAATCATGAAATTGATTCTTGAAGCAAGAAAAAGCAGTGAAAAAAAAAAGAGAGAGAAAAAAAATATGGTAAAAAAAAAAGAGAAAATAAAAAAAAAGCAAGCAAAAAAGCCAATAGCCCTTTAAACCAAAAGGCAAGGGTAAAAAAGATCCAAGGCTTTGAGCATTAATGGATAGGAGGGCCCAAGGAAATAAAATCCAGGCCTAAGCGGCTAAATCAAGCTGTCCCTAACCATGTGCTTGTGGCATGCAGGTCCAAGTGAAAAGCTTGAGACTGAGTGGTTAAAGTTGTGATCCAAAGCAAAAGAGTGTGTTTAAAAACTCTGGACACCTCTAACTGGGAACTTTAGCAAAGCTAAGTCATAATCTGAAAATGTTCACCCAGTTATGTGTCTGTGGCATTTATGTATCCGGTGGTAATACTGGAAAACAAAGTGCTTAGGGGTCACGGCCAAGACTCATAAAGTAGCTGTATTCAAGAATCAACGTACTGAACTAGAAAAATCAATAACATTATCTAAAATTCTAAGTTCCTATAGATGCCAATCATTCTGAATATCAAAGGATAAAGTGAGATGCCAAAACTGTTCAGAAGCAAAAAGCTACTAGCCTTACTCATCTAATTGGGACTAAGTTTCATTGATATTGTGGGATTCATTGTATATTCTCTTCCTTTTATCCTATTTTGTTTTCAGTTGCTTGGGAACAAGCAACAATTTAAGTTTGGTGTTGTGATGAGTGGATAATTTATACGCTTTTTGGCATTGTTTTTATATAGTTTTCAGTATGATTTTAATCAGTTTTTAGTATATTTTTATTAGTTTTTAAGCAAAATTCACATTTCTGGACTTTACTATGAGTTTGTGTATTTTTCTGTGATTTCAGGTATTTTCTGGCTGAAATTGAGGGACTTGAGCAAAAATCTGATTCAGAGGCTGACAAAGGACTGCAGATGCTGTTGGATTCTGACCTCCCTGCATTCGAAGTAGATTTTCTGGAACTAAATAACTCCAAATGTCGCGCTCTCAATTGCGTTGGAAAGTAGACATCCAGAGCTTTCCAGTAATATATAATAGTCCATACTTTGCGCGAGTTTTGACGACATAAAATGGCATCAAAACGCCAGCTCTATGCCTTTTTCTGGCGTCAAAACGCCAGAACTGGCATAAAAGTTGGAGTTAAACGCCCAAACTGGCACCAAAGCTGGTGTTTAACTCCAAGGAAGACCTCTACACGTGTAAAGCTCAATGCTCAGTCCAAGCACATACCAAGTGGGCCCGGAAGTGGATTTCTGCATCATTTACCTATTTCTGTAAACCCTAGTAGCTAGTTTCATTATAAATAGGACCTCTTACTATTGTATTTTTAAATTTTGGATGATATATTTTCATATTTGGGGTGGCCATGCCTGGACCTCCAGACCACTTATGTATTTTCAACGGTGGAGTTTCTACACACCATAGATTAAGGTGTGGAGCTCTGCTGTACCTCGAGTTTCAATGCAAGTATTACTATTTTCTATTCAATTCAAGCTTATTCTTGTCCTAAGATATTCACTCGTACTTCAACATGATGAATGTGATGATCCGTGACACTCATCATCATTCTCACCTATGAACGCGTGCCTGACAACCACTTCCGTTCTACCTTAGATCGAGCGTATATCTCTTAGCCTCCATTCCGAAAGATCGGAGTCTTCGTGGTATAAGCTAAGATTATTGGCAGCCATTCTTGAGATCCGGAAAGTCTAAACCTTGTCTATGGTATTCCGAGTAGGATTTAGGAAGGGATGACTGTGACGAGCTTCAAACTCGCGAGTGTTGGGTGTAGTGACAGACGCAAAAGGATCACTGGATTCTATTCCAACATGATCAAGAACCGACAGATAATTAGCCGTGCGGTGACAGTGCATTTGGTCCATTTTCACTGAGAGGACGGGAAGTAGCCATTGACAACGGTGATGCCCAACATACAGCTTGCCATGGAAAAGAGTATGAAGGATTGGATGAAGGCAGTAGGAAAGCAGAGATCCAACAGGAACAAAGCATCTCTATGCACTTATCTGAAATTCTCGCCAATGAATTACATAAGTATCTTTATCTTTACTTTATGTTTTATTTATCCTTTAATTATCAAAACTCTATAACCATTTGAATCCGCCTGACTGAGATTTACAAGGTGACCATAGCTTGCTTCAAGCCGACAATCTCCGTGGGATCGACCCTTACTCACGTAAGGTTTATTACTTGGACGACCCAGTGCACTTGCTGGTTAGTTGTGCGAAGTTGTGAAAAAGAGTTGAGATTAAAATTGAACAAGAAGAGTCACCTGTGAGATTGAGTGTTTGGCATCACATCATTAGAATTGCAAGGATCGTCGATAACGGGACAGGGTTTAGATGTTCAAGATATGGCAGGGAGCATAATTGGATGAAATGGAGTATACTTTGGGAGTTGCCTTATTGAAAAGACAACTTAGTTCATCATTGTCTTAACGTGATGCAAATTAAAAAAATGTATTTGATAATATCATGCACACCGTAATGGACAATGTGCGAACAAAAAATAATGATAAGGCAATTTTAGTCTTGGTGGACATTTACAGGTTGCCAAATCTGAATTTAAAGAGATTTGAAAACAACTAGTAGCTAGGCTAAACCAAAGGCAGTGTTCGTTCTAACGAAGGGCCAGAGACAAAATGTATGTAGGTAGATTAGGGGGGATTGATATTTTTCGATGGTTACGCCTCTAACTTAGGTAGGTGTGCAAACGTCTCACAAGGTAAGCTTGCTGTGTTAAAGAGTCATGATTGTCATGTCTTTATAGAATCATTGATTCTTGTCGAGTTCAGAGAACTTCCTACCAACATCTAGAAACTCGTCATAGAAATAAGTAAGTTCTTTAGGGAGTTATGTGCTACAAAACTTAGCATTAATGATCTCACAGTCATGGAGAAGAATATTCCCATCATACTTTGTAAGTTAGAGAGGATATTCCCTCCTGGATTTTTTGATGTTATGAAATACTTAGCAATCCACCTACCATACGAAGCAAGAATATGCGGGCCAGTCCAATTTAAGTGGATGTACCCTTTTAAGAGGATGATTGGATCCTTCAAGCGCATCATGAATAACAGATCTTAGATCGAGGGTAGCATCTGCGAAGCATTCCTAGCTAAAGAAACATCTACATTTTGATCCTTCTATTTTGAGTCTTATGTTGAGTCACGTAAAACAAGAGTTGAAAGGAACGATGAGAGGGGAGAATCCTTGTCAACTGGAACAACCTATCCAATATTTGTTCATGAAGAAGTTGCAATGGGAGTGAGTAGTGAATATTGGTTAGAGAAAAAGAAAATTGATGTCGCACATCTGCATGTGTTGCTTTACTATGACCAGATTTCACCCTACTTGAGGTGAGTTTTTTAAGTAAATATTACAATTAGTAAGATGATAACTTCTTCCTCTAATCAAAACTTCAGTACACTTAAAATTTTATTATTTATCATATTGTATCATAGGTTATTGCAAGAAACAAATCCTGATACATCACTAAACAATTTTTCACATTGGTTCAGAGAATATGTCAGTATCTCTCTAACTGACACAACAGATTGGAAACTAATTGTACTTAGTTCGGACCCAATGAATAAGGACACAAGTTACCTGATATACAATGTTAATGGATATCGGTTTCATTCTTCATAATGGTCGGTGAAAAAGAAAACAAATAAAATCAAGGTATGGGTTCATGGGATGCATGCAATAGTCATTCTAATTGATATGTTATGTTGCACAATATAATTCAATTAAAGTATTTTTGTTGCACTATTTAAAAGGTGTGTGTGTTTAAATGTGAATGGCATGATCCAAGTTCGCGACAGAGATCACGAAAGCACAAGGACTACAATATCACTGAAGTAAATATAACAAAAAAATATAGGCTCTACAATCTTTTTATTCTGCCTCAAAATGCATGATAGGCATACTATATTTGCCTTATCCAAAATCATGCAAGTCTAGTTGGATTATTGTGGTTAAGACTAAGCCAAAAGATCGCATCGAGTTTGATGGGATAGAAGGTCAGCAACCTTACCAAATTGATGACCTAACTCTTTCGAAAATGGTGATCGACACCGGTGATCCAATCACCTTTAAGTCGGCTATTATGGATGATGACATCATTGACCTTAGGGTAGATGACAACACACTACCACTATAGGACAATGATCTTCAAGAAGAAGAAGACGAGTTCGATGATCAGGAAATTACCTCAAAATAGGAGGATGATGAACCAAAGGAAGAATATGATGAATCTGAATAAGGTTAACCTAAATATAGTTTAACTAGCTTGTTGTATGTTTAAATATTATTTAAGTCAGATATAATTACAACACATGCTAGCTGTAAGAATTCGGTTTTTGGTAAATTGACTTTTCTGGCTATTTTGTAATTTATTCTGCAGAATCCTTAACCACGACCCAATAACTATTAGTAAGGCAGGCCCAACGGTAAAAAAACATAAAAATAAAATAGAAAATAGTAATTAATAGGTCAAACCTGACTTTATGAGGGTAATTAACTTTTCTAAGTCAAATTTGACTAGTAAAAAGTAAACACTTGTGTGTCATTAGTTTATTTTTCACACTAGAGACTTTTTGAGCTGGAAATTTACTTTTAGTGACGGCTTTGCGTGCGCCGAAAAAAAGTTAGTAACTGAAAAACTCAGAATCAGTGGTAAAAATTATTTCTACCTTACTAATTATGTCCCAAGATTAATATTAACCATCCATTCATAATTTATTTCTTTAAAAATAAATCTTAGCCATTAAATATTTTACCACACGGTAAAAGTTACCGAGAACTAAATTTTTAACTGGTATTCTGCAAATGACTCCTAGAGATCCTGAATCCTCTTACTTGCCATCCAAGTAACTCGCCCCTCCCTCTTAGCCTCTGGGTCGATAATATCTCAGCCTCTCACCCAGTAACTAACTGCGGTTAATTGTGGATAAACTTAACACAAAAACACTGACCAAACTTTCTTATTTTGACGCCCCTTCTTCATTAATACCTATCCCTTAACCATAGAAATTTTTAGCCCTTTTGCCACAATTAATCTACCTTAAACTTAGATTTTTATTTAAGAAATCATTGATCATAAAATTCATGAAACACTTTATGCATTTTTGCACAAAATGGCCCAGTTTTAGAGAGAGAGAAAAAAAGAGTAAATTCTTGCACTCCTCCAAGTCCCAACCCTCAATCCTATTATTCTTCAAGTATTCTTCAAGAATTCAAGCCATACAAACACATTTTTTGTCCGTTTTCACTAATTATTGCGTTTTTACTGAAAATTAAGCAAGGTAAGCTCTTGTTCCTTCTCTATTTTTTTTTCTGCAGTGATCATGATAAATTCCTGTCCTCTTATGTGTCTAGAAAACCTCTTTTGAAGCCCATATAGAGCACACCCAAGGAGCTATACAAAATTCAAGATCAAAGTAATTAAATTCTAACACCTTTTGCGACACTTTTGGCCAAACAAAAACTGCACCATAGCCAAACATGTTTTAGCCTTTGTGAGAGCATTTTATGGTATTTGAGAGGTTTAGTAACTTAATTAAATAAGAGGTAAGGGTTAGGATTAGTTAGAATATGTTTGTGCTTATTTTCAGTGTTCATATGAGCCACTTTGTAGTGAATTTGTGCTTGTTTTGTAAATCTAAAAATTGTGAGTTATCTCTGTTTTGGTTTGCTAAATATGTGTAATATGTAATATATTTACCTCTAGATTTTGTGTGGTAACAGCCAAAAATATAGAAGTACTTGGGGTTTAAGTTTCAAGCATTAAAAGTCACTAAAAGTGGACAAAAATATAAAATTATGTTTCTTGAAATTTCATAACCTAAAAACCTAAAAAGCAATATGCTCAAGGGTTAAAAGAAGTTTGGAAAAATAATTTTAATCCTATAGAACAAGTAGGTAAGAATAAAACGGGTGTTACGATCATTTTCGGATAAAAAGAGGGTTAAAAATATAATTTAAGTAAGATATAATTAAAATTTTGAAAATAATGGATTTTGGGGTAAAATAGCAATTATATAAATTAGTTAGATCAAAATTATAATCAAAATAAATTTTTTGGTCTAAATAAAAGCAGTAGTAAAAGTTAGGAGTAAAATCATAAAAAGTGGTAATAATTAAAACAAGTAAATAAATCAATAAAGGATAAAATGGTATTTTAGGTCCCTAGAAATAAAATTAGTATTTAATAAAATTAGTATTTAAGGTGAAACAATTGTATAGTACTAAATGAATGGAACATTATCCATTATATAAAATCAAATTCAGAACAGCTTTCTGCATAATGAACCGAACACGTTATTAACGTGAAACAATTGTATAGTACTAAATGAACGGAACACAGAACATTATCCATTATATAAAATCAAATTCAAAACAGCTTTCTGCATAATGAACCGAATACGTTATTAAGGTGAAACAATTGTATAATACTAAATGAACGGAATATTATCCATTATATAAAATTAAATTTAAAACACCTGTGTCTACAATTTAGAGATTATCAATTCAATTCAATTCAATTCAGAACACCTGCGTCCATTCAATTCAATTCAATTCATAATAAACCGAACATGTTATTAAGGTGAAACAATTGTATAGTACTAAATGAACGGAATATTATCCATTATATAAAATCAAATTCAGAACAGCTTTCTGCATAATGAACTGAACATGTTATTAATGTAAAATAATTGTATAGTACTAAATGAATGGAACATTATCCATTATATAAAATTAAATTCAAAATAGCTTTTTGCATAATGAACCGAACATATTATTAAGTTAAAACAATTGTATAGTACTAAATAAACGGAACATTATCTATTATATAAAATCAAATTCAAAACACATGTATCTACAATTTAAAAATTATCAATTCAATTCAATTCAGAATACCTGCGTCCATTCAATTCAATTCAATTCAATTTATCAATTGTGTTTCATTCAATTCGATTGAAAAAATAATCCATTAGCAAAATGTTGGTATTGTTGGTGATGACAATAACGAAAGAGGAGAAGAAAAAGAAGAAGAAAAGAAGGAGGAGGAGAAGCAGAAGAAGAATCTGCGTGCGCGAAGAAGAAGGAGGAGGAGGAGGAGGAGGAAGTATGCGTGAATTTGAAAGAAAAAGAAGAGGACGTATGTGTGTATTTGAAAGAAGAATAAGAAACGCGTATAATGACGCTCTTTTAATGAGAGTGGATTTGGTTGATGTTAGACCTACTTGGATAAACTTGGATGAAAAATACTTGGATGTAGCAACACCTTATTTTTATGATAGATCATTTTTGCGGATGCTCGTTTTAATAGATTTTTTATCGTATAGTTTTTTTTAATCTCCATTTTCAAAATAATTTCATCTTTTAGCAACCAAGGGTTTTCAAAATTATTAAGAATCGGTTTTGCTAAGGAACCAATTAGGAGAATAGTCAACTAGAACTAACTAATTAAAAAATAAAAATTTTGTTATAAAAAAAAAACAATCCCCCACTACTCTAATGTTTCGAATTTTAAAACTAGAAATATAAAGGGTTGGCTTGAGTTGGCTTACGTTATAGTTGGCTCTTTAGTCTTTTTCATTAAAAATACATGAATACTAAAAATAAATAAGTGTTCTAGTACATAATATCAACTATAATCTTTTTCGCCCTCATAATTTAATTTAATTTAATTTTAAATTTATTTAATTTATTCAATCATTATTATTTTTTAATTAAGTCTCAAATTAGTTTTCGAAATTGCACTCAAATTTTAAAGTGGTCCTTAAAATTAATAGTTACCTAAATTTATTCTTAAAATTACACTCTGAAATTTATAGTAATTCCTAAGACCATCTCCAACGATGAGTGCCTTGATAACTTTTTCTGACACAAACGAGTTCATATCCATTTGAGCAAAATGGAATTGGTCCTTGCACAAGGTCCGATGGAACAAAGTCCCTCTGAATAGGGGCTTGAATGGAGCAAAATAATTCTATAAAATTTTAATTAATTATATTAAATAATTATATTAAAATAAATAATTATATTAAATAATTATATTTTTATTTAATTAATGATTTATATTAATTATTAAAATAATAATTAAATCGTAATTAATTTATTAATAATTATAATAATTAATTAGATTAAATAATTAAATTTTTATTTAATTAATAATTTATATTAATTATTTATGTCATAATTAATATTGAATATTATTTATATTATTATATTAAATTAACCATTGTAAAACTAGCCGTTGCAAGATTAGTCGTTGGAAACTAGCCATTATTATGTTACTGTTATTATTAATAAATTAATATTTTGTTACTCTATATATACCAGTTAGATACACTTCTATTCTCACACTTTCTACAACTCTTCTTCATCTTCTTTCAAGTTTACGAAATCAAAGTTCTGGTAATATTTTTTTTTGTTCGAAAAAAGGGATCCAAACCAACTCAACTCTTTCTTCAATTACTTACAAAACTTTTCTCAAATTCCAAATACCCAACCATCTCAAACCTCAAACTCTCAAGTTCCAAATCAAAACTTCACACTACCGAATACATTGCAAAATCCAAATCTACAAAATCTTTCTAATTTCAATTTTCAAGCTCCTTATAATAATCAATTTCCTATATTCCAACCACAAAATCAAAATTCACAAACACCACATTTTCCATTTTCTTTCATATTTAACCCCTCTATTGAAAATGTTAGTCCAACTTCCTTGCTGTTTCCAACTCAATTTAGTGCATCAAGAAATAACTCATCTGGTATTGGTGGCTCTTCTAACCCATCCTCTCAGACTCCTATACAATCTAGTCCAAATTCGCAGTATTCAGATTTTGCCAACCCTCGTGGATTAGATGTTATTGATGAGCGGATAATTTATACGCTTTTTGGCATTGTTTTTAGTATATTTTTAGTATGATCTAGTTAGTTTTTAGTATATTTTTATTAGTTTTTAGTTAAAATTCACTTTTCTGGACTTTACTATGAGTTTGTGTGTTTTTCTGTGATTTCAGGTATTTTCTGGCTGAAATTGAGGGACCTGAGCAAAAATCTGATTCAGAGACTGAAAAGGACTGCAGATGCTGTTGGATTCTGACCTTCCTGCACTCGAAGTGGATTTTCTGGAGCTACAGAAGCCCAATTGGCGCGCTCTCAACGGCGTTGAAAAGTAGACATCCTGGGCTTTCCAGAAATATATGATAGTCCATACTTTGCCCAAGATTTGATGGCCCAAACCGGCGTTCAAAGTCACCTTCAGAATTCCCAGCGTTAAACGCTGGAACTGGCACCAAAGTGGGAGTTAAACGCCCAAACTGGCACAAAAGCTGGCGTTTAACTCCAAGAAGAGTCTCTACACGAAAATGCTTCAATGCTCAGCCCAAGCACACACCAAGTGGGCCCGGAAGTGGATTTTTATGTCATTTACTCATCTTTGTAAACTTTAAGCTACTAGTTCCCTATAAATAGGACCTTTTACTATTGTATTTTCATCTTGGTTCTTCTGGTTCCCTCTCTGGGGCCGAAACCAATGATCACTTTTGTTCTTATGTATTTTCAACGGTGGAGTTTCTACACACCATAGATTAAGGTGTGGAGCTCTACTGTACCTCGAGTATTAATGCAATTACTATTGTTCTTCTATTCAATTCCGTTTGTTCTTGTTCCAAGATATCACTTGTTCTTCAACTTGATGAATGTGATGATCCGTGACACTCATCATCATTCTCACCTATGAACGTGTGACTGACAACCACCTCCGTTCTACCTTAGATTGGGTGAATATCTCTTGGATTCCTGATACACGATGCATGGTTGATCGCCTGACAACTGAGCGCTCGCCTGACAACCGAGCCAGCCATTCCGTGAGATCAGAGTCTTCGTGGTATAGGCAAGAACTGATGGCGGCATTCAAGAGAATCCGGAAGGTCTAAACCTTGTATGTGGTATTCTGAGTAGGATTCAATGATTGAATGACTGTGACGAGCTTCAAACTCCTGAGGGCGGGGCGTTAGTGACAGACGCAAAAGAATCACTGGATTCTATTCCGGCCTGATTGAGAACCGACAGATGGATAGCCGTGCCGTGACAGGGTGCGTTGAACATTTCCACTGAGAGGATGGGAGGTAGCCACTGACAACGGTGAAACCCTTGCATAAGCTTGCCATGGAAAGGAGTAAGAAGGATTGGATGAAGACAGTAGGAAAGCAGAGAGACGGAAGGGACAAAGCATCTCCATTCGCTTATCTGAAATTCTCACCAATGGAATACATAAGTATCTCTATCTTTATCTTTATGTTTTATTCATCATCTATACCCATTTGAGTCTGCCTGACTAAGATTTACAAGGTGACCATAGCTTGCTTCATACCAACAATCTCCGTGGGATCGACCCTTACTCGCGTAAGGTTTATTACTTGGACGACCCAGTGCACTTGCTGGTTAATTGTGCGGAGTTGTGATAAAGAGTTGAGATTGCAATGAGCGTACCATGTTGATGGCGCCATTGATGATCACAATTTCGTGCACCAGTTATCGACCTCAATGATGATGATATTGAAGATCGAAGGCAAGATAGTATTCAACACTGGCATTGGAAAGAGGATGAGATGCTGATCAATGCATGGTTAAATATTTCAACTGACCCTATAGTTGGTACCGATCACAAGGGAGAAATATTTTAGAGTCAAATTCATAGCTACTGTGTAGAATTTTGCTCCGACATGACAAGGGGGGGTAGTTGCATGTAGGAAACGATGGTATAAGATCAACAAGGCTGTTGCACAATTTGCTGGTTGCTACGATCAAGCTAGTCGAAACATAAGGAGTGGTTCGAACGCTGATGATATAAAGGAGTTTGCCTATAAACTTTATTCCACAAATTATGGTCAAAAATTCACATTTGAGAGACATTGGAACAAGCTTTGGTTGGAGCAAAAATGGAGAAGCCAACTACCTATATAGAGTGGCGGCTCAAAAAGAACCAAGGTTAGTGCAATTGGAGCATACTCATCCTCATCAAACCCAGAAACACCATTGGCTGACGAACCCGGTGTGGACTCTCCCGTTCACCCACAAGGATCAAAGAAGAGCAAGCAAAAAGGTAAGGAAAAAGCACAAATGTCTGAAGATTTTAGCAAAAAGAAATCATCGGTGGTTAAAAAGTTATCTCTCATGGAAGATATTAAGAATGTTAGAGAAAAGGAACTAATGGATAGGAAAAAAGAAAGAGAAGAGGAGAGGAAACATAGAGCAAAGATTATGGCAATCAAAGAGAAGGAGTTACAAATTCAAGCGGCAATGAAAGAACAAGAATTACAAACTTAGAGGTATATTAAAGAAATGGAGATAAATGCAAAAGAAAGGGAAATGAAAAGGATGGCTAAGAAAAGGGAAAGGAAAATAGAAAGGATGGCAAGGAAAGAGGAAGGGAAATGGATATGCAAATACTTAATGCTGACATGTCTATAATGAGTGAAAAATGACGAGCTCTTCATGAGATTGCATGTGAGAAAATAATCGCTAAGTGGTTTACTTAATGGTTCTTTGTATTCGTAGAGTTATGTAGTATGTTCTTATTTGTATTGCGTATTACTGGTATGTGATGTAGTTTGTTTTATTTATTTCTGATGTAATTTTTTAAATTAGTCAATATTATTGTGCCGTTATTGTTCATGAAAGTAACCATTGCAAAAGTAGCCGTTGCAAAACTAGTCGTTAAGTAGCCCTTGTAAAACTAGCCGTTGAGGAGTAGGTACTTATTGCAGACACACTTATAAATATCAATTATCAATGACTCTGCAACTCCACTTCAACTCTTGTTTCTCACCTCGAAAGAGAACTAAAAATTATATTTCTAGATATAACTAGAAATTTTGATGATATGTTTAATGAGGATTTGTATGGCAAAAGAAGACGGTAAGATAACACAATCATAGATAATTGGATCGATGAGTGTTTACTCGAAGATTCAGAAGAAGAAGATATTGATAGAAACTCTATCCCAACTCCTCATAGATGGATCAATAGAGATCGAGAAGCAGGACATGATCACCTTTTCCAAGATTATTTTGCAGATGAACCGGTGTATAATGCTGACATTTTTTGACGGAGATTTCGAATGAGAAGACATGTGTTCCTTCAGATAGTAGACGCTCTCTCAAACGTCTATCCGTATTTCCAATAGAGGGTTGATGCAACTGGAAAAAGAGGCTTGTCACTGCTCCAAAATGTACCGCTGCAATACGGATGTTAGCATATAGCATAGCAGCTGATGATGTTGATGATTATGTGCGCATAGGCAAGAGCACTACTATTGAATGCTTGAAAAATTTTGTTGAAGATGTCATTTCGGTGTTCGAAGATGAATACTTGCGAAAACCAAATCCAAATGACGTACGACGCCTGCTATAAATGGCAGAGGGTCGTGGCTTTCCTGGCATGTTGGGTAGCATTGACTGCTTGCATTGGCAATGGAAAAATTGTCCAAAGGCGTGGAAAGGTATGTACATGAGTGG